>NC_071355.1:102210948-102545948 GCF_943734655.1 Sabethes cyaneus
GCCAGGTAGGATTGGAAGTAGAGAAACTCAAATAACAGAATGGCCAAGTAACGCATTCAGCATTTAACGAAACCAAACGAGCATGAAGACTTCCTGTCAAATTGCATATGTTTATACCAGGGGACTGGCAACCCTAACTCTATCAACAAACACCTGTCATTGCTGATTTTTGCATTGTTTTGATCATGGCCGTGCGTTCAAACTGCCATTTGGAACTGGTAGAAGTATCAAGCATTCAATCGGAAGCACAGAAAGTTGCAGGAGCGAAATTTAAAAATGTTTGCGATATGTTGTTATGCTGCAATCGACATGTTAGCTCCAAAAACATGGCCGCCTGCCAGCCTCCTGGTTTATAGTTGTTTGGCTTCGCTAAATTCAGTTTTTGACAGATAATTCAATGCGTGAGTTACCTTGGCCATTCCCTTATTTGAGTTTCACTAAATTAAAGGTACCAGTGCGTGGTTGAAGAATTCACTACAAATGTATATATGTTTGAATCGATGCTGATTCCTAATCCTTTTGACACAATTGTAGGAAAACAACAAAAACTGATTTTCTCGAAATATGTTCAACCCCGACTAAAACTGTCAAAACTCATAGAAAATGACTCATGTCAAATGGCGTTTGTGGGATTTCTCAAACAAACGATTCACATACTATCCGTCTTTGTTTACTGATAATGCATCCATCGGCATCGGCATCGGCATTGATTCTATCTCGAACACAGCTGTAAAAACCTGAATTAATCCACCTAGCGATGTGACCTGGCCTCTCTACTGTCATAATAAATATTTTTTATTTTCTCAGGAACATCTATAATTAAGTTGACTATATTTTTAAATATCCATTCATTATTCTTCAAAATCCTTATTCAACAGTAAAATTCACAAGAATGTATTGCGTGCAATAATTATATTTTCTTTCCTAGCGTGCGTAAGTACGTATTTGTAATCGTCCTTTAATTTATTTTATTAACACCACTAAACTAAATAATTTTATAATATTAACATGATTTATAGAAACATCTACGTCAACACAAGATAATTTTTGCTGATTTGAATAAATATACTAGGTGTTAGGTAGCTTAGTGCAGATTTTTCAGGGGGTGATAGAGGATTACATTTGACGAAAAAAATCCTTCTATGTAGGGTACGGGAGGGTATTTTCAGGCCATTAAGCGATGGCATCTATTTTTTTCGGCCTATGGCCTAGTTCTAGTGGAAGAAAAAATGGGTTTGACGTTCTTTGATTTAAAAATAGTAGATTACTTACAGTCTTGAGAAAATAGTTATAACATATGAGTTTGCTTGACTTCGAAAAGTAAAGAGAAATTGGACTTTTTCATAGTAGGCGTTCCTTCAGATAATTATTTTTGCACGCAAGTCAAAACTTGAGCTTCTTTTGAATGTACTTCCATGCAAAAATAGTCATTAGCTTGATCGCATCGTTTTGAGGATGTTGCCCGTTAGAGGATTCAGGAAACGAAACAAAAAATCGTATAAATTCACTAGCAATATTTTTTTCCTATTTTTCATATAAAAGTTCTAAGCTCTAGCATCTATTGGTTGGAAAAGCATCATTTGTAGCGCAAAATTTGATTGAAATTTGTATGAATTTATATGGGAAAATCAACTCATTAGCATTTTCAATCACATACATAACATTCGCTCTTTGCTTTTCTTGTCCGATTGCGAGTAACAACAAGAGAAAAAAAATGACTATCGAAATGTTTCTCACCTTTCTTGTATTTCAATGAACAAAATTGCAAATTATACACAAATACTTACACACATACATACGCACATACATACATACATACACTCTTGCATGCATACATACATACATCACATATACATTGAATCGACCCTTGATTGATATATTTTCATTTCACTCGTTTTAACGGTTTAATATACGGTGCTCAAGGGTCAAACTCTTGAATGAAACGTCCGATTCTCAGTAACTTGGTTTCGTTTAATAGATCTTAACAGTAATTTTCAAATAATAATAAGTTGTAGGATGTTTCACACTGAATTAATGCTTATATGTTACAAAAATATTTTTAAATACTTTTTTACTCATTTCTTTATGTAACTTTCAAACCACAAGCCCAATCGTAATGAAATTTAGAAGTTAAGGGTCTGAAAGGCTCCCCTTTCATATGGAATCTATTTTGTTCAAATTAGTTAAGGGACCTATGAGATAATGGAGATAATGTAATCTAAAAAAATAATCTCATTTTTAAATACGTCCTTCTGAACAGTTATTCTTAGTGAAAAACTTGTGTTTTATAGAAATTGAATCCCTGCGTATCCAACATATCAGCAAAACTTACCAATACCAATCAAAACTAATATTTGAGCCGGAAATGCCCATATGAAATGACAAATAAAATGATTCAACAAAGGTTCCTTTCACCACTAAGTGGATAAAATCGGATTTTTAGCTACTGAATTCAGTACATACGTTTTGCAACACAATCAAAGCTTATAGCTTTAAGAAAAAGTTAGTTGTAACATAGATAAGACTTATTTTTTTCTGTATTACTTGTCTCTGACTCTGTCGCGTTCCAATATAAACTTTTTTGTACAGTGAAGGAGTTTCTGGTGTGAAGAATGATAACCTAAATTGAAGTTATTGGAGCGTCTTAGTAGAATACGAAAACTCTAATTAAATTAAAAAGAAAACTTTCCAATTAAATTCTACTATGTATATTTATTTTTGACAGATACGTATTTCGCCTACGACTTGCAGGCGGTTTCGAAAACAGACATTGAGGAAGCCTGCAAGTCGTAGGTGAAATACTTATCTGTCAAGAATAAATATACATAGTAGAATTTAATTGGAAAGTTTTCTTTTTAATTTAATTTCAGATAACCTGGATGCTGGATGAAATTGGGAAATTTCGATATGTTACAAATATTTCGGGTCGTTTTGGGCTATATATCGACATTTCCCAATTTCATCCAGTTGATCATTCTTCGCACCGCACAGTTTTAATTTACAAAAAAGACTTATAATTTTTGGAAGTAGATGACACGAATTACTAAAAAAAATTGCGCTGGTCATACCTTGACAGTGGCACTCTTACATTATATTTTTATTCCCGTCCCGTTAACGGTTGCATATCTTTAAACAGAGAGATTTTTTTCTTCGCACAAAACACAATCAACTGTTTTTGTAGGCGATTTAATTGTTACTATACCTTTAAAAAATATAATTCACCTGTGAAAAACGTGCTTAATCAAATGAACATATCTTTTGGTTTCATAATTGGTTGCTGTGCTACAAACGGTTCATGTTTGCTTAATCGTTTCGTTTAGTTCGATTCTAATTAAGCGAAGATTTCGCCATCATATCCATAGTTTATTAGCACCAAATTAGCGTGAGGATGGAAAACACTAAAGCCAGTTGGAAGCTAGTAGCTGCTGCTCTTTCCATTATGTTTGAGGAATGCTTATTTCAGTTCAAGCATTGAGAAGCCGCGATCAAATGGTTTCGAGGTAGGTACCCGATCAGGAGGCCATAACAAGGTTATATCAGTTTTATAACACATCATGATATTTATAACATAATATGTTACAAATTGGTAACAAATTGATCAAGAAGCAATAACGAAACAAATTAAATTTGTAACAGATTCTGATAGTTGTAACTCATTTAGATAATATAGTTTCCTTGTGTCTGACTGTAACGCTAGATCCAAGCAACCTATTAAATAAAAAAATTTCTAGACTACAACACGCGTAGTGAAGGTCAAGGTGAGTTAAAATAGGTGATCTAGTTTTCACAGTTTGTAGAACAGAAGTGCGCGGAACGATTGGTTAGCAACCATCGACGTTGTTTATACATTCAACAGTTTCCGCTTTAAAAATTTCGGTGATCGTCAAGGGTAACCCAGAGGGGGTGAAAAACAAATTTGAACATCAGAAAACCTCTCTTGACTAACCTTGGTGAAGGTAACAATGATTTCAGCAGTGGGTGGGTGGGCGCAATCAGCAATTTGATGGGTTGCCACATAATGCGATACTGATTTTAACAAGTCCTACGTGGGAACAAAAAAATTGGTTTTAAAACAATATTTGTAGCAAATGTCAACCGCTTGAGATTGATGAAGCATTCTTAACATGTGATTTGGCGCGTGGTAATAAGGATAGCCTACGAGCCATATGTAATGTAACGTGTTTTCCTAAACAGTCTAATGTTTTATCACGGATACATTCAAAGTTTGATGATAAAAAAACAGCCAGAATTAATCAACATATGGTTTATGTGGAATTTGTTGTTCCATTATTTTGACGTTAAGTTGATTTATGAAATATCTCAACATGAAGTAACATAAATATTGAACTCCACAAAATCAGGTTCTTTAAAAATTTAGTAGCAGTAACTTTAGACATTTTCTGTAAAGTATTTAATTTAAAGTATTTCAAAAGTATTATAATATTGTCATGGGACTGGGTTGCAAAAAAAGCTGTCGAAATCTCCAATATCCAAAGATTTTGTATTGCATTGGTTCGATTTCAAACAAATAGCTAATCTGAGAGTTTGTCCGATTTACTAAAACGAAGGATGTTTTTGTAGTTGTGGTCCAACGAGTGGCAGCGGATTAGACTGCGAATGTCTGCCCGGTATAATGCAACCAATATTTTCTGCAATCATACTTCGGGCGACACCGAATTTAAATTTTGTCTCGGTTCTAAAATTGAGGACTTCTCTTGATCAGCACATTCTTTACAAATGGTAGATTTTTGCCCTTTTATCTAAACCCCGTTTGCTTCGTTTGTAGATTTCGCGTGTTTTATTTCATGGGAGGTTGCCAATTTTAAGCTGTTTCACTAATAAATTTTACGGGCTATAGAATTATAAACCATATTACATTTTCAAAGGTTTAGGCATCGTGGTTAGCCACGACGGGTCCACCTAGTTTAGATATAAATGAGTAATATGGGTTTCACCACTAAACCTGCTAAATATCACTCTTATAACAAAATATGTTATTCGCAAAAAATTAGTCTAATTAATATGATTATATTAATAGTAAATGAATTTCGTCGCATAACATTTATTGTATTTGGTAAAATATTATTATTTACTGTCATATTTTTGAAATATGTATCTGGAAATTATGAAAAATAATTCTTAACAAAATGTGTTATAATTTAGATAAAACCAAATCAAGGCCTGTTTAGAATCAGATACTGACTAGAAGAAATTTAGCTAAAATTTTTGTTATTTTAACCACTAACCGTCGCTCATTTATAACAACGGTTGTTATTATTCATCTGATTTATAACAAATGTTGTTAGAAAAGTTGGTAACAAACTAGTCCATTGGTAACATAACTTGTTATAATTTTGTTAGCTCCTTCTGATCGGGATACCTTCCCATTTCGTTAATCATGCTGCACTGATGTGATTTGTCGTGATCAACGTTGGGTTGCATGTTTAATAATGACGTATAGTTTGGCAAAACTAGGAACTATTTTGCGAGTGTGGTAAAATCATTTCAGATTCAAAATATTCTTGTTTAAACTTTCAATTGTTTTTTACTTCTGTTCGAATGCTCGCTGAGAGATGGTCAAATTTTTTAAAAGTGCGTAGAACTGTGCTTGCACCGTTTCCTTGGAAATATCGTGTGCTACAGTGACTTGTAATAAATTTTGTGAATTATCTTATTTGAAATAAGATCATAAAACCGACTGAAAATCGGCTCAGTGTGAATCTATATTGATTTACCAAAACACTTGAGCAGCACAGGAAAATGTACTCCCACCCGTTTACGTTTGCACATACACCGTTTGCTTGATTCTATCTGGAAATAAGCGAATTATAATTAATTAATGCTTACCTCTACTGTTGGCACATGTTGTGTAATCACAGTTTTCATTTTAGGAACCTACACATCTTTTGAACAAATTTCAATTACATAGTTGTATAAAATAAGAGTCATTTCACGTTAAGTGACCGAGAAAAAGTACAAACCCGACCTTCTCGGATTTGAACCAAATTTTGTCAGATTGTTCGTTTCAGGTCAGCAAGAAAAAACTCTAATACCGATTTTTAGCCTGAATTAGTTCCAACTTGACCACTGAATAAATAAACATTTTCGGGAGAATAAACAAACATTTTCGGGTTGTCTGTGTATTGCTTACAGCGGGTTTAAAACTGTGAAAAAACGCAGAGCGAATCCGACGTCTAAAAAGTTCAACCCAGAGCGAAACTAAGTTCAACCTGAGTGAAAAAACGTTTTGACAGTCGTTCGATTGGAACTAGGACAAACCTAGGTTAGATCTAATCAAAAACAAAAATGCTATGAGTTTGATGCCGATTGGGCGTCCCTTCGATGAATGGGAATATGTACATCTATTTTTAAAGAATAGACACATTTTGGGAAATCCTCTTATTTTCTTTTGCTTATATCACTGGAAACACTAGATTTGGAAAGACAATATTATCATGTTTCTAAAGGAAATTGCCCAAGGAATCCGAAAAAATATTACTTTTTAGCGGCAGTGTCGCCAAATATTTATTAAATTTGATTTTTTCTCTCAATGAGTACAATTTTGATTTTAAAAATTCCAACTCCATCGTATTCCTCAGATTTTTTACAGTAATTGAGTGGTGTTCTGTGGCAATCCAGGGTTACAGCGATTTGAAGCAAGCAACCCTCGATTGATAATCAATAAATTGATCAATTGATTGATCAATAAATAATCAATAGTAAAATTACATTTCAATGATGCAGTGAGTCTCTATGCATAATAAAAACACTGTGCTCTACCAAATTTTCTCTTTTTCTCATTATTATGTACACTAGTTAAACCTTCCTATGCTTATTACGTACACTAGTTAAACCAATATTTGTATTATAGCAGAACTCTACAATTGCCCCTTACCTTTACACTACTTTTTCGAATTATTTTCGTTGAAGCGTTGTAGTCAAATGAGCATCTACTGAGCAATAAACCGAAAATGAAGCCTGATTATTATAATTGAAAACTACTATATAAACAAGTTAAACTTGTTTGCAATAAGTTTTGTGCATTTTAATGCTTTATACTGGGATGATAGTCAAATAAACATTGGCATCCCTTGGTCTCAACCTGCAGCAGTCCCCCCTTTATTTTTATAGTTTCCTAGATTTATTTGCAACCTGGCTTGATAACCATAGGGGGTCATTTGACCCCCAGCAGAATATTTACTGAATTAATAAAAATTATCCTTTTATGCCTTCCAGTTGGCTTCGAGGAATAACGCTGGCCTGGTCGTATGTTCAATTCTCCGCTGGGCGGTTAGAGTCAATAGGATTGCAGCAACTGGCCCTGCAATTGTCCTGTACTTTAACAGCTGGCTGCGAAGTCTGTCGTATAAAAACAGAAGGTCAAGTTTCGATAACGGAATGTAGCACTAGCCTTTGCTTTTTTATCGTTTTTACAAATTTACACCCATAATTTTTTATTTGGTGCCAAGTCCCTTTCTAATTTAGGGTGGTCTCAAAAACTAAACCGCGACTTTAACCTTCTTCCCCAAATTAGAAAAATCATAACTTTTGAACCACTAGACCGATTTTCAGCGTTCGCGAGGAAAATGGGTTATTTTAATGAGCTTTCTAGGAAAAAAAAAACTGCGGCAAAACTGATTTTTAGTGTGTTCGTTTCTAAGGTAAAGTTATTTTATTTTTTACAATATTCGTTTTGTTTAAATTTTTCCATGAGTCGTCAAACGACAAGTTTCATTGTTAAGCCTTGTGACAAAGTGACAAAATTTCTTTTGAAACACTCTAAGTTAAATTGCAGTTTTCTTGTCAGATCACTGGCTGGTCACTGCAGACCATCATATGGCTAAGTTATCATATGGCTAAGATTCGGCAAGCTGAATCTTTTCATTGTTATTCGACTATGGTATACCATATCACGTAATTTGTCCTGTAGTAGCACGATTGCGTCATAAGATCTTTGGTTCCTGCATCTTAAATGAATCTGACTTTAGCAAACTGATATTGCGAAACATTTTGATGTTTCTTACCGAATGCAGTATAGAGCTATAGCGAAGACTACAGAACTCAAGACTGGGAATTCTGTCAAATCTCGTTTGTGTTGTTTGTGATTGTGTTGTCCAAATTCCTTATCCACCCCTTCCTATTTCCTCTGTTTCTCTATTCGTCCTCATTAGATGACACGGGCATGATGGACAAGGCACAAATCTTCCACATGCTTGTGAGGAAAATGGTGCTCGAGCCACCGATGCTGATACTCGGCACCTGCTACATTCCGTTCGAACACGGCAAGGGCGCATATGTCCATGTGTTGCGTACCATACAATTCCTGTGTGCCGCGGGTGTTTCAAAAAGTTTTTACATACGTGTTGGAAAGTAGGGTCATCCTTCTGCCTCGTTTGTTCCGTAGCCGAGGAAGCTCCAGAGCTCCAGTTATTTCGCGCAGACATCGCGCAGAATGTTTGAAGGAGCGCGCGTGGAGTGGCTTTGACAAAGACACGACGGATGTTATGACAGAGTTGCAATAGCTGGAACGTGCAATGATAGGGTCAAACAGGCTGTCCGAATATAGGTAGCTTAGGACCTTCCAGGGCCTTCCGGTTGGATTTGAGGTACGATGTTGGGCTAACAAGCCAGTCGTCGTATGTTCGAATCTCGGCTGGGAGAGGCTGTTAGATTCAATAGGATCGTAGCTTCAGCCTCACAATTTTACTGTATTCTTACAGCTGGTTGTGAAGTCTGTCGTATAAAAACAGAAGGTCAAGTTTCAATGACGGAATTTAACACATAGGCCTTGCCTGTTTTAGGGCTCAGGTAGCAGCAGTAGGGCATCTATATGATCCAGGGCAGGTGGAGTGCTTAGATACTTCCTCCGTCCCGAAGTAATAAGACATACCGGTTTCAAGAGGTTTAAGGTAATAGATAGAGCTAGAGAAGTTTTAGTAGATAGGCGCAAAGTAACACTTTGTGAATCCGGCACAATGCCGTATAACCATTGTCTTTTGAAGATTTTCTCAAACCTTTGTAGGTCTTGGAAATGTTTAGTGCTCAAAGACGTGATGCGTTTCGACGGACACAACGCGAAAACTGCAGGTATTCGTTAACTGTTACCTGCGATACATCACTCAGGATTGGTGCCCCATTTTTAGATTTCGAAGTCGGAATGAAATTCATCGTCGATGTCGCCAGCGCCAGATAAAAAGAGAGATTCGGGAGCGTAGGTAGAATGGATCGGACATGCCTGGAGAAGAAGAGCAAGTGAAACCTGCAGGGAGGCCTAGAATTCGCAAGACTGGATCGGACATGCCTAGAATTCGACTAGAATTCGCAAGGACAACGTAAAACAAGTAGACCCAGAGGGTTCTGGTAAGCTAGCCAACGATATCTAAACTGTTGATGCGAACCTTTCCTGACGACAGGTGAAAGCCATGGCAGGTGACTGTCGACAGTAAAGAAGTCTGACTGACTTTGCACTACCGAACTAGCGGCGGACATTTAAATAAGTAACTAAGAATGGTTATTTTTTACTGAGTTACGTATAATTTGAGCAAGAAGGTTCATAACTTATACATGAACTATCTTTATAAATACCAACTTTGCGCAGTCCTACCTTAGGAACGCGGTTTTTTCGGAGATTATAGGTGAGTTGCAAAGTGTTGCAAAACGATAATTTCTAGTAGTATTGGAACTATGATTGTTAAAAATAAATAATTGTTCTCTGTCATCCATTTTCATCAATGTTAGCACTGCAAGTTATGGATAAGGAAAGCGCCAGGTTTAAATATAGTTAAAAATTAAGTTACAGTTACATTTAGATTATCAATGAACCAGAATATTTTGCTTCTCTTGCCGAAGGAATTGCTTGCGTTTTAGGTGGAATAATCTTATTTAAATTTGAAATTATTACGTTTAATCCAAATTTTGAAGTTTAGTATGATACAGATTGTTAGGTGAAATGGAAGGAAAATGGTGATGTAAAATATTCGCAAGTATATTCAATAATTTTTAAAACTATATGGCTATAAACTCGTTACATTCATACCTTGTTTTACTCTCATTTAGCACACTACTCATAAACACATATTTTCATATTCTGATTCTACCACTAATATGCAAAAATCATTGCTAGGCTGCAGAATCGTCAGCGTGGCACCACCACAGCAACCACCACCATAATCGCCAATAGCAGCAGCAGCTTGAATCCGCGAACAGCTTCGATGGAGCGGGGGTCCGAGAAAACCGTGATACACAGCACAGGGGTCTGCTGGATCCACCGAACTTGAATGGTTGCACACTAGCACATATACGTGCAGCTCTTTCTTTTTCTGAACTGATCACCACGGTGTAGCTTTGTGCATGTGTGTTGTACTGAGATATCTTACATACCGATGATCACAATTGCTTTCAATTTGCTTTGGAAATTCACAATCATTGATTTTTATATTCACCGTTGGTATTTAATTGCACACACCGACACATTTTAGAAGATACCATTAAATGCTCAAAACTGACTTTTTCATACGATTATTAAATTATCAATTTCTACCAGATGTTTTTCGAGTAGTATTCGATTTGTAGTTAATATAAAGCCACTTTCGCTAACACTCCATTACGCATCCTGCTATGCAAAATTATCCATTAAACAGCTGCACATTTTACATTTCCAAACAAGTGGAAATCGTTCCTTTTTAGGTTCCAAGTATCCAAGTTGATGAAGAATTTCTGTCCAGTTACCATGATCGAACCAAATTTCACATTCAATCCTAATTCCTTTAAGCTACGATTTAATGCAAGATAAAAATTCACTTGCCACTTTTAAAGCCGAGACAATATGGCAAAATTATATGTAAGTAAAAACAAAAACGGTAGAAATTTTCAGTACAATGGCCTGAGGAATGACATGTTCTCACTTACACTTGTGAACAAGCTTTTTCAATACTATCCGCCATGGTACTTGAAATAATTTTTATTAATATTTCACTTTATGCTATTTCAAACTGGTACCACTGGGTCGACTGTCGGACTATTTCAATGTTGATCGATCCCACAGGGATGTATGTGTGGATACAAAAGTTATGGGAATAACTAAAAACAGCAATAAGAACATAACTTGAAACACCAACACAGCAAAATCACCCAACCCAAGAAAGCTACGGAGATCAAGAGTCCACCAACTCGACCTCAACGGAAGCACAACGACCAAGAAAACAAAGTGCCCGGAGGGAACAACACCACACGTCAATGAGCGCGAAACCGTCTCTGCCCCCGAAGAGCGCAGAGTCCACGTCGATGGTAAGAAGGAATTGGTAAACCGCAACCGTGCAAGGCAATATTCAAACTAAAACGCAAACGTTTCGAAAGTATGCTTGAAGCATGGGTCCCTTGGTAGACAGACTTTTAGAGCTTTCAGAGGTCTGTGCTCGCTCATACTCTTTTTCTCTCTCTCTCTCTCTATGCTGCAACGTATCAATTTTACTGTGACGTGCTTTTGCAATATTTGGTCTGCTTCTGACTGAAGATTCCTCAATGAGTTTGGAAGGATAAGCGACGAAACTTTTTTTGAACACGATCAACTTTCTGTGCCTTATGTAGATACTTAGACTTCAATGCTAAACTTGCAAGTTGCAACAATGGTAATTTAATAAACGTTTTATTATTTTACAGTTTTGGTGTTTCATACAAATAAAATCTTTATGTAAAAACTCACATTTCATTTGAATTTATAGTCCATCGATATTATGTTTTTTATTATTAAATTATTTTTTTCAAGTTTCGGCTGACGAAAGTTTTCAAATGTTATTGTATTTATCTTGTGAATGAACCCATTTGTACTGTACGAGTTCTACCCGATTGACACTATTAATCGCAGAGCGTAAAATATCAAATAATACTTTGGTTAAGCTTTCTATATAAAACCTTCTGTGCATCGAAAACTTATTGGAAGGTAAGAACAGCATAATACACAAACAACTGGACATTACTAATTTATGATGCCTTTTGCCAAGTGCTGGTCCGATAATGGTTTTTTTTTATTTTTTATTTTACCCGTGTGTTATGTTTCTTTCATGATGAATAGACACGACACGAGGCATTGACGATAGACATCGAACGAGTTTGATATTCTTTGACTCCATGTATGTCATGCCAATAGTATGTCATCTCTGCATTGCATTGCTGAACCACAAAGCTCTCTCGCAAACGTGTTATTGAAAGAGACTTAAATCTATCTATCTCTGTACCTACAAAAGCTCAACGATAAGCATTTTACACATGAAAATCATGTGGTATGGTCACTAATACTAACAACATAACTAACAAAAATTTTATAAATTGTTTTTGAAGCTTTCACAGCTTTTGTGGTCTAAATACCTTTACCAATACATACCGAGCGAATCATTCCGCATTTCGATGTTTGTTGTTTTTCCTTCATTTATCTAATTTTCTCTTGTAACTACAGCTTCAATTACGCTTAATCTAGTACCAGCAATATTAATCTGTCTTTATCTATGTTTTGGCAACCAAGCAACGTTATTTGTTCTTTATTTTGATTTGATAACAAATCAGATGAAATCGCTCTATACATACCGCATAGTCATTATTTGTTTTTTTTGTGGGTGAATTACTCTAAAAATACGCATATTTTTACGATTCCTTCCTTTTAGCTTGAGTTGAGCAATAGTTTTTAGGTTTTGAATTATTCCTTTCCATCGTCAGATACATAAAGCTAGAGCTGGATGAACCAACAACAACAACAACAACAACAACAACGCAATTCATTTTTCTTGGTGTTTTTCTCCCGTTGGATAAATTTGCCTATAAATTATGCACTTTTCAACTCACAGAAAAGTGTATAAAATGGGAGTAACTGTTGCGAACTTTGTGGGGGGTTTTGTCATGATCGGCCAGTGGCACTTGGATTGGATTAGCTGGTTGTTCAATTGTACACAACATTGCTTTTATTGGCATGAATATACTTTTTCTTAATGAATTTATTGAGTTACTCACAGTGAAAGAATTCGGTTAAATAACGATGATTCATTTTTTTAATGCTGCCTGCAAATCAAATTTTAGATACAAATCGAAATGTAAACCTTTTGTAAACTATTCTGGGATGAAAGTGATTCATCACTGTGCAAATTACTGCGCAAAAGTGTTGCATACAATGTAACATTTCATCCCTTACGTTTTCATATTAGAGTTGTGAATGAATTATCAAAACTGAAAAATCGCATTAGATCTACCTAAGGTAACTAACTTACTTGGACTCCATCTGCAGCTGTTCATATATTATTCACTTTTGATTTGGCTGTAAATGTCTAAGAATTTACTTTACTTTAGTGGTAATGGTCCGTCATCCTGAACAAAAAATAGTCCTCCAGTACTGTCGGTCGTGGATCGCTGTTCACTAATCCCTTCGAGCATCAGCTGAACGTGCATCGTTCTCGACAGCGCACACCCATCGGGTACGGGGCCTACCCCCAAGCATCTTCCAGGTTCTCTGCTGAAAATAGTCTACGGACATTCGGGCCATGCGTTCGGACCAGCGCAGCCTATCACATTGTACTGTCTTCACTATATCAGCATATGTGTATACTTGATACAGCTCATGCATCTGGGGTATGAAAGGGGGAAGGCAATGAAGATGCGTCCAACATAGCTCTAGCCAACCTAAGTTCCTATCTAGCACATCCACGTGGTCATACCCGGTAATGCTCTTTCCTTAAGATTGAGTAGCTAAGCTAGGAGGTGCGATGTTGCGTGGATCCCGACTGCCTGATATCAAAATCGTAGTTTTGGGCAGACGGCTGATCAACCCAGCCCCGTTGATAGGTAATCCCCCTACTATACAATGAAAACATTAACCGTAAAACTTGCTGTTGGGTGGCCCCTCCACTCACCGATACTTTCACCACATTGGCTCATCAGTTGACATACCTGTCAGCTGCAATAGACGTCATCATGGGTATCGGCGATCAGAGATCGAGCCCAGTCTAATCATCAGTCTCATACGACTCACACGCGTCATGTAATTATACTATTTTATATTTTAATAAATATTTTATGTTAGTCAGTTAGTGGCTACATTATTGCACCGAAAGCCCACTAACGTAACAGTGACGACGAGTCGGTAGAAGTTTCACGAGTTAAAGCGCATTTCGATTCGGTTACATACGGTTTTCTTTCATCGCGTCGCGGACAAAAAAAGCAATGGCGGAGTTCAATTCAGCGTTGGGCCCAGGAGGATCACAGCAGCAGCCACCACGAGATATTTTGGAAGCAGTTCTCCAAATTCTCTCCAACCAGCAGAGGCTGATACAGCAACTTTCTCAGCAACTGGGAGAAACGCAGATCGCCCTGCAAAATCTGTCCCGCAACGAATCGGTATTGGATTCTTTATCGAACAACATGGCGGAACTCGTCTATGATAAAGACAATGGGCACACTTTCGACGCGTGGTTTTCCCGTTATGCAGATTTGTTCGACAAGGATGCAACCAGAATCAATGATGCTGCCAAAGTGAGACTTCTGCTAAGGAAACTAAGCCCACCGGATCACGAACGGTACAACAGCTTTATTTTGCCGAAGCAATCGCCGGATTTTTCATTTGATCAAACCGTCGAAAAGCTCAAATCCCTGTTTGGTGCCACAGTATCCATCTTTCGTCGGCGGTATCACTGCTTTCAAACAGCCAAGGAAGACAGTGACGACTACCTCGCTTACTCGTGCAAAGTTAATAAGGCTTGCGTAGATTTCAAGCTATCGAAGCTGACAGAGGAGCAATTTAAATGCTTGATCTACATTTGCGGGTTTAAGTCCAAAGACGACAGTGAAATCCGGATGCGTCTCATCAATAAGCTGAATAATGCAACTGATTTGACCCTCCAGCAAGTGGTTGAACAGTCCAACAGCTTAGTGAACCTTAAACAGGATACAGTACTCGTCGAAAATTCATCGTCCGTAGTGAACGCAGTCACGCATGCCACCCGATTCAGGCCGAAACGTCACACACAAAGTTTCGCCGGCAGCAGCACCAGTCAGGAGCAGCCAAGGACACCCTGCTGGGCATGTGGAGGAATGCATTACCATAAAGACTGTCATTTTCGGGACCACAAATGCCATCAGTGTGGAAAGCAAGGGCACAAGGAAGGGTACTGTAAATGTTTTTCATCATCCAAGTATTCGGAAGAACCTCCTAGCAACAGGGACTACAAGCAAAAGAAACGAACGTCATCAACAAAAACACTTACCGTCCAGAAAATCAGCCAAGGGCGGAAATTTGTCCATCTACAGGTCAACAACATTCCGTTGCGCCTGCAACTGGATACCGGTTCCGACATAACGATCATTTCACACCGATCGTGGGTGAAGCCTGGTTGACCGAAGACGGCAGCAGCTGTTTGCAGTACCAAAACAGCATCAGGAGATCCGCTTCAACTGACGGCAGAGCTTCAGTGCGACATTTTCCTTAACGGCATATCAAAAAAGGGTAAATGCTTTGTCGCCAGCCCCAACGTACAGCTAGACATCTTGGGCATAGATTGGATGGATTTGCTCGAGCTATGGAACCGGCCGATTGCATCCTACTGCAACCATGTCAACAGTTTACAATCTCTCATAGTGTCTACGCTGCAATCTCGTTTTCCTGCAGTGTTTAAGACCAAGATGGGTCTCTGTAACAAAACGCCAGTTCAACTTGTGTTTAAAGGCACTCTTAAGCCTGTCCTTAGACCCAAACATCCGGTCGCTTACAGTATGGAAAGTGTGGTGGAGCAAGAACTTGATCTCTGGTAAAGCCTAGGGATCCTCAAAAAGTTTACCAGGTCGTCGCTTGGCATCAAATCAGCGCCAGAGCGATTGCAGGAGTATGGCTGCACAGTTCGTATAGATAAGTGCAATTTCGGAATGAATGAAACCAAATACCTGGGACATATCATGACTGCAGAGGGAATCAAATCAGCACCAGGTTCGTTCCCATAGTTAATGAATACATTGCTAGGTGGACTCGAATGTACTATCGGTTACGTGGACGACATTTTAGTCGGCGATCGAACTGAAGATGGGCATCAACAAAATCTTTTCCAACCAGATCCAGGCAAGATTTCTTCTATCGTGAACATCCGGCACCGTTTCACCCACAAAGCAACGGTCTCGAAGAGAGGCTCGTCGGTACCCTTAAAAGAACAATTCGCAAAATTAAATCCGGGGGAAAGACAATAGAAGAACTTCTACGTCCACCTACACCAGTCAACCGTCCAGATTTGTCTATGCAAGAAGAACAGCAGCAGCAGGCGCAAGTGATGCAAAGCGCGCTGTGCTGCCGGCAGATGAACAACAAGATCTACAACATCGAAGCCAACCTCATCGTCAACGCGATCCCCGTAGCACGGAACAGCAATAAACGATTCCTCCCCAGTCTTTGAGGGGACGAAGACCACCTGCGAGGTACGATCCGTATCACCTGTACTAAAAAGGGGGAGGTGTTGGGTGGCCCCTCCGCTCACCGATACTTTCACCACATTGGCTCATCAGTTGACATACCTGTCAGCTGCAATAGACGTCATCATGGGTATCGGCGATCAGAGGTCGAGCCCAGTCTAATCATCAGTCTCATACGACTCACACGCGTCATGTAATTATACTATTTTATATTTTAATAAATATTTTATGTTAGTCAGTTAGTGGCTACATTATTGCACCGAAAGCCCACTAACGTAACACTTGCTAATAATGTACATGGTTATTGTTGGGTTGTTTCACATGTAGGATTGATGAAAACTCAAATGATGGCATCATTATGATGCAACTACAGTGAACCCCCGTTCGTTTGAACGATTCATCATGCAAAATAACGTGGTTAGCTTTTAATTTGAACAACTGGCAACCCTAAATATGCTGGAACTTGTGTGAACTGGTCGCCTTACTCTTTGTTATTGTTTTGGTGGTTTGATTCAGTTGGAAGTTGGAAGCAGCGAATATTTCATTCTCCGATTGGATTTCTATCATAATCGTTAGGAAAACGCAATGTGAAACAGATTAAACACGCTAGATCAGAACAAACAAATCGCGTTATGCGCATTGTCTGCATAAGCAAATGATGTCATGTTGAGAATGACATTTGAACCATTTTTAATTTGCACGTCGTGCAAACCAACGGGGTGCAAATTAAAAAGTGTTCAGATTAAAAACGATCAAACGAACGGGGGTCCACGGTATATGTGATGTAAAGGACTGCTGGTGAGCTCGTTCTATTTTTATCCATTTTAATTTCATTTCATTATATATCATGTGATACATTCATTATATGCATTAAATGATAAATTCATGAATACAGAGGCAACATATGAGTGGAAGCCTGGAGGATAGAGTGATTAACTCCTCACTAAGAGGAAACTCCTGACCTGAAGGTCTGAAACAATGTTTATGTTGCACTCTTCGAACAAACAAACCATCACGTGGGTTAAACCTGGTGCCGCAAAATTGATTGTTACATGGAAGGATCCTAATGCTGGAAGGAAATTCTTATAATCCCGGAATGCGCACAAGTGTCTCTTCTTGTGGGTCCGCCCAATCCCTTTTGGTCCTTCTACAACAGCTTTAGTGTGAAATTCATTTGATAATCAAATTTGGATCTACTGTAAGTCTACCCACATACACTGGCAGGACCTTGAACTGACGGTGGATTCCCCCCCATACATACATACATACTTGATACAGCTCACGCATCTGTGTCGTTTTACGCTTCAAACCCGTCAAGTAGTCGTCGATCAGCTTCCTTTGTAGGAATTTACATACTACGGGGCTTCAGCTAGCTACTCAATACGTAGAAAGTCCGATTCGTAGCTGCAATTCGTCGTTTTACTTTACGGCTTATATCGTTGTCACTTGTCACTTGAATGTCCAAGCGTGGTATCCTGATATTCATATCATATGGTAAGGTTGGCCTGAAGTGACAGAATGTTTACTCTAATCTAATATTATAGTCACTTGGTTACCGGTAGCGTATACTGGATGACAGAGTGGGATAAGTAACGAGGGGCTACAGATACAGTAAACAGTAAAAAAGCAGCGAGTATCAGAAGCTGGGAATACACTGGTGACTGGTAGTCCAGTAGTCCATCTACCACACCAAGGTATATGAATTCCTCCACTACTTCATATCGGTCCCCATCCAGCTCCACCACGGCATCAATACTATCCCATGTTCCCTGTCTGCAACTTCATTTTGGCGGTGTTAATGGTAAGTTTCAATCCCCATGCTTCCGATTTAAAAGGCCTAAGGGGTCAAACAGAATGCTGCGTCCGCATCCGTTAGCGTCAAACAGTAAACTCATGGGAATTTCAGAATAACGCTGACGGGCGCGTTAACGCAGCATTCTGTTTGGCCCTTAATGCTCAATTCCGTTGCGTTACGGTTGATTCCGGTAATATCGACGTTATCCGTAAAACCAAGAAGCATGTAAGATTTGGGGTGATAGTACCGTTCCTTTCCACGTTTGATCTTCGTATTACACCTTCCAAGGCAATGTTGAATAGCACATTAGAGAGTGTATCTCCTTGCTTCATTCCATCCAACGTCACGAAAGCGGCTGAGGTCGCACCCGCTATTCTGACTCATAATTTTACCCCATTTAGTATTTATGGCACAAATCAGCGTAACTACTTTCATCGGAAAACCATGTTCTAGCATTATCTGCCACAGCTCATTTCGTTTGACTGAATCATACGCCAAAGAACCATGTTATAATTCGAAAATTTCGAAAATATATTTGTTTTGTTTCTTGTCTGTGAGGAAAATTTTACTATAACGTTATGTTTTGTTTTCCGGCCATAGCTCTTGAATAGTAGAAAAATTTATGAATCACCAAAAATTTATAAAATTTTAAGTTTCTTCGGCCCAAACCTGTACGATAATTTTGGAAAATCTCCGAATAAGATACCGCAAGTGTTTTGATTGTTCTGCTAAAATATGGTACGCTGCTTACGTTAGCGTTTCGAACATTTATGGGAATCAAGCGATTCTTGTAAACGAGCTTCTCTCTGTTTATTCAGAAAAGAAGCTTTCGGAATAACGTGGCCCAATGAATGCCTTCATCCAGGCGTTATATCGAGATTCATGTGCTTTCGATCAAAATGCGCTATATTCCACCGCAATATGTTTCATCCTATTGCCAATTGGTCCAATCGTGGTATTCAATAATAGGGCATAGGCTTGGGTACGGGACCATTTTTTTAGGCCTACACTTCTTTTTGGTTTATCGTCTTTTCACCGTATTTTGGTGAAAAACTTCAGGTTCGCGACAAAGAAAAGCAAGGGAATATTAAATCGTGACTGTTAAAAATAAAAGCAATGAATGTTTAGAATCACGATCAATTGATTAAAAGATGATAAATTCTTATCTCGATGCTGTATGAATACGAAAATACAATGTTGTGATATGTCCCTTGCTATTAGAGATTTCATATATTGCTCTTGGTAATATCCGATATAATGTATATTTTTCTTACTTGTGCGTCTGAGTAATTAAACAAATTTAAAGTTGATTTGGAACTACCGGTGGAGAGATTGGTTCTAAATTTATCTAATAGGAATAAATATAAAGCAACACCCATCTGGTATCAAGATTGCATTGATTCACCCGCAGAGCAATAACGATAAACGAAAAACTATGTGGTGCTGACTAGCTTAACTTTTCACAGCCAGTTTTTCCTTTGCTGTTTGTAATTGGAAAATACAACACATTTCACTGACATTGCGGAAACGAATGCATAAACATACACAAATAAGCTGGTAAGGCTCATTCGGATGAAGTGGGAATAAACAGTATTGTAAACGCAATCGAAAACTCAATTTCAGCAATTTTGTTCATTTACTCTACGAGTCAGTAGTTAGTACCACTGTTGCACCATCACCGCGTGCGGTACTTAGCCTTATCTCTATTCATTTTCTTATCAATACTATTATACCGTCATTCTTGTGATAACCACACACTTTAGAAGTTAGTCTTGGTTTACCCTAACATTTACCAATGGACAAAATAATCAATCAAACCCAGTGCTTTGCGGTACTGTAGTTTGCCAAAATTAGTTTAAACATGGCAGTCACAAGGTTTTAAACTATGAAATGCACAGAAAGAATGATTCTATATAGAAGATGAATGTACTCAACTTAGTATGCAAATTTCATAATTTTTCTGTAGTCTTTGTTTATATTTATTAGCTATGCGTGAGTTTTCCTCACATGAAAGGGAGAAGGAATACCAGCGTATTCATTTTATTACAACAATATAGAACCAAATAATGTTCAGCAAAACTGCAGACTTTGTAGAGTTTCGGATACAAGATCGAGAGGCCATAGAAGAGCTGGCCAGAAAAGTAATTTTCAACTCAGACGTTAAATCCGTATTACTGTGAGCCTCCGGAACGTGGTGTATCTCAGTGGAGGCAACACAAATACTGCATGTATTTATTGATCGTTGACTGCGTTCATTCGTGTTATCAGACAACTTGATATCCAACGAGGAATTACATTGTCGAAACGCCAAAAAGCAACAGAAATTTGAGAACTTAGGTGGAAGGGGATCGGAGACATCTTGCAGAGAAGTCCTTGGTTGCAATCCGCAAGGCCAAGACAATACAGAGGCTCATCTAGACGCAGGTTAGCCAACGATATCCGGTCCGTTGATGAGAACCTATCCTAGCGATAGGTGAAAGTCATAACGAGAAACCGTCACCAGTGGAAATCTTTGATTTCATCCCTTTGTTCTGCCGGACCAGCGGGCCGAAATTAATAAGTAAGTATGGACATGATATGCTACTAAAAATTAATTCATAAGATTGATAACATCCATCCAAGAGCCTCAAAACAGAATCCAGATGTCCCGGGAAAAGTGGCTAATATCCGATTTGAACCACAAGTAGTCATGTGACCCATGTGCCATATCAAAACTTCCTGGTACAACGAAAGTACAACTCAAAATTTCATGCACGTTATTTGAAGTTCTTTCCAGAACCTGCAAGCTGCAACCCTGCTGCACATTATTACTATTCGGTAGACAGTACTCACGAGAATGCTCCCAAGAGACCAGGTCGGCTTGCACTGGGCAATCGGAGGGGCTACGTGCACAAATCGTGCAGCAACTACTACAGGGGTTAGACAAAATGATCGGGACAGGCAAAATTTTGACGAAATTCAAGCGGCCATAACTTCTGAAAATAGAACATTTTCGGAAGAAATCAGTTGCATTCGACGGGGTATCTTCAGGTATACATCGGCTGTTATTTTTAGTCCTTATTCAAAAAAATACGGAGGTACTACATCCCCCTCGCTGGAGACAATGCCTAGAACCATCAAATGGGTCGGAATTTTTTTTGACATGACGATAGGAACTTGATTACGATTTGGGCAAGCCACCTGTCATTCTTTCGATTCACATTTTGATATTGATTGAAGTTTTTTTTTCATCAGAGAAAAAGATGACAGAATCATTATGATGAGGATGCTTCAGCCGACTCAGAAGGTTTATAGCTTTCTCCAATCGCCGTGATTTGGTCGCAGCATTCATAAATTGACCTCTGTCTAGCGCATGAGACTTGTAATTAAGATTTTTGGCCATTTCTCTTTTTGGCCATACCTTATCACTTTCCCAAGCATTCTTTGTATAGTACACTGTTCTTTCCGACACTTTTACTGACCGAACTATCTCCTTTACGCTTGCTCCGGCACGCAATAAAACGACCGCGGCTAACGGATTATTTTCTTGTATCGACATATTTCAGTTTACTCAACACTGTTTATCTGATACCCAACAGTATAAGCTATTCAGTCCTGCCAGATAGATCTGAATATTGTTTCGCAAGCATGAGAAATTGCTATTTGAAATTTACTGTAAAAATAATCGTCACGCACCCTGTATATTCCTAAGTTGTTCGATTTTAGTGCAAAATAAAGATCTATTTTAGCACTTGTTTTATTACCACAAAAGTTTGCGTGTGGGTGCGTAGTGTTTTCTGGGACAACTGGGGTTTTCGCAGCACCGGCTCCAGAGGGCTGATTGGTTGCTGGTTTAATGCTACTAGGTTGATAGACTGAGCACTCAGGGATTTCACCGTTTCAATTGTGGTGTTCCAGCAAATTGCAATGGTAGACGGGCTTGGTATGGAAAGGATTTTTCTTCGGTGTCTTTCTTCGTTGACTCGATCGCTGGGCCACCAACGACATCGTATTGATTTCACCGAGAAGGGTCCTCTTTTACGATCAGGCCTCCTGCCCGAGGATTCAACGGGTTGGTTGATGCCACGTCTTCTTTATGGTTAGGCGTATATGGAATTCGCCACCTAGGATGACTCGTGTGCAGTAAGGTATCGACAATCGGATTACAATCCGAAGCAAAATGTCAATAAAAAGATCCCGAATAATTTTGTATTCAATTAGTTTTTACTACTTTTAACAACTAGCTTTTATGCTCTCCTCACTTCTTTCGCTCTGTACATCGTATGAAAAACAGAAGGTCAAGTTTCAATAACGGAGTGTAACACCTAGGCTTTGCTTTGCTTTTTGATTAATTTGCATATTTCTTTCTGTATGAAATCATCATCATTAGATCCGTTTTTAATTTCAACAACTGACAACCTAAAATATGCTGAAACTTGAATGAACTGACCGCCCTGCTCTTTATTACTGTTTCGATGGTTAAATAAAACAGTTGGCAGTTGCAAGCAGCGAATATTTCATTCTTCGGTCGAATTTTCATCAGAATCGTTCGGAAACTGGAATGTGATACAGATTAAACACGCCAGATCAGTGCACACAAACCACTTTTATTGATATTGTATTCATAAGTAAATAATGTCATGTTGATTATGGCATTAAAACCTTTTTTAATTTGTATGTCATGCAAATTATCGAGACTCAAATTAAGAAGTGTTGAGATTAAAACACGGTTACACGAACGGGGGTCCGCGGTATTAGATGCACATAAAAAAGCGAATTTTTAGGATGGTTTGAGATAGACATAATTCAGAGTACTTGCAGGAAATCACTAAGTTTCGAATGCCATCAGCTCAAAGTTATAAATCTAGATTTTATTTTATCAATTTATAACAAAATAATAGTATTTGAGCCGTCATTTGTACCTTTAGACCGGTGCCATAAAGAATACCAGTAAGTTTAACAATTTTACCTCGAAGGAGGTTTATTTTACGAAAAATCAAATGACTTCGATTGTATTCAACTTTGCATTTAGAAATAAAATTATCTCTTCCCTCTGCTTAATTAAAATTGTTTATTATTCTATTTGACACTGAGCGTTTAACTGTCTATTGTATTACAGTTCACCGCGTGGACCATTGTCAGTGGGCCACAAGGGGCTCTTGTGGTGAATATCTCCCCACGTGTTGTCATTAATTCCGGTTAGTTTTTGGCATCACCTGGTTCCTGTATATCTAACACAGTTAACTTTGGAACATATTTTCCTAAAATGTTTGGAACACTCGTGTACGTAACTGTCGTTTTCTATCTTTTTTCATCTACTACGACTACGACAGCAAAATTTCCTGCTTTGATCAGTTTTACTAATAGTTAAGTTTTAATAATTATAGTTGGCAGATATTTTTACTTTATCATGTTCCAGCTATTCTTTAGCGCCATTCTACTTAGTATCCGTTGGAAGTTTGTCCGGCTCGCGCACACTATTAGAGTTCAGCAGTGGAGAAAGATTCTTCGTAATGGCTTTTGGTTGACCGCTTCCAATTTGAAAAAAAACAAGATATCCTGACTACCTCCCTGCTATAAAGCAAATATGTTAGTAATGCAATAATGAATTAAAGCACCTTGAAATTAAAGCACTTGAAAACTATCTATTTTCGATGCCATCCAATATTCCTAAATTAATATTTTTAAATCGGCAAAAATAATAAGATGAATCTGTTATTATTATGGATAACTTTTTACGATAATTTTGATGTTGAACAATCTTTTGTCGGAAATATTCACATCCACCGTCTTCCAAGGCAAGGCAGGGCAAGGTCACATGTCTTGTCGAGTTATTAAATTGTCAGCAAGTTTGCGTTATCAGGTGATACCACGCGACCAGCCGGGGTTGGTTAAACAGCACACATTGTCGGGGGTGGGTCACGTCGAAAAAATCAGCCCTTGATCCACAACTTGCACATCCGTGGGTTGATCGCCCACTTTTAAATCTCTCGCAGCTGCATCTCGCTTGTCATTATGAAACCCGTGCTCAGCTCATGCGTGTTACTGCTGTTTTAGAACATAGTATAACATAGTAGTAAACAAAAATGTTGACTTTACTTAGATCCAACGAACTTCGAACAGCCACCACACTCGGTTATTAATTGTATAACTTTTTGTATGAACAATTAAAGTTACGCAAAATTGTATACATAACAAATGATTTGAAGTTTTGGCAGTCATGGATGTGAGAAACTCACACGTTATTATAGCTTTTTTCGTTATTTGTTTTGTAAAATATTTTATAAACATTTGAATTGAAATTGAATCAGTGAATATGAGTCCCATTTGAAAAAAAAACCGAAATTCAGGCAAAATCTATAGTAATACTGTATCAGAATAATGGGCTTTTTTGTTTATAGGAGACGAGACCACTCTGACCAGTATTTAGTTCTATTGTGGTAGGGGCTTAAATCGTTCTTAAAGTATAATGAATTGAAATAAAAAGTGATTAATTTCCAATTAGTTCCTATTATTAAAATATTAACAAACCAGGTTAAGACACATCCCTACTTAGAAACCAGCATAAAGAAATCTCCGATTACTTTTATGGGGAATTTAAAAAAAGTGATTTTCAAAACGAATCACTTAAAAGATTAGCCATAAAATAAAATTTGAAACAGACAAAACATTCTTACGTTAAGCAAAGAAGTCTATTTATAGGTTGAGACAAAACATTGTTGCCTAAGAAAATCAGAAAAAGTTGTCGTCTAAGTCGTGAATCCTTTAAAATATGCAGCATACCTACATTTTGCTTTATTAATTCATATGAAGCTCCATGCGTGTAGCTAGCCTATTTACAGGCGTGTTGCGTGTGGCGTGCAACTCCGTGTGTAGACCGATTTGAGTCAAGAGGTACCGTGAACGTACCATATTCTGTGCAGTTAAGACGTTTTTATGGTTCTTCCGCTGTTATAAGTATTTTAGATTTAAATTAACAACGTTGATAGCAGCAACGTGTTGTAGTGCTACGGTCTATAATACCTGGTAAAAATATAGGTACTAAAAGTCGACCAACAATTGAGTATATTTTTCGTTTTGTAAACTTATCCATGGTGCCTAATTCTGAGCACTTTCTTGCGCATGTTCCTAATTCTGCGCACCTAAAAAGTAACAATAAATACTCATGTCATGTTGTTTATGTCTTTATACGCTGAAAGCACACCAAAAATCTGGCAACAGACAGATTCAACAGACATTTATAGAAAAATAACACAATGATCATAGTTATGTACATAAAAATGTATAAAGAAAAATGTGCAGAATTAGGAGCTGCGCAGAATTAGGAGCGGTCACGGTATGATAAAAGTAAAAATACTTCTTCCTATTACCTACATATTGTATAATGTTTTAGAATTAGGATTTTCTTTTCTCTTTGCACTTGACTGAACGTCACGATTGTGCTCAAAAAGAAGAATACATTTTTTAGCATTACTAATATTTTGAAAGAGAAAAATCATCTTTTCCGATTCTGTTTTTTGAATGCATATTGTCACAAATTTGGGTCAAACTTTGTTCACAGTTGGGAGTGCTAGTGTAAACCGTTCTTTGGATAATCCTAATGTTTTTGTGGCTACACATATGCTTACAATTGTACTAAATGTAAAGAACCTGCAAGTCATGTGTTATTTTACGGTAATGTAATGTACCCAACCGGATGCGAAGTACAGAAAATTTCGCATTATGCGCAGATCCTTAGTTCGCGCTCGATGCCCACTCGACATGAATATGAACGCACAGAAGAGCGGGCGAGTGAATGAGTAAAATCGACGTTATTCCACCGACGGCGTCATCTTTCGTTGGCGGCCCGGCGACAGTCGTGGCGCGTTCATCGTTGTAGTCGTCCGGCGTCCTTGTGGTGTAAAGTAGTGTGTTCCTTTCCAAGTGCTAGGAAGCACCCTAGTAAACATTTTCATTCAGTGCGATGTCTACTACGGTGCAGTTCGGTTCGGCGGATTAAAAAATTAACTTCGTCCCATTTCACTCGAGTTATCATTTTTTCGGTGTTGACGGTGTGATGCGTAGACCCGCGGGAACTTTTCACGCGTGTGAATAAATATAGAATCGTCTGGTATTTTTGTTCTGCTATTATTCCAACATAAGAGATGGTTGATGATGTGATTCTGTCATGTTTCAGTGTCAGAGGAAATCCAAGTGCGCGCGGTTGTTTGGATTTCGAGGTTATATGTTTTAAGATTGTTGCTACTTAAATCTCGCGACCCAGCTGATTGAGATGGTTGTGGTGGAAACAAAAAGGGGCCAAAGTTTTCATGTTGTTTACTTTCTGGTTCATAACCGAATGACTGTGCTTATGCTAAGTTGGTGCTTACAAAGATTGTAAAGACAAATATAGAAGTAACGTAGATTACTAGTGTTAGGAAAAAGGAATTGATTTGTGTTGAAACAGTTCATAAGAATGTGCTTTATCCAAATAACTGCATCATTGCGGAGAAGCCAGGTAGCTATAAAAAATAGTTACTCATTCTATTGTTTTATTATGATTTCTCCACGATAAACAGACTTTTGTTTTCACAACATAAATCAATAAGGTTTTTTTTTTATTTTTATCGACTATTTCGAGTAATCGAGTAATTTTTACTTTCCTTTGAGGGAGTAAATGTGTTTTAAGAACGAACGTTAAACGAATTGAGAAAAATGATATGTAAACTGTGAAAAATAATTGACAGGACATTGAGTGAGTTGTGGGTTCAAAAAAATAAGCACATTTACTTTCCCATAAAGAAATTAATAAGATTTGTTCTTGTATATTTATTAGGTTAATATTCTATCAAACAAAGTAAAATTCTTGAGCTTATTTATATTAATATTTATAGCTTATTTATTATAAATTTTAATAGAATGCATTCAGGCCATTATTGATGAACTGCCAGAACATTTTTTGAATAATTTTTTTTACTTCACTATAGCTTGTGGCATTTTGTTTCATCTACAAAATGTGTGTCAAAAGCGTTTGTTTTTATCCATATCAAAGCAAGTCTACAAGCAAAGAAAAATTAAAATCGTCAGAAAAAGATCTGTTTATCACTGGAAGAAGGCTTATTTTTAACAGGATTATCACACCGGTGCAATTTTTATTTACATGTTTTAAATAATTCCGAATAGGATTACGAAAAACAATTTTGTAGCGCAACTGATATTTCTAAGAGACATTTTTGTGTGCTTTTGTCTTTGGATTTTGGGTGTAGTTTCAGTGCATGTAGCATTCCGTCAGTTTTTCTATAGTATGTAACCAACTTGCAAGTCATCAGTGAAGAAAAGCTGGGTCTGCATTATTCCTGATTGGTTTCGCTATAACTTGTCTTTCTTTCATTCACTTCCAGCAGTTTTTGCAGGTTATCCTGATGATCTCTCCTACGAGCAAAAGCTAATTGTTCCAAAAGCTATTTCGATTTTACTCAATAGGTAACGCAATGTTTTTTCCACCATCAATTTCACATTTTCGCTACATTTTAACCACATGATATGACAAAGTTTAAATTAAAACACCTTGGTTAAACCACAGCAACTAAATTCACGATTTTGTTAAAGTAGAGAAATTCACGATTTTGTTAAAGTAGAGAGAAGATTTTTTATAAGAACATAATGTAATCCACCAAGAACTCGATTTTGCAAAAAATGTATCGTTAGTGACTATCATTAACTAAACACAATAAAAGATTTACTCAAATACGAGAGCCGAAATAGACTAATAGCAAAGATGGGGTGTTTCACCAAGATGATGTGCGGCCGCACTCACAGTTGAGTAGCATACCAGAAGTTTTTCTGCTTGAATGAGATGTTCTACCACATCAGCCACATCTTCAGATCCGGCATCTTGAGATGGCCACTTAGTTGATTGTTGAAATCTCTATTTGAAACGAGGATGTTGGAAATGATTTGCTTCTGTGTTTAGCCACCAGCGATCTGAAGTTTTATCAATACGGAATCACAGTGAGAAATATTTTTAAAAAACTTCTGCAACGTACAAAAAAAGTTCTCTAGTAAATTTATGTAACGGTAAAAAGGCTTTTTATCATCATACGATGGACTAATCTCAAGTTTTTAGTCTTGACCTTGAAATGCGGTCATACATATATATTAATATTTTTTGAAACGATGGTTCTACAATTGATGAAGGGACGGTAGGGAAAGAAATGAAAATTTTTTTGGTGAAGGTGGGGAAGAGCGGAAAGGAAGGGGGGGGGGGGGGTATTGGTAGCTATGCTTGACAAGTAGTCATTTTGACTCCTACCTTTTGTCCAATACTGGAAGGTGCATGAGTCGAACCAAGCTGTAATCTGAGATTATAACCGGATTCGAACCCACATCTTCAGATCCGGCATCTTGAGATGGCCACTTAGTTGATTGTTGAAATCTCTATTTGAAACGAGGATGTTGGAAATGATTTGCTTCTGTGTTTAGCCACCAGCGATCTGAAGTTTTATCAATACGGAATCACAGTGAGAAATATTTTTAAAAAACTTCTGCAACGTACAAAAAAAGTTCTCTAGTAAATTTATGTAACGGTAAAAAGGCTTTTTATCATCATACGATGATTTTTGAATAATAAACTGATGAAAACTTACATTTTGAGCAGTGACAAATTTGCGGGCATATTTTTACTTCATTAAAGATTAGTTTTAAATACCTATACGATTCGTTTACTTTATGTGTCATACTAATTATTAGTGCAACACGGTTTGTTGATGGGAGTTTTATAAACTTATTCGTCGCTTTTTGCTTATAAAAGTATTTGTTTGGCCGCCTAGTTAGCTTCGAGGTATGACGTTGGTCTAACAGACCAGTCGTCGTATGTTCGAATCTCGGCTAGACGGTGCTTGCTAGATAGAGTCATTACGATCGTTGCGCTAGCCCCATGATTGTCCTGTACTCTAACAGCCGGCTGCGAGGTCTGTCGATAAAGAGGAATCAAGTCTTGGAAAGACGGTTAGGCCCCAGGTTTTGTTTTATGCCTTTACTTCATAAAATTTAGTAGCTTTTTAGAAGCAAAAAGCTTTGAAATAAGTATTCCTCGAAGAATTTTTATCAAATTTTTTTTAAAATAGTGTGATAAAATTAATTGCTCTCATCTACCAATTTGAAGTTCTGGCATCGTTCCCAAACTTGTTCTACGTTACGCATAGCACACTAGATCATCGCGTGCGACGAGCACGGTCTGACGCGAATGGAAAATAACAACGAAACAAGCTTCTCGAGTCTCTTTAAAACGTTTCTGAAAACAATTGCAGCATCAAAATGAATTCTCTAGAAGAATTCGTGGACATTCTCTTTTGCTTATGGCGTATGGTTCCAACTGTCGACTACCCAATGCTAGTATGTAAACACAAATCCAGGAGTGTTCGTTTTGTTACACAATGATTCTAATTCAGGAACTTTTACGACACCACACCGTCGCTTCCGAGGAGGATCGATGTTTCCAAGACAAGCATAAACCAAGTTGCGCCACAGACGCGTGTTACACTGGAAGTTGTAGAGCATGCTGAACCGGGTAAAAATCCCACTTTTTTACAGTGCAGGTTCAAGAGCTGCTACCTGCGAATAAACTTAAGTGGTTTGAGTTTTGCAGGATTATGCAAGCAAAACTGGAGGCAAACGCTCAATTTATGAGGTACTTTGTTGTTACTGTTGTTGTTTTTCATACATGTTCGTCGCACGCGGTGATTTAGCGTGCCATGCGTGATGTAGAATTTATGCAGTTTTCAGATGATAATTCAATACTCAACACGATACGTTTAAATTGCAACGAAACTAAAAGAGATAGTCTTTTTACGCCAAAGACTACCAGACTCAGGGCTTGAAAAGGGATCGCAAGTTGAATGTGACTGCCGTGAATGCGAACTTTCCGCATTCAAACTCCGCTTTTTGAACGATCATTTGACTGTTTTTTGAATCCTGGCAATCTGCTGCTTGCGCTGCTGCCGTCTTACAATTCATGCGGCATCTCAGCAAAAGCAAACAGTCGATCTCCCGTTTTGCTTTGCGCTTTGAAAATATAAACTACAAACTGACTGGAAGCATACGATGACATATTTTTTCGTTTATCTTTTTGTCTCCAAATCGGCTGCTCACAGTAATAGTTTGTCACCCGGACGTCGGTCCGACGCAAGCAAAATATTCGTTTGTATTGGACGGAGTCCGACCGACTTCTTCCATGCACATGTAGTGGTTGTTTTTTGTAGTATTGAATCATACGATTGTGCGGTTGCTTTTCGTTAGCGTGGTGAATGGCAGTCATTTGACTGTTTTGCAGTCATTCGCTGCTCCAAACGGTAAAGGCAACTTGATCGAAACGAAAATGTTAAAAAGCTTTAGAATGCGTTCGTACTACTGCGTGCAATCGGCGTTTGACTGAGCAAACTGCCAGTTGTGTTATGCATAGCGTTCATATTCCACCACTAAACGGACGGTGTGAACTTGAATGCGCGTTGGTGTGACTGCGGTAGAAAAAAAGGATCGGTCGAAGCCCTTTACCAGAGCTTTAAATTGGTGGATAAAAGCTATTAACTTTATCCCACTTTTTTAGGAGAAATTTGATAAAAACGCCCCGAGAAATACTTATTTCAAAGCTTTTTTGCTTCTGAAAAGTTACTAAATTTTATGAAGTAGTAAGTTTAAGAGCAATTTTCAGTATAAAATTTTCTCAGCTTTTGACTGACAGCCACAAAATTAAGCTAGCTAGCATATTTTTTGTCCCAGAGCTAATTTAAGGCACACAAGACAAAAATCTTCCAAATTTGATCAAATGCGTAGGATTTTTTTTGTCAAATTTGGTACTCTATCACTCCCTGAAATATTTGCATCGTGTTACCAAACACCCTGTAGAAATCGTTCATTGTTGACTCTTGAGGCCCGCGAAGAATTGGTACGTTATGGTAGCGGTTGCGTAGATCTGACAGATAATCTGTCTAATTGTATGGAAGAACAATCAGGTTTACGCAACCGCAACCATAAAGTACCAATTCTGCGCGGGCCTTTAGGTTGCATAAGTATTCGCTATGTAAGCACAAATCGATCTCTTGTACTCTCATGGAACTACTGTATGGAAAGTTTGAGAAGATTTGGTGCAAAGTGTTATCTATCCTTTTCACTCTTTAACAAACCTATGCACCGACTTCACAAATAGAACAAACTTGAGAAGGTGGCAGCACCGTTTCGCGCACATAGCGAATGTGATCATGTGATCAAAAGCAGAATGTTTTGCAATAATAATAATAATTTGGACTAAGAACAAACAAACGGTTATTTGTTAATTTAAAAATTTGAGAATCAAGGTGTTTGGAAATGGTTGAATGGACACTTGACAATACCTTGAAAATATGAACTTTGTAAAAAGTATTTCAGGTAGTTAAAAATAAAAAACTACAACAGCATTTTGAACACTCCAATGCTTGGCTAGGTCTATTTTTCAAGCAAAAAAAAATAAACAATATGTTTAGATATAAAGTAATCGTACTGTCATTAATATAACTTTCAATACTATGCAAAATTGAATACTGCTCTGGGGATGAATGAGGGATTAGTTCAGAAATGGTCATTTAATTATATTTACGTTGCAATATGCAACGGCAGAAGATATAGCAATTGATAGGAGACAAAACGAAGCCATAAAATTCAGTTCACCACATAGTTTGAATTGCCATACTGTGCATTGTCGAATGGAAATACACATTTTGAAGAGCAAGCAGCATTAGGAAAATAAAAATAAACTGAAAAAATTTCTTATTTTCGAACCTACCTTCTATATCTGAAACCAAAAGACACGATGTTGCGCTGCTGCCGACCAAAGATAAACAGTGATTTGGTAAATATTTCGTCCACATAGGTCGGTGAAAATTCTTTCTTTCTCTTAACCCCGAACGAATCCGTCAAAAGGAGCAAGTTTGGCCTTGGCTCCGACCACGATAAAGATGCGAAAACAGATGATGTTTTCTAACAAGCGCAGTTCTGCAGCATCAGCGCTAGGGTAACGTCACCATTTATTTTCTCGTTCACTTTACATCGATGCCGGATCTTAACGCTATTTTGAATTCACGAAATTTAATAGAAAATCCAATAGGTATACGTGGTTTTCTTTATAAGAAATAAAAAGTGCAACGGTTAAATGATCTTTTATGCAGTGTCATTGTTTGGTCTACAAATAATTCTAACAAACATAATGTTTAAAGACAGACACATGTAAACGCAAGTATACCAATATCCCATTTTGCACAGAGGGCAATGCACGTTTGTGTATTTATGATCCGGCCAGAACATAATTGGCGTTTTCTATTTTTCAATTAATTGGTTAAACTTGTTGATTTCCCCAGAGTTTTTCTTTCAGTTCAATTGTTTTGTGATTGTTTCGTTTGGTTTTCTATCTTCGGGTGCAATTGAAGCTCATGCTCGGAATCGGGCATTTAGCTGAACGTTGTTGTGCTCTACCACAGTGATTGATGGTATCGGTAATTACAACACTGTCGGGTTTCCTTCGCATCCAGTTTACAGTTCACAGTTGAGAAATGTAGCTGGTTGTTATCCTGTAAACCGACTGATAGAGACAGAGAAAAACCAAACAACTCACGCTGCAAGTTCATGGGAAATTACACACATTGCAGTTATTGCAAACGTGGAAATTAATCCTACTAAAACCACAGACTTTATCGATAACGTTCACTGCTATCAACAACCACTTGCAGTATGTTTGTCTCTATTTTTTTGTTATGTATCTACACCTATGAATGATTGAGGTATACATACAGCAAAAGTGACCAAGAACTTCCAACCTGTAAATTTGTTATTCGTAATTCCAGCAAAGTAGGTACATTTATTTGAGCGCCAGTCGACCAGTTGAATCAGTGCAGTGCAGTGTTTTTAAATCTTCTTAATATGTTGGATGCATCAACTGATAATTATTTGTTTCTCAAGAACAAAATAAAAGATAAGAGTTCCCTTTGTATGAAACAGTAAAATAATATATACAGCCCGGACTCGATTATCCGGGTGACAATTTTTATTTTCAGCCCGGATAATCGAATCACCCGGATAATCGAATCATCATTTTTGGTACAAAAAATTTTTAGGCATGTCAAGTTTTTTGACTTTTAGGTATCAGAAATGTTTTATTTATTATTGATCTATCTTCCCAAAAGTCAGAAAATTCTTTTCTTACGAATTTTTCCACTGATAATTTTTTTTGGTACCATATTATTTTTTGTATGTTATGTTTTTCAATATTTAGGTATTATAAACGTTTTTTTATTATTGATCAATCTCCCCTAAAGTCATAAAATTCCTTTTTTTGCAGTTTTTTTTTTATTGATGATTACGATGATGATGATGATGGTAATGGTGATGATGATGATGATTTTTAAGTAAAAGCATTGATTCCATCATCTCAAGACTTATTATTGTTTTGTTCGCCGATAAAAGGAATATAAGAAAGGAATTTTGTAGCTTTGGGGAGGTGTATCAATATTTGTCAAGTTGGAATCATCATGTAGCATGAAAACTATAACATTAAGGTTTAAAATAAATCATTGAAAAAAATAATTTTTTTTTCACCCGGATAATCGAGTCTAAAAACCCGGATAATCGAATCCACGGATAATCGAGTCCGGGCTGTATTTGTATTTGGATAATTCATGAACCATCCACATCCAGGAAGCTTCCGTTTATTTTACCCTTGTAAGGATTAAACTAAAATTTTTTATTCCAATTACCCAAAAATTCGTAAAATGAAAACATTCTATTATCTTAAAAAAATTCGCTGAAAAATATTGATTGAAAATACCTCCTCATTTTTCATTATGGTCTAATTTTGATCTCTTCATGGCTTCCCCTTAAGGCCACAATGACAAAGTATCTATTTAATATAATAAGAATCTTTAAAATCAGGCTTACATAATATGTCGCGGACATTAGAAAAGTGCCAATTAGCCAAACCAGAACCATTTAGCATTTAACCCGGCAAGCCTGTGCGGTCGCACAATTAAAAATTGTAGTGGACAATCCTTGGCTGGATATAACACAATTGGCTGCTCAGAAATATTTGCAAGATTCTCAATATTTTTTTCTTCCTTTATTTAAATGCAGAGTGTAAAGTGTTAAGAATAAATCGATGAAATTAGTCAAGAAAACGCTCAAATATCAAGAGACGGTATTTTGTGCGATTTTGAAATCGATCACACTACAATGAGCTAGATTCAAGCAATGTTATCGAGCAGAGAAATCATAGTGTCATTGGGGGAAACGTCGCTCGCGAATTTGCTATGAAAGGAAGTCCGCAAGCTGTTCTCTGCTTCCTATCTTTGATTACTGGTGGCCGACGCATTACTTCACAAGCTATCGCAACTTGGTTGTGAGACTATTTCTTATGCCGCCAGAAGAAAGTTTGACGCAGTGCAGCTAGGAGTCATAAACACCACCACGTTATGATGTTTAGAAGGGTGGCTTTGTTTATAGGAGACTAGACCACTGCGACCAGCATTTAGATCTATTGTGGTAATATAAACCTGGTGGTTTAATATAAACCACATAAAAATAGTCGTTATACCATTCACTAGGCGAAAAAAGCATATTGTTACTCCCCCTATACCGATGTCTAGCTGTCAGGCTGAGATTCAGTAATGTAGTCAAACTCCTCGGAATAATTCTATATAAAAACTGAACTGGGCTACGCACCTAGATTATGCTGTTTAGAATCAAATACAGCAGTGGTGCCCAGGTATAGACAAGGTGCGGGCCAAATCGGATCGCCCATGAATGCCGCGGGTCGCAATAATCTCTGGCCTTTCCTGTGCGACAACAAAATCCATTTGCTAGGAATCGCCACAAGATTTAAACCGGAAAACATTCAGATTCACAACATACACGAGGAATTACGACTAAACTGAGAGTCTCCTATGTCATCAAAAAATTTTCTTATAAGTCCACCATCTTTCAAACCAGTCCGCGGGCCACACGAATCATGTCGAAGGGCCATATGCGGCCCTCGGGTCGCAGTTTGGCCATCACTGAATACTGGGTTGTAGACTAAACAGTTAAACAGTCAACTACGCACAATCATGGTCACAGTCCCGCTCTTTATTGTTTAAAGTACTTGAAGGTTCAACGCATCTGCTCTGTAATTGCAGGGCTCTATCTCTGCTTTATCTAGGCATATCTTCTTCAGAAGTTTCCTTCTCACTCCATACCGAGTATATAACCCAAATCCCAAAAAGTCATTGATTTTATTAGCCATGTACGACCGAATTGGGGTACAGGATTACAACTATCTAGCTTCATCAATGGGTTTGAGCAGTCCATAAACCGTGACACCAATCGAAGCCTGCCCCAAAAGACAAAAAAGGCCTCTGCACAGGGCCTTGAGCGCTGTAACGCCGGCTTTGAGTCAAACATCAAACAGACCAAGCGAGAGTTATTTTTTGCTGGAGCAGCATAGGAAAATTAACTCTCACTCGTTCTGTTTAACATTTGGCTTATTCGCTCTTTTCAAATGTTCGACATATGGCCCATAGTAAGTTCATTGCAAACAATTATTAAATTTTTCAATACCCTTGCATGGCGTCATCCTCTTCTCCACCTTTATTCATTCGAAAAAATTCTGTCAATAACAAGTTAATTTACTATGAGTCTTTAAATCTTACAGTTCTTTTCCAATTTCAGAGCAGACATATTTTATTAGGACAATTTTAAAAGAGTCTAACCCTCTAACGGGTAAGGCCGTCGCTTTTGGAGCTTCAAAGTCACATACGAGATTTGTTTGGAATTGACAATATGAGAAATATGTTTAGAACCAATTTCCTAACATATTGATATTTATATTATGACATTCTGACTATGCGTTCAAGACTTATCATCTTTCAAAAACAAGTATTTAGGAAAATTACGAAAACAATTATTGTGCGAATATTTCCTTTTTAATTTTGAAATAGAACATCTAGAATAAAAGGATTGACCCCAAAAGTTCTCAATGAATAACTCACATGCTTTATTTCCATTTTGTAATATAAGTGAAATGAAGAAATATTGGGGTAGACTTTTAGTGTTAGATATGAAAAACGAAAATGGGCTATTAGACTATTTCTTACCCGGCGCTTTTGGAGGATAATTATTTTTGCTTGAAAATTAAAACTTGAGCTTCTTTTAAGTGTACTTTCATGAAAACATAGTTATCAATTTAATCGCATCGTTTTTATGATGTTACCCGTTGGAGGGTTAAAAATAAAGGATGGCACTAAAATACTGAAAATAACGGTATATGGGCTGGAAAATGAGTGAACATGTGCAGATATATCACTTCTGTTTACTAACTCCTATCTCTACCTCCAAGTGGTGCCGGCTGGGGTATGGCAGCCAAGGTTGCGCACCTTGTGGTGCGCAACCGTGGGTATCGTACGCAGACAGAGAAGGTGGAACACTCACCGTATGGTTTCCGGCTCCCTATACATGCAGTTCGGATAACCATCCGTTTAGAATTTGCAAATAAAGAGTGTCCCACGTCAAATTGCATTACGAAAAAACGCTGTAGAAAATTACCCATTAGGTGTTTTCTCTTGAAAATTTGGGTAGAAGTAGTTTAGAGTGTATTGTTTACACTGATGTTTTTGTCGCTGGGAGATCCGAAAAGCAACGTAGCGAATTGATTTTGCGCAAACACCTGGAAAATCGTCAACTCTCGCATCGGAAAATCGAAAAACAACTCGGAATCGTGTAGTCAACGGTGAGCCGTCTGATTAAACGTTGCTATGAAACTCTGAGCAACGAACGGAAGAAAAAATGCGGTCAGAATGAATGTTCTATTAATGATCAGGAAGCGTGTCGTGCACAGGGCTTGAAAAGGGATCGCAAGTTGAATGTGACTGCCGTGAATGCGAACTTTCCGCATTCAAACTCCGCTTTTTGAACGATCATTTGACTGTTTTTCTTATCCAGTCAATCTGCCGCTTGCGCTGCTGCCGTCTTACAATTCATGCGGCATCTCAGCAAAAGCAAACAGTCAATCTCCCGTTTTGCTTTGCACTTTGAGAATATAAACTGCAAACTGACTGGAAGCATACGGTGACGTATTTTTTCGTTTATCTTTTTGTCTCCAAATCGGCTGCTCACAGTAATAGTTTGTCACCCGGACGTCGGTCCGACGCAAGCAAAATATTCGTTTGTATTGGACGGAGTCCGACCGACTTCTTCCATGCACATGTAGTGGTTGTTTTTTTGTAGTATTGAATCATACGATTGTGCGGTTGCTTTTCGTTAGCGTGGTGATTGCCAGTCATTTGACTGTTTTGCAGTCATTCGCTGCTCCAAACGGTAAAGGTAACTTGATCGAAACGAAAATGTCAAAAAGCTCTAGAACGCGTTCATTCTGTTGCGTGCATTCGGCGTTTGACTGAGCAAACTGCCAGTTGTGTTATGCATAGCGTTCGTATTCCACCTCTAAACGGACGCACAGTGGCGCCAGTCAGAACAAAACTGAAACAAAACTAAAAAAGTTGGTAAAGTAGCATGGCACTTACATGTTTTATTTATAACGGTGAACCAAATTGACTACTTAAACTAAAAGTTTTCAAATATTAAAAGATTCTATAATTAGGGTGTCTCTAAAATGATTTTCTAAGAAAAGTTTTATAAGTATTTGAACTATTATTTTTATTTTGTTTTTTTGCAGTGGGATAATTAGGAGAAGTAGTAATGACCTTAAAACATTCAGCATCTCATAACATTGTGCCACATCTAAAAATAAATTTGAAATTTTAAAAACAGCACTTTCTCCAGCGAGTAATTATGTTTATTTACTAAAATTTGAATATCATCGAATCACTACGTTTCTTCTAATGTAGTACCTACCTTTAGCTGCTAAATGCTCAAGGATTTACTTGAAAAAATATCTATAATAGTATGGATAGAATAAATTACAAAGCGAAATTGCCTTAAAACACATGGTTCAATAAAATTCAACATTTTGGGTCTTGGCGCAAATCTGCGCAAAATGCGGGTATAGTTTTTGGAAAGTAGACTAAATTCTACATAAAATATGAAAAAATGACGGTTACCTTAGGTTCCCAAAAAAAGATGCTCAACTTTGAAAATGCGAAGTCACATGTATGTCACTATTTAGAGATTTGAGGTAAATATATTTTAGAGTGTACTTGATTTTTGTCATTCTGCAAAATAAGATGCTAATCTGTAACCATTTCAATACCAAATCACGTTTCTTTTGTATGCAAATACCTAACAGAAGACGATTAAAAAGAGTTTTTCGAAACCTGCGCTGAATGAAAAATATGGATAGTTATCACACAAACCAAAGATTCAAAAAAATATACAAAATGCTGCATCATTACCAGTGCTCTGAAATTTTGGAATATAGTTATTTAGTCTGTCTACTTTCATAGAAAAATAATACTTCATAAAAAACTTTAACTCCATTTTGTGTGTTTTGTCCCATTATTTTCCACTGTGGGACGGTGTGAACTTGAATGCGCGTTGGTGTGACTGCGGTAGAAAAAAAGGATCGGTCGAAGCCCTGGTCGTGCAAGCATTAAGGCGGAATCCCAATGCTTCGATCAGGGATGTAGCTAAAACTTTGAATCTGTCCAAGCCTTCCGTTCAGAGAGCCAAGGACCGAAAGTTTGCCAAGAAATACATACAAGTGATCTGCTCATGTGGCAAATGAAGTTCGCCGTTCGTGACTACTGGGACTGTCTGCTTCCTCTGTTGAAGCAATACGACACCCTTATGATTTTCTGACCAGATCTAGCTTCGTGCCATTATTCAAAGGATATCCTGGAGTGAATCGAAACCAACAAGGTGGTATTGAAGATGAATGAAATAAATAGGTATGCTTACAAATGGGTTATATTTTATTCTCTGAAAGTTTGAAAAGGATCGGTCAACTAAGTAATTTTCTACAGCGTTTCTTCCTTGATGCAATTTGATGTGCCCTCAACCCTTTGGTTGAGCAATTGCATATGAAAGTTAAAATCAAACCCGAGACTCTAGTGACTCACTTGATGAGTACATATTTACTTTAACAAAATATTTAGTGTTATAGCGCCTTAGGAAATAGTTGAATTTCAGAAACGAGTATATTTTGAATTATGTAATGTTTTATATCATTAGCGAATTATCGTGATAATTATGACCAGACTCGATAATACACAATAATAAATTATCTTACTCACTAATCATTACAATCTGATGTATGAAAATAAGAATATGGTGTACTTTGATCCTGCTAGAGGGGGACTTAATGTTTGTGGTTCAATAAATATTTGCGAATCCATTCCGAGATACATCGAAACGGTTTTCATGCCCAAAATTGTAAGTGCGCTTTATATCAATAGCCGCTTCAGCACTTGTTTGGACTATATACACGTATCTTTAGAATGCTTCCTCACCACGCGTCAGATCTTCGATGGGATTTGTTGGTTAATAAATATTTTCGCGCCGTTCCGGTGCTTCGATGCATATACCTACGCTAAATATATATATTTCAGCGTGGCGATCTGAATTATGGCTATGTATTAGGATCTGTTTTTCGAGCTGAGGCGTACGGAGAATGTGAGGGCTAAAACTCGTTTTAATGATTAATAAATACTAAGACTTTAAGCTACTTACATATAATCTATCTAACGGATACAATTTTAAAGTTACTAATTGCAAAACTCCTAATATCAAAAAATTTTTATACCACCATCAATATTGCCAAGACGATGTTTGTAGTCACACAATAGAATTTACTGATAAATAATAAATACCTCTACTTCATTTAAAAATTGCATCAACAGCAGCGTCTGTTTAAACTGATAACTTTATTTCAACAGACATGGCATTCTATCGAAGCGTTTGTGTAAATCGATTTAAAAATTAACTGTTTAATTTACAGTTGAATAACAAGATTTAACCAGAATCGAACATTTTAATTATTTGAAGATCTTTTATCAATCACCGAGCTAATTAAAGCAAATCTAGTTGAATGTTGTGAAGAGTGCAACATTTGCTGATGTATTCACTCTGCAAACACCTTACACCGGTTACCTAAAGCACACTATTCAATGGCTGAATTTTCGGAATCTAAAAATAGAAAAACTCTACTCTAAGATAAGTATGTTTATTGGACGTTTTCTTATCATTGCTTGCCGAACGCACTCACATGGTCAGACTAGAAAATAAGTATTACGATTGTGTGGTCATTCCGTTGGTATATATAGACAGTTCGTATATAAAAAACAGCATTTGCTACTTTTATTCAAGCATTGTCAGTTTTTCCAGAGTGGGGATATTTTTTTCTTTCGAAAGATCACGCAATGTCTGATTCCAATACAAACAGGTGGTCATTTTCCATTGTCATCTTAGGAAAACATGTACCTGTTGTTTCTCAATACCGATTTCCAACAGACAACAGTTTGTTTTTCACGTATACATATAAATATGACCTTTATATGACAATTGTTTGAAGAATTTGGTTGCTAGAGGAGAAAATAAAGGATGTAATGATTTTTAGAAACAGTGTATGATAAAAACCTTAACCCTTAAGTTATCACAAGGTCAATTAAATGCTTGATCTGTGCTATCTATAATTTATGTCGGGCGCTGCTGACTACCTACTTCGCTATTAACTATTCCGTTTATCAATTACATGATGCACAAAGTATATTATTGTACGATCAACATATTAAATATTTGTTGGTTACTTTTTCAAAAGGACATAAATAACATTGAGAGATTCTCTTTGGTGTCCCTCTTTTCCGAATATTACGGCAACACAAATGCATTCAAGGGGAAATGAATAGTCACTGATTTTATGAATTTCGAAAGCAGGTTTTCTTAGTGAATTAAAATCTTATACTATGGAAATATATTCTCTGTGTTTAGATTGACAATAAGATTGCAGTGAATACATTTTTGAAAATAGAGTTTCTACTTTGTGCCTAAAAACTGCTTTTGAATTCGAAAAGTTATTGATGACTCATTTCCCCTTAAAGGAAAATAATTTTCTTTTTTTTTAATTGTTTGTTGGTCACCTTAGGGGTCGTGTAAGAAATTTTGTACGATTTCATGAAAGAATTATGTATTCACAACAATTTTCGTTTTTGGCTCTTTAGTCTAGAGTCTCTCCGATCGACGTAAGTTGCTGATAATTCAAATATCTTTGCATACCGTTCTCAACGACGTACGATTCGAAAAACTAAAGTTGAAAAGAACCAAAATCAGACATTCCTTATAAATCCATGGTCAAGAAGAAGTTATAAATCCATGGTAAGCTATTTTTCGGTTGAAAAGGAAAGAACTCAAATTGAAAGAATATAATATAAGTTTTAATCCCATTTATTTTTAGTAAGAAGCATTTCATTCACAAATCTGAAAATCATTGTCCCTGAACTCTCTAGGTACTAGATCTACCTAGATGAAAAAAATGGCATGCCAGTCGAACTTTATGGTTTTGCCTTGCAAATCACTTCTTAGTTGACTCCGAGATCGTGTTGTTCTGCCGAAGCGTTATACATGCAATTTGAATTAAGTTTGTATCTAATGTATTACCTACTTCGGTTCAAGAGCTGTGATTTATTTCACATTAAATGTTTTACCAATTAATTTATATTTGAAGATTGTTTTCTAGGGCATGATTTGTTATTTATTATTTATTTGTCTACATGAATAAAATTGATTACAGATTACAGTAAATTAGATCTTCCTATCTTTTGCGCGAATAAGTGCGAAGGCAAACCGAAGTCAAATAGTTCTTCGACTTTTGATGCCACTTTCAACACAAATTGACGAACTGTCGTGAAGATCTCAACGAATAACCGCTATGCCTTACGTAATGAAGACGCAGCAAGCCAACAGAGAAAATAGTCATTTCCAAATCTAAACCCAAGTAGCACACGTTGTCACAATTGAGTCGCAGCGGCTGATATGCGACAAATTTAAATGTAAAACTTCGGTTACAGTAACCTAAAATATAACAGTTGTGTAACCGAAATAGCGCAACTTATGTAACTAAATATGGTTACATTAACAGTTACTCAATAACCAATATGTAACACGTATAGTTACAAAATGGTTACTATTGAAGTTACACGTAAACTGTAAATTGACTTTCAATTGGTGGCAAATTAGTTATTTTGAAATTTTTATTGCATAGCGAAAACAATGCAGCAGGTTTTTTATTCCAATCTATGGCTGTCAACGTCAAGCAGTAAATTTAACTGTTGAATATAGAAGACTGTATAAATTTCGCTTGTTATTTCAACACAAATTTTAATGCAGTTTAAAATTTATGGTGAAATGCATGATTCTAGCTTTGAAAAATTCACGCGCTCTTATTTAATCTAGCTTTTCGGTACTTACCTCTATGAAAAATTGATTTTTTGTAAAACAAATATGTACAAATATAAAAATTTTAATTTTAATTTACTGATTTTTTAAATTTATTCTTAGCAATAATGAATTAGTGGAGCATTCACCTAGAAGTCATTAAAAAACAAATTGTTTTCGCTATCACTTAATAAAATTCATAGCCATTTTGCCTTTGGTTTTAACTACTACACCATCTTCCTCGAAGTTTTGTATCGTTTTCGGCATATTGCATGAAATGATTTTAAGCAGACATTGTTCATAGATATCGGGAAAAGGTGTTTTTAGTGATTGTTGTGAAAAGAAAGTGTTAAGTTAATATCAAAGAATAGTTTCAGTTTGAATAAAACAGTTTACCAGCAGTGTTAATCATAGAAGGTTACATTTCAGTTGCATTCTAGTTGCACGTAACCTTAGCCTTCGACCTGGTTACGCTATCGGTTACGGTAACCAATATTAAATTTATTGTGGTCACTTATTTCTTCCCAAGTAGCACACGTTGTCACAATTGAGTCGCAGCGGCTGATATGCGACAAATTTAAATGTAAAACTTCGGTTACAGTAACCTAAAATATAACAGTTGTGTAACCGAAATAGCGCAACTTATGTAACTAAATATGGTTACATTAACAGTTACTCAATAACCAATATGTAACACGTATAGTTACAAAATGGTTACTATTGAAGTTACACGTAAACTGTAAATTTACTTTCAATTGGTGGCAGATTAGTTATCTTGAAACTTTTATTGCATAGCGAAAACAATGCAGCAGATTTTTTATTCCAATCTATGGCTGTCAACGTCAAGCAGTAAATTTAACTGTTGAATATAGAAGACTGTATAAATTTCGCTTGTTATTTCAACACAAATTTTAATGCAGTTTAAAATTTATGGTGAAATGCATGATTCTAGCTTTGAAAAATTCACGCGCTCTTATTTAATCTAGCTTTTCGTTACTTACCTCTTTGAAAAATTGATTTTTTGTAAAACAAATATGTACAAATATAAAAATTTTAATTTTAATTTACTGATTTTTTAAATTTATTCTTAGCAATAATGAATTAGTGGAGCATTCACCTAGAAATCATTAAAAAACAAATTGTTTTCGCTATCACTTAGTAAAATTCATAGCCATTTTGCCTTTGGTTTTAACTACTACACCATCTTCCTTGAAGTTTTGTATCGTTTTCGGCATATTGCATGAAATGATTTTAAGCAGACATTGTTCATAGATATCGGGAAAAGGTGTTTTTAGTGATTGTTGTGAAAAGAAAGTGTTAAGTTAATATCAAAGAATAGTTTCAGTTTGAATAAAACAGTTTACCAGCAGTGTTAATCATAGAAGGTTACATTTCAGTTACATTCTAGTTGCACGTAACCTTAGCCTTCGACCTGGTTACGCTATCGGTTACGGTAACCAATATTAAATCTATTGTGGTCACTTATTTCTTATGTCGTCATTTCTAAGTTACACTGTAACCTATTTTCATTGCCGGTTTCGTTTCGATGTAACTTGATCGTTTTGACGTTTGAGAATAATCGAAATTTGTTTACTTAATACCAATGTCTGTGCGGAGAAGATTCCAAGTACCATCAATTAAGTAAATAAACGCATTTACAAGAGCATTTTACAACCCGTGTACCAATTGTTTATCTTTACCAATAGTAAAATTCTTGAGATCTAGTTTTTGCTTAATCCGTTCCGTTGTGTTTACAAGGAACCGTGAACAAGTTGTGGCGAAATGTTACTAGCCGACTTTTTTTGACTTCGTAACTGCTCGTAACGGAAAATTAACTGTTTTGCGACCAGTTGATGACAGTTTGGCAAAAGGTTTCATTTGTGTCACTTGATAATTATTTGGTAACTCGTAACTGAGAGGTGACTGTTTTGCGACGACCAAGTTGTTGTCAGTTCGAAAAAAAGGTTTCAATTTGGTCATTTGGTAACTACCTGGTAACTTTTTGAGATTTTTGTCACTAGAAAACTAAAAAGTAACTATTTTTAATTTTATGTAACCTAACTCGTTACAAGTATCCTAAATGTAACTGCTGTGTAACCTTTTTGTATTTTTTTATTTTTATTATTAGTTACAAGTGCTACTTGGGAAGGAAGATCTGTCCATAGAAAATGTTTATTAGGGTAATATCGTTAAACTGGGCCACTGCTAGGGTCAGACCACCGCGATTTTACAGTTTTAGTAACTCGTACCATCTATGTACAAACATTATAAAACTTCTTACTATGACAACTAACTTTTCACAATGAGTATCAAACTCAATCCATCGATCAGGTCGCTAGAAAATATTAGTGACGTGAAATGTGACGAAATAAAGCAAAATTAATATGATGGAAACCAGGGTTTTTGTTGATTTTTTATTCTGGTGATACATCTCGGAAAAGGCGAACGTGGTAATCTCGTTGAAAATTCGCAAGAATATTATCGAAAATTAGATATTAGATATGAGCCATTTTGATGGAATATAAGGCTTGTTCGCGACAAAATCTGGACACCTCAATCAATAAAACAAATTTGCTAGAAGTTTAATCTATGAATCAATTTTATATCATTTATGTGTGTATCGTTAATAATTATCAAACAAATTAACATTACTTATTTGGTCTGCATGAAAAATTGGCGAACTTTGGTGTTTACCCTTGCCATAAGGGTCAGTGCAGACTTGTTGGCAACCAATGTAGCTGCGTTTGTCCAAGATTTTAAAATTTATCTAATTTGTTGCTTGTTGTTTGTGCTGGGACAGCTCTCTCTTCACCAAAGCCCAATACCGCTCGATGGGGCGTAACTATGGACAGTTAGGTGGATTCGCCTCCTTGGTACAATATGGACTTCATTAGCATCATACCATTCCAAAACATCTTTGGAGTAGTGGCAGGATGCCAAATCAAGCCAAAACACCGAGGGTACATCATGGCTGTGTAGGAACGGTAACAATCGTTTCTGCAGGCATTATTCACGGTATATTTCCTTGTTAACCGTTCCCGTCGTGATGTAACTTTTGCTTGCTCGGCCACAGCTGCATATGGCCTGCCATACTAAATATTTTTTGGGGAACTTGGCTTTTTTCTTATTTGTCCTAAAATGCTCTGTAACGCCATTCCGTTTAATGGCAGTGTAAAAAGACATACCAGGAAGCTGTTTAAAGTCTTCTAGGACATACGTTTCATCGTCCATTATAACGCATGGAAACTTCGTTAAATATTCGCGATAAAGCCTATGAGCGTGGTTTTGGCCGTCGTATTTTGCTTATCATTACCGTTTGGCACAGTCCTCAACTTGAAAGACTTCATGCACAGAACAGAAGTGCAAGTAGAAATCCAAACACGTACATGCTACTTTCTAAAGATACTAGCGAATCTGGCAGTAGCGAGTCACTTTTTTCCACGAAAACACACGAACGTATACGATTGCACACGAAAGCATGTGAAAGCTTCTATGCGATTGGCAGCGAGCGTTCTGCTTATATTGCTGTTATTTGCTTCTATGCGAAAACCTTCCCAAAGAAAAAGAAAAACCAAAAAGACTCTGTTACCAGTTGTGTTCGTCGAATCGTTCGGACTTCCACTTCTGTTCTGTGCTTCAAGCCTTGTCGTTGCTCAAACGTGTGCACGAATGTTGGCGACATTTTTATTTTACGAGCAATGGTACGTACAGAAAGATCTGGTCTCCTCCGTAATATTTGTTTTACCTTCGCATCCTTGAGGTGGTTCCTCAGATCCTTTTTTGTTCCACTTCCCTTCTTCCTAGCTGTTGTCAAGCGATTATCGAGCGATTTTAAAACACTGTAAACATTGCTTGGAGAAAATCCAAGCTTTTTGCCAAGTTTTCTTAACGAGAGATCCGGATTTTCATTGTGACAGCACACAATTGCTTTTCGCATTTGCTCTTCTTTCGACGCCATTTTACGCTGAGCGCTTGTAATATAAACAAGTGTTATATTTTCAGAAAGAACAGATATACATCTACCACTCTGCAAAATATTTCACTCATTGTTAATGTATTTCCGAAGCTGTGTGTGTTTAGGGGTGTCCAAATTTTGTCGCGAACACGCCTTATTCACCTGCTTCGAAAAGATGTTACTTGTTGCGAAAAGATTTGAAGGAAAGAAAATTTTGAAGAAAAAACACCGTAATTACTCAGTTATCCATTAATCAACACAGTCGATTTTTATTAGTTGAATAGCTAAGCTAGGTTCAAATAACAGGCTTGGCATGCTCTTTTTCCATCGATTTTGCTCTTTTGATTACTGCATCTCAGTATAATTAGAATTCTAAAAAGTGGTTTACGTGGTATTTGTAGAGCTAATAATTAGCCACAATATTCGCTGAAGAAAGTGAAATTTTATCTTTAGTATTTATGCCGGCGTAGGGCTGCAATGCCATTGGTAGCAAAAAGATTATTAGATAATAGAGGTGAACCAGCCGCAGACTGAAAACCTCTCAAATCTATACCTATAAAAAAGGATTTCCGTCTGTCGGTCTGTCTGTTCCTATGTTCCTTTTAGAATCGAAAACTACTGAACCGATCGGCGTGGAAATTTGCATATAGGGGTTTTTGGGGCCAGGGAAGGTTCTCATGATGGTTAGAGACCCTTCCTCCCGCTAAGAGGGGGGGCTCCCATACAAATGAAATACAAATTTCCTTATAACTCGAAAACTAATTAATCAAATGGAATCATATTTGGCATGTGGGTGTTTTTGGAGGCATGATTTTTTTCTATGATGAATTAGGATCCCTTACCTTTTTCGGAGGGGGGGGGGGGGGGTTGAAACCCCTTACCTCTGTGGTAGGGGGATGACTCTCATACAAATAAAACCAAAAAATTTTGCGTAACTCAACAACTGATCGTACTCGAGAAATTTTAGACTCTTTCATAAAACAATAATCAATATTAACAAGACCACCAAAAACTATCAATAGTAACATTTGATAATTCAGCGCGAGACGGCCACAGGCCGCGAGTGTTTCCGGCTACCTGCCGTCAGAAGCGCCGGCCACTGCGGGCGGCAGCCCTCCGTAGAGATCACCTCTATCTAGGTTTATTTATTTTCCTAGATCTACTGACCTCTATTACTTTTCTTCAGTTGGGTCACCCCTGTGAAATGGTACTTTCTACGAAAAGATTTTCCGTGAAATGGTACATCCCGCGTAAGGTTTTTCGCGAAATGGTATTCTGCGAAACTTTATATTCCGCGTTATGGTCAACCGAGAATTGGTGTTCCGCAAAATGGTATTCGGTGAAATGGTTTGTAATGATGGCGAATATTTAAATGCTATCCGCTTTATTTTATCAGGCTAAGCAATTGGGGGAGTTGTTTTCTAATTTACTGTGAGGAAAGTTTGTATATTAAAACACCCATGAACTCCCCAGAAACTTGCAAAACTCAAGATTGTGACAAAGGTCATCCGAGATTCACGATTTATGTACAACACAGTTTAATTTGTGGCAATACGAAGTTTGTCGGGTCAGCTAGTGTAAAATAAAAACAAAATTATTGGATAACTGGGAAATTGCGGTGGGCGTCTATACGCCCCATCACCTTATTCAGGAGATTCTTGTTTGATATGCTTCAGGTTTTACGCAGGTTTTTTTTGGAAAATATGTCAAGTATTCATTTCTAACACTAAAATCATCAAAATGCGCATACAATATTGTACACAATAAAAAATCAAAAAAATCTATAATATCTAAAATGTACACAATAAAAAATCTATAATAAAAAATCCAAGTCTCAACATTCCTATGCCCTCTTAATAAGTTTATACTCAAGACGCTTTTTGCGCGAGTGATCGGTTCGAATGGTTTGAAGTGTTCTATGAAATCGAGTAAAAAGCTACTTTTTTGGCTTCTTATGGAAGTTGTTTTAAAATGTTTAGCACTCGATTACATTATCTCTTCACCAAAATGCAGTTTTCAATCAACGGTTAATCGCGCTGTTGTATTTGGTACAACGCCTATGGAATGGCAATAAATAACATTTATGTTTTCGACAAGGCTGATCCACAGATCAAGATTTTTTAATCGGTGGCCAAAGTTTCATAGAGTTTTCGTCAAGTGATGTTAGTGATTCTATTTGAAAGATTAACAATTTCATCACACATCAATATTAACTTCACAAATTATGATTTTTCAAAAAAGCTGAAGTTGATTCATGCTGTAGGATATAATTTGAGTATACACAATACTTACTTACTTACTTATTCAGCCGAGAGCCGGGGTGGCTCTTGTCGTATCAAAAATTCCTCTCCATTGTACTCGGTCCTGGGCTACTCGTCGCCAATTCATTGCGCGTCTCGACACACGCAAGTCGGCTTCAACCTGGTCGAGCCATCGTGCACGTTGAGCCCCTTTATACCTGGTGCTGGTGGGGTTCTTGAAGAGAACGGATTTGACTACACAGTCGTCCGGCATCCTTGCGACATGGCCGGCCCACCGTAGTCTCCCAACTTCCGCCAGGTGTACAATGGGAATCTCTCCAAGCAGTGCCTGTAGCTCGTAATTCATACGTCTCCGCCACTCGCCGCTTTCCGTTTGCACTCCGCCAAAAATAGTCCGCAACACTTTTCGTTCAAAAACGGCAAGTGTGCGTATGTCTTCCGTAAGCAAAGTTGCCGTTTCAAATCCGTAGAGGACTACCGGTCTTATTAGCGTTTTGTACATCGTCAGCTTTGTGCGGCGGCGTATGCTCCTAGATCGAAACGTCTTGCGGAGGGAAAAGTAGGCTCGATTTCCAGTTTGATTGCGTCGGTTGATCTCCTTAATCGTGTTATTGTCGGCGGTGACCAGAGATCCCAAATATACGAACTCATCAACTACTTCCAGTTCATCGCCGTCAATAGTCACTGTCCGTGGGAGGTAAACTTTACTTTCCCGGGAGCGTCTTCCTACCATATGTTTGGTTTTCGACGCATTAATTTGTAACCCTATCCTCCTAGCCTCCGTTTTTAGTTAGGCGTAGATTGCCTCCGCCGTCCCACGGTTTCTAGTAATGATGTCGAGGTCGTCTGCAAAGGCTAGGAGTTGGCTACTATTGCTGAAGCTCGTTCCTCTCGTTTCAATGCCCGCTCGCCGGATCACACCTTCAATAGCGATATTAAATAACATACAGAACAGTCCATCTCCTTGCCGTAACCCTATGCGCGATTCGAAAGGACTTGAGAGTGTCCCCGAAACACGCACGTAACACATCACTCGTTCCAGAGTAGCTTTCATCAGCCGCGTCAGTTTTTCCGGAAAACCGTACTCGTGCATTACCTGCCATAGCTGTTCGCGTTCAACGGTATCGTGTGCTGCTCCGAAATCCACGAAAATATGATGCGTGGGCACGTTGTACTCTCGACATTTCTGAAGGATTTGTCGGAGAGTTTGAAAATTTGATCCATAATAGCACGGGCCCCCGCAATATATTCCGTTCAAATAAGGCACCTTTCACCAGTACACTTTGACTATAAGAGTGATTTTTGCACGGTCAAGAGGCTTAATCGGAGTAATAAAGAATTCAGCATAAAGGATGGGTAATGAGGGGCCTGAGAGTAAATCCATGCGGAAGTCACTTGACATCGAATGGCCCGATTCTATTAAGACTCGAACCCATGACTACTCGCTTGTCAAAGCGAACTTGGTGAACTTGCGGCTACGGAGACCCCTTTTTACAGCATGATGAGATACGAGACAATACATATAACGTTATGTGTACAAATAACTTTAGCAAAACCGTAGAACATTACTTAGATGGATATTTGGGATTTATATTAAAAGTATCGATAATCAGATATAACTCTTTGAAAAAAGATATCATATAGAGAATATTGTCATGTATATTTTGCGTGCATAGATTAACAGACGTAACACTTAAAAAAATATTCTAAGAAATCTTATAATTAAATAATAAATTAACCTGGCTTAGATCGATTAGCACTCAGATTTAATCGAACTGGTGTCAAAGCGTTCATCTATTAACCGAGATTTCACTTCGTTCAGTTTGAAGCGCAGGTTAAAACTGTCTATCACTACGATTTGCGGGTAGATCTGTCAAACTACGAGCATCGTTCATAAATTTAGGATTCAAGTTAGCACAAACACAGGTTAATTTGTAAATTCATTAATAGTATTAACGAATAATGAACATCCTTATTAACACAACAAAAACATCCTTATCGAAACCAAAACATATATCGAATAAAGTTTCACCTTCATGTGGTCTAACGAAACATTAAACATTGTGTACATTAAAAAGCATTGCAGCCATTTTATTTTGCATACTCCATTTTTCAAACTTAATCGTTTTCTGGAGGCAGGCTGCTATATTGAACTTTGAAAAAGTCAAACTCTGTAGAAGAGATGTGTAAAAGTCTCCGTTCTTATATCCGTCAGTTGCGCTTTACACTAGTTTATACTACAGAACCGTTCCTATTTTAGGCTGGTGCGATGTTCAAACAGTCATGTTTATAAATGATACTCTATACAATCGTAATTTTTATCATAATTCACATCAGTTTTTAAACCTTTCTGAATGTGAGAAATGCAAATGAGTTAATGACAAGCAGCCTGCCCATAAATGGAAGACAGTCACATCTGCAAAAACGTGCAACTACGAAAAACGCTGTTGAAGCCACGACAATTTTTCTTCAATATTTAACCGATTTTGAAAATAAATCGTCCAAATCGTCATAAAATCACTTGAATGTACATAACAGAATACTTTTACAAGCAATTCGTTCACAAGTGACCTAAAATTTGTTCCAAAACAGAAAAACTGCCGAAGTTACTGATATGCGTTTATTTGTGCTTGAAGAAGCAAGAATAAACGCATAACAGTCACAGGCACAGCATGCCTTGATCCTTGTGTTGTCGGTGATTCGTCAGTATTTTCATGACCACGATTTTTTTATAATTCACGTGCTCGTTCAATTCAATTGTTCAAAATGTCCTTTTTGACTCGAATCTCTTCCTGGCCTTTTCTCCTTTTTATTGTAATTTGTTATCTTCAGTTTATAGTGACGTCGCATGATGGGGATTGTTTAACTCAGAAGCTGGTCACTTTCCTGTGTGCCCGGACTCCGGAACACTCCCAGAACGTGTCCGAGTATGAGATATATGTGATCCTGGACGCTATATGTGACAACAAATGAACTATTTAAAACTAGTTTTGCAATTTCGAGTACCGACTTAGAGATGTCACATGTTGTATTTTAGTTAAATTCAGTAACTGATCCCCGGAGAGGTATCTGGAACATTCACGGACATGTTTAGATGTGGCCAATGACGTCTTGAACACTTTATACGACTACCAATAGTCTAGATTTGCCGAGTATTTATAGATGTCACATGATGGGTCTGTTGTGATTCAAGGTGCTTCTATGTTCAAGTCCCATATATTCCGGAACTTGTTCCCACTGTAACTTCGGAATCGTACATCCGATCCAAATTCTCATCAATAGTGTTCTTCTAGGCCATAAAATCTTCTGTTTGGTAGTTGTTGCAGTCGAATCGGTCCAGGCATTTCCAAAAAACAGATGCTTATTGATATATTTTTACTACTGTGACTGTTATGCGTTTATTTGTAATATGGGACTGACATAGTTTGATATTTTTTTCAATATCTTGGGAACAAACATAACTTTTTTGTTTGAAATATTGAAAGAACAGTTAATTTAAAGATGATGCCCAGGTTTATCTCAAAAGTGGTGAAAAGTCAGATGGGACTGTTATGCATTTATGGGCAGAGCAGAGCTTGCGCAAATTAGGGTCTTACACACATTACGAATTATGGTGCAACAAAATTATTTGTGCTTGCTAACGGTTTGAAAGTAATCACTCCTAATAACATAGCTTTCAAAAGTAAGTTGAAATAGCATAAATAAATACATTTTTGGAAAAAAAATTAAATTTAAAATTTTGATTAATGAATTTAAAGTTTTATGTTTCCTAATCTACGATATTCTTCTTTTTCGTATTACTGTTCGTATATCGATCAAACTTTTCAATTATTTTATTTATATCTCCTTACACTACAGGCAAGAAAAAGATGCAATCTATAAAAACTGATGCTCTGCGGCCACTCAACAACAGCCCACTCCAACTTTATTTATCTCTTGGAGTTTTATCAAGATAATGTAATATTGGTTCTCAAGAAAAAAAAAACAACAGCCATGGTTTAAATATCACCCCGCTTCATCCAGTTCAGTCTATTCAGATTCCCTCCTGTCCCAGACAGCTGGGAAATCTACTCTCATTTTGTGAAATCAAATCCTTATGATATAGAATTTCCACTTAGACTAATGACTGCGGCCGTGTCCGGATGCTAGACGGTCATCGGAGTTTTTTTTTTGCTTGCCACTGGAATTGAATTATATTTGAGTACGGAGACGCTATGCGAGGAGTATGATTATTAGTAAATTGATGTCAATATTAAAATTGAAAGTTCCACTCGCCATTGCCTCGGTTCTGTTGCCTAGAAATTCAACAGAGTAATGGTATTAGAGTTTTAAAAATAGACAATACAGAAATAGAATTACATAGCTTTAGAAAAAGAAACTTTATATAAAGTATATACTACTGTGTCATCTATGTGATCTGAACTATCTGATACAACTATTATTTCTTAAATTTCGATCTACACGAAGATGGATTGTTTAAGGCACTACTTAAGACTTCATTCATCAGTTACACATTTGATGTCCATTGTCCATTGATGATGTCCACACGTAGACAAATATAATCTTTTAAGTTCTATTCAAACCATTAGGTTGAGAAATGCCATTTTGTTCGATAATGCTAAACACCATAGAGGCTTTCTGATTCTTGTAATTTATCAAAAATGGGGAATTTAGATTTTTTCATGCGTTGTTCGCAACTCGAACATCTCACATTAAAGCTTTCTAATGATTAATAATGGAACATTTTCATTAATGTTGTATTCTAAACAGTTACGTTTTATTTTTAATTTCAGTATTCGCACCGAATCAATTTGGGAAACTAATAAAATCATCGAATCGATAAAAAATGTAGACCTTTGACAACTTTCCAACAGTAAGAAAAATCGTTACAAATGAGTTTCCAGTGGAAGCATGATTCCGTAAAGCGAACCATGCTAAATAGTGGCGCTAGATACTGCAATTTAAAAGTGTCTGTCAAATTCCAAAGCATGTTATATGCTATTTAGTTTTGTGTGATTTGTATAAAATGATATAAATAGGTCACATCCGCGATTAGGTAGAAAAAAGTTAAAACTAGAATGTTCAAACGATCTCCAGAATATCGACTTCAACTCTACGACAGTGGATGGATTAGAATGGATGGCAGTTTCGCGCTATTCGCTGGGATTTTAGTATTGACGCTGATTTCCTTCCAACAGACAACCGTTCGTGCCGAATGCCGTAAACAAGATGTTAGGTCGTGTGAAGCAATATGTGTTCCGGTCGGCGAGGAAAGGGAAATTATTGAAATTAATTCAACTGCCGGCGCCGGACCGGACACAAATCAATGGAAGTGTGAACTACGAATCGTTGTAATTATGCCGACAAACACCAGCTTAGAAGCGTCGCTGCCACGCGTTCATCCAGTACTACTAAAAGCTGAAGAGTACATCAAGACACAGAGCATTATTCCTCCCTCAATTCCGATTCGGTGGATTTTCTATGATGATCAATGTGATCAAGCGAGAGCTACTGTTTCTGCTATGGATGGTACAGGACGCGATTGCGGGCATGTTATTCTCGGTCCAACGTGCGATCTGGCGCTAGGTAAGTATATTTTTTTTAAAACAATGCACTTATTTTTTGTGAATATTATTAAAATTGCTTTCACAGCTTCTTGGGTATAAGCATTTAGAATCATAATTTTTAGGTTCTGGTTCAAATATATTTTATATAATAAAAGCAAGCAAAGCCTAGGTGCTAGACTCCGCTTTCGGACTTTAACCTTCTGTAATTATTCGATAGACTTCGCAGCCGACTGTAAGGGTACGGGACAGTTGCGGGGTAGTGCTACGCTCCTATTGACAGCCTTTAGCCTAAAATAATGCTTACGAATAATTCTTCATTGTTCAAATCAATGTTAAAATGCAATGTCTGTAAAGGTTTTTTTTTTAAGTTCAGCTGTTCAACTGCAACGAAATAACGGTTGTAAGACGTCAGATATCTGACTGTTTGCGCAATGGCACATCTAATTATTGCTAAAATAAGGTTTTATGTCTATTTTCTATTTTATTTCATTGCATTGATTTTGCCTCCTTATTGATTTTAGCAGGCCTTATTGATATGATAACAAATTTGGCCGCCTACGTGCGATCGAATTGATTTAGCATAGCACGTCAATTCACTCTCCCGGCTGCCTAATACTCCCTTATCTCTGGCATGATATATAGTTTGCCGGCACTCGACAATAATTGCACATTCACATCGTAAAGTAACATTTGCATTTCGATAATAGCACTTAGTGCTGTTTCATAGTCTAGTGAATGTCAGTCGATTGCTACCTAATATAGGAAACATTTATATAGTAAACAAAGAGTCGTTCAAATAAATAGTTATGTTTATGATTATTAGCAATTTTCGATAGAGACCCAAATTTTTTGCATGACCGATAAAAATAAATTACTTTCGAGCATGGACTCACTGACGTATCCAGACCTGAATATAAAGATCACAAAACAAATCATTTTTTATATCATTATTTATGAATTTTCGGAAGACTCGTAATTATCAATAAGTGACTATAGAACTTGAACTACTTTAAACCTCAAAGCTCAAAGCAAAGTTATAAATATCTTCTTCAAACTTATACCAATAAAACAAAAAAGTCTTCCAATACGTTGACTAGTTTCCGAGACAAAGTTTGAAAATTATGTTTTTAGCGGTGCGGCATTATATTACGCCGAATTTATTAATTATTATTTTGAATCACAGCTCAAAATTTCAAGCATTTACTTCGAATGATCAGTAGTTTCTCTTCGTAAAATCAGATAGGTAAACCAAGGGGAATCTCATTTTTTTTTAAATAATGAAAAATTGTGGTTTTTTCTAACATTATCTTTCCATGAATAACGAACAGACAAGTAACAGTTTGAATGTTTTGGCTTTAATATTATTTGTAACCAATGGCCATTTTAAAGGCCACGAGCCAGTTAAAGTAAGATTATTGAAACATGTCAAGCTACGCATAATCATATTTAACGGGAAACTTCTTCTTCTTCTGTTGGGTACTCTCACCACTGCGTCCATTATTTTGAACTATTGTGGTATGCCCCATTGTCTCTTTTGCTGTACGCTTCAGGCTTACCTATCACTTATTGAAGAAGTGGTAGGCTGGAAGCTGGAGCGAGACAGGTGCCAATCAGGGATGACTTGGTTTATAAACCTTATAGCCCTGATCGGCGACGCAAACCAGATCTCCCTAGGCTCTAGTAGGGCCTTTTTGAGATACTGCAGTCTGCGTCCTATTAGTGCTCCACAATTGCAGAGTAAGTGTTCCGAGGTTTCGCTCTCGGTATTGCACAGGCGACAAATATCATCTTGCACGAAATCGAGATTCCGAAGATGATATTTACTCGGGCAATGTCCTGTCACCAGACCGGTAAACGTGCTGAGGTCTCTCTTATTGAGACTCAGCAGCTTCTGAGTAACCTTAATACTAGGCATTATAAATTTCTTTGATTGTTTGAGCGACTGTACAGCCATCCAATTGGCCATAATCATTCGGCTCTCCCATTGTTTCAACCCACTTTTCATCACACAGTCCGAGATACCGCAGAATGGATCCGGACCTGTGAATGGAGAGTTAGAACCACATTTGGCTAGTTCGTCTGCGACTTCATTTCCGTCTATTCCGCAATGACCAGGAATCCAGTACAGGTTTACCGAGTTTACCTGGCTCAGTTGCCGTAAGAGACAAATGCAATCCCAGACAAGTTTTGAGAAACACTTAAAAGCTTTAAGCGCTTTTAGTGCCGCTTGACTGTCAGAGAAAATGCAGATATTGGCATGTCTGTATTTCCTTTTGAGACAGACGTTTGCACATTCTATTATAGCTGCTATCTCAGCCTGGTAAACTGTTGGCCAATCTCCTTTCTTCTTCTTCTTCAGCAGCATAGAGCCGGGGTGGCTCGTGCTGTTTCAAGCACTCGTCTCCATTCAACTCGGTCTTGGGCCACTCGTCGCCAATTTCCTAGTCGTCTCAGAAGTCGCAAATCGCTCTCGACCTGGTCGAGCCATCGTGCACGTTGGGCCCCTCTGTTCCTGGTGCCGGTGGGGTTGTTGAAGAGGACTATTTTCGTCGCACAGTCGTCCGGCATCCTTACGACGTGTCCGGCCCACCGTAGCCTGCTAGCTTTCGCTAGATGTACGATGGGAGTCTCCCCAAGCAGTGCCTGTAGCTCGTGATTCATACGCCTCCGCCACTCTCCGCTTTCAGTTTGTACTCCGCCAAATATCGTCCGCAGCACTTTCCGCTCAAACACGGCAAGGGCGCGTATGTCCTCCGTAAGCAGCGTCACGGCTTCAAGTCCATAAAGAACTACTGGTCTAATAATGGTTTTGTACATTGTTAGCTTCGTGCGGCGGCGTATGCTTCCTGATCGTAGCGTTCTACGAAGGGCAAAGTAGGCCCGATTTCCCGCTTGGATGCGCCGCTGGATCTCCTTACCAGTGTTGTTGTCCGCGGTCACCAGCGATCCCAAATACACGAACTCTTCTGCCACTTCTAGTTCGTCGCCGTCAACGGTTACCGTCCGTGGGAGGCGCACATTTGTTTCCTTTGAGCCTCTTCCTTTCATGTATTTGGTCTTCGACGCATTTATTTTTAGCCCAATTCTCCTAGACTCCGCTTTCAGTCTGGCGTAGATTGCCTCCGCCGTCGCAAAGTTCCTGGCAATGATATCGAAGTCATCTGCAAAGCCTAGAAGTTGGCTACTCTTGGTAAAAATCGTGCCTCTCGTTTCGATGCCCGCTCGTCGGATCACCCCCTCAAGAGCGATGTTGAACAGCATGCAGGATAGACCGTCACCTTGTCTCAACCCTCGTCGCGTCTCGAAGGAACTCGAGAGTGTCCCAGAGATGCGTACGAAACACATCACTCGATCCAATGTAGCTCTGATCAGTCGCGTTAGTTTGTCCGGAAAACTGTATTCGTGCATTATCTGCCATAGCTTGTCTCGATCGACTGTATCGTATGCTGCTTTGAAATCAATAAAGATGTGATGCGTGGGCACGTTGTACTCCCGACATTTCTGCAAGATCTGTCGGATAGTAAAAATTTGGTCCGTAGTTGCGCGAGCCCCCATGAAACCCGCCTGATAATTCCCTACGAAACCTTGTGCTATCGGTGACAGCCGGCGTAACAGGATCTGGGAGAGTACCTTGTAGGCGGCGTTTACCAGCGTAATACCGCGATAGTTGCAGCAGTCTAGCCGATCACCCTTTTTGTAGATGGGACAAACCACTCCTTCCATCCATTCCTCCGGTAGCTTTTCCTCCTCCCAAATCCTCGAAATAACCCAGTGTAGAGCCTTTGCTAGCGTTTCTCCGCCATGTTTATAAAGCTCTGCCGGTAAGCGGTCCTTCCCAGCGGCTTTATTGGTCTTCAGCAACCTGATTTCTCGTTTGACTTCTTGGAGATCAGGTGCTAGGACATCACTATCTTCCATGGGCGCTCCTAGGTTAATTTCCGTTCCGCCTCTTTCTGCGACTTCGCCATTGAGGTGTTCATCGAAGAACTGCTTCCACCTGTCGACCACCTCGCGCTCGTTTGTAATTAGATTCCCTCCGTCGTCCCTACACATGTCAGGTTTCGGTGTGTAGCCCTTCCGAGTTTGGTTCACCTTCTCATAAAACTTGCGCGTGTCATTAGCTCGGAATAGTTGCTCCAATTCTTCACGATCTCTGTCCTCCTTTTGGCGCTTTTTTCTCCTCAGGATCGTGGTCAACTTGTTCCTAGCTCGTCGGTACTTGGCCAGGTTCTCTCTAGTGGCAATACTTAGATAATTTTTCCAAGCATTTTTTTTCTCCTCCACCGCTTGTTGGCATTCCCCATCAAACCAATCATTTTGTGTACTCCGAGGCTCAATACCTAGTGCCGATACTCTCCGATGGCCGAGCGTATTCTGCCCCAACCGTCTTCGAGGTTTGAAGCACCTAACTCCTCGGAAGAAGGCAGTGCCTCATTCAGTACTCGCGCGTAGTTCTCGGCAGCTTGTGGGTTATCTAGCTGCCTGATGTTCAGCCGAGGAGGGCGGCTTTGACGTGTCCGGTATACGGTGAACAGCTTTGAGCGCACATGTACTGCTACTAGGTAATGGTCAGAATCGATATCCGCATCCCGACGGGAGCGTACGTTCGTGATGTTAGAGAAGAACCGGCCCTCTATGAGAACGTGGTCAATTTGGTTCATTGTACGTTGGTCAGGTGATCTCCAGGTGGCTTTGTGGATATCCTTGCGCGGGAAAAAGGTGCTTCGGATCACCAGGCCTCGGGAAGCTGCGAAGTTTATACATCGTTGGCCGTTATCGTTTGTGTCGGTGTGCAGGCTATGGGGTCCTACCACCGGTCTATAGATTTCTTCCCTACCGACCTGGGCGTTCATATCCCCGATGACGATCTTGATGTCCCGTGACGAGCAGCTGTCGTACGTTGCCTCCAGCCTCGCGTAGAACGCTTCTTTCTCATCGTCGGGTCTACCTTCGTGCGGGCAGTGCACGTTAATGATGCTATAATTGAAGAAACGTCCCTTTATCCTCAATACACACATTCTCTCGTTGATCGCCTTCCAATCTATCACGCGATCCTGCATTCCGCCCAGCACTACAAAGCCCGTTCCCAGTTCGTTGGTAGCGCCACCGCTCTGGTAAAACTGGGCCTTTCCGCCACGTATCTTCCATACCTTCTCTCCTTTGCGACAGATTTCCTGCAGAGCTACGATATCGAGTTTGCGGGGTTCCAGCTGTTCAATCAGCACCCGCTCGCAACCTGCGAAATTTAGCGATCTGCAGTTCCAAGTCCCGAGTCTCCATTCGTCGTCCTTATTCCGTCGCCTAGGTCGATGCCGAATATTCCGCTCCGAATATGCTTGAATGTTGTTAGTTTAAGTTTATTTAGGTGTGTAGCCGTACTGAGGCAACACTACCGAGTCTCGTGATGGGGCTGCCATCTTATAGTGCCGAGACTCACTACCTCCTTCCCGGTTAGTATACGACCTTAGTTTCCACCAGGGTTGGTTACCCGATCTCCGCTAAGGTTGCTCGTATTCCGGCTGGTACCACGAGGAGGTCGGGATCGGAGTTGCTAGATAAGAGGCTAACGACCACTATGGGGTCTATATTCCGCATTATCCGGCCGTTTACCAACCAATCTCCCATTGCTATAGATATTCTAGTTCTGGGGCCGTACACTCCAGCACCCGTTTTGACTCCCACCTTTGATCCGTCGGTATAGAACTTGATTGAACCACTGCGGACGCTAGGTCCCCCCTCGTCCCAGACCGAACGTGATGGTTCGTTCACCGTGTATGGGATGTCGTAGTTGGTTCTAGCTTCCATCCAATCACTGTTCATTTCCGCAACTGGGCCAACAGGTAGAAGTTTCAGGATACTCAAGTGTCCGATTTTATCCCCGTCGAGTATTGTTTTCCATCGTTTAAGTGTTAGGGCGCTTTTCTTAGCCTCTAACTGAACGTGTTGATTCAGAGGTAGCAGGTGGAGAATAGCTTCTAGAGCCTTCGAAGGTGTGCGTTTCACGGGACATATACATATGCATATACTAGCAGTCATTGACTTTTTGTCGGAAAACCCAACTTCGAAAACAGATTTTGGGCCCAAATGCGGGGTTCTCTTTATAGAAATGTATTCACAGCATTTTTCTTGCCAATCTGAACACAACGAATACGTTTTCATGAACAAAATTTTTGTTCTTTTAAAAAAACTGCTCTAAAAATTTGCAGTATCGATGACGACTAATTTCAGCTTAATACAATAATCTGTGTGCTGGTCATTCATTACTATTTAACACAAGTGATTTTTAAAAGAAATCTCTATGCCTTAATAGTTACAAGCGTTGTACTTATGATGAACCTCCGTTCACGTATTTTCAAAGCCACCATTGCATTCAATGAAGAATTGAATATAAATATTTCGCTCTTCTCTTTCAAACATTCACTTAAACAATGACACTCACAGATTCTTATAAATATACATATGCCAGAAATTCAGTTTACATTAATCTTTAATTTAATTATCTGCTATAGTCCTACGTCACCCTTAGAGCTGTATACCTTGTAGTTTTTTTGTAACGGTAGTTTTGTTACGGACGGGACGATAGAAGAAAGTAATATATTTTGCCTCGACAGTGCTTATTACTTCGGATACTCCTAACGATGAATTCACTGTGCGTAAACAAATGCCAAAAAATCGGTTTACACCGGAAATATGCATTGATTAAGCGTGGTTATAAAGGTGGTCCTGGTCAGTTCACACTAAAAACCGTTTCGCACTAGAAATAGTTTTCTTGATAAAATAAATTCACGGCAAAGTGTGCATAATATAAAACTTTCCAGTTTCCATTGACTAGTATCCCCGCCTTACATTAGTGAGAAAAATCAGTTGCTCAAATCGAAGTCTTCCTCCGCCCCTGTGTGTCCTATGGAGTAATTTGCGGGTTCGTCACTAAGAAGATTGACATTGACTGCGCCTCGTTTATATAGGAACGCAAGGGGAGCAACGAGTGGAGAAGAGCATCCGGGTATTTGGAAATTGTTATTAAAAGTTTTTTACTCCATTTGAGAGCCCTGTTCTTCTTTGCAGAACCATGTCAATTGTTAGTAGTTCAAAGCAAATTTAGGAAATATCACAAGATACACATATATCTCAAGATTTGCTAACAATTTTTTTCTAAACTGTCGCGTCGGGCTCCTTGAAGAACGAGCGGTCAACTATTCAGAGGTACCCAAAGCGTAATTCTTATTTTTTAATCATATTCAAATAAACAAGTACAAAAGTTCGCATATCTGAAGACCTCGTTGTAGGATATAGCATGAGTAATGGTTAAAACGATTGTTCCTATTAATTCGCATTTTGAAAATTGTTATTCAAAATTACCCAAAAGTGATGAATTCAGGTTGCAGTGTAAAATGTACGGAACGCAAGAACAGGATCGAAGATCGCTTTCATGGTAGAAGAGCAGAGACAGATGTTTTGCCTTCACCAACATTAGGAACGTCACAGCCTTAAGGCACCGTTTGAAAGAAGAAGACGGAACGAATAAAAGAAACAAAAGAATTTGAAATTTGCCGCTAAAATTCGGGTGCACTTCAGCAGTCTTCATTCTGTGTACTAAAGCAGTCTTCATGCTGTGTACGTGAAAATGACGACATTACTTCGCAAGTTAGTGTAAATTGCCCATTGCATACAATATGTAAATTATTTATTAACTTTTTTAAATGGGGCTTTCAACCAGTGGTTGGTTCGTCCCAATACTAGATATAACTAGAAGGGAATCCAAATGTAAAAACCCAGAAATAAACGACAAAAACGAAGAGCGATAAACTAGTTATTCTCCGCCTATAAAACAAACATACGTAGCAACCAGAATGTATCACGACAACAAAATAAAAGGATAAACGATTGTCGGCTCGCGGGTATAAGCCGGATATATGTTTGTCGCAAATATATGTGTATATGTATATGTGTATATGTATATGTATATGTGTATATGTATATGTATATGTGTATATGTATATGTATATGTGTATATGTATATGTATATGTGTATATGTATATGTATATGTGTATATGTATATGTATATGTGTATATGTATATGTGTATATGTATATGTATATGTGTATATGTATATGTATATGTGTATATGTGTATATGTATATGTATATGTGTATATGTATATGTGTATATGTATATGTATATGTGTATATGTATATGTGTATATGTATATGTATATGTATGTATATGTGTATATGTATATGTATATGTATAAGTATATGTGTATATGTATATGTATATGTGTATATGTATATGTATATGTGTATGTGTATATGTATATGTGTATGTGTATATGTATATGTGTATATGTATATGTGTATGTGTATATGTATATGTATATGTGTTTATGTATATGTATATGTATATGTATATGTATATGTATATGTATATGTATATGTATATGTGTATATGTATATGCATATGTATATGTATATGTATATGCATATGTATATGTATATGTATATGTATATGTATATGTATATGTATATGTATATGTATATGTATATGTATATGTATATGTATATGTATATGTATATGTATATGTATATGTATATGTATATGTATATGTATATGTACACGGAGCGAAAAAGCTCCAGTTTGTTTCAAACAAAATGATTGTTGTTTTAAGCCTCAATAAAATATTTTTATAACAACCTGAAAATATTGTTGTTTCCAAACGAGATTCTGTTTGAATCAAGTAAATAACAGTGTTGAATTAAAAGTAAAGTATTTTCAAATTTGAAGTTGACATTGATGTAACAATAAATATTTTCATTTCAATCATACATTTCAGTTTGAAACAAAACGAAATTTTTGTTTGTGCGTAAAATATGGTTGAAACTACATTTTTATTCTCCGTGTATATGTATATGTATATGTATATGTATATGTATATGTATATGTATATGTATATGTATATGTATATGTATATGTATATGTATATGTATATGTATATGTATATGTATATGTATATGTATATGTATATGTATATGTATATGTATATGTATATGTATATGTATATGTATATGTATATGTATATGTATATGTATATGTATATGTATATGTATATGTATATGTATATGTATATGTATATGTATATGTATATGTATATGTATATGTATATGTATATGTATATGTATATGTATATGTATTTGTATATGTATATGTATATGTATATGTATATGTATATGTATATGTATATGTATATGTATATGTATATGTATATGTATATGTATATGTATATGTATATGTATATGTATATGTATATGTATATGTATATGTATATGTATATGTATATGTATATGTATATGTATATGTATATGTATATGTATATGTATATGTATATGTATATGTATATGTATATGTATATGTATATGTATATGTATATGTATATGTATATGTATATGTATATGTATATGTATATGTATATGTATATGTATATGTATATGTATATGTATATGTATATGTATATGTATATGTATATGTATATGTATATGTATATGTATATGTATATGTATATGTATATATATATGTATATGTATATGTATATGTATATGTATATGTATATGTATATGTATATGTATATGTATATGTATATGTATATGTATATGTATATGTGTTTGTCGCAAGTCGGCTGGTTAAAGACAATACTTTATCAGTAACTAGAACCCTTTTGTTTTGACAAACAGCAAAAAACTTAAGAAAATGACTAGTTCGCTTTGACCCGAAATCTGGCGTATAATGCCTATCACTAGTAAGTTACTAACGTTACCTTGGTAACTACCACACACTCCCGCTGCCAACACAGTGTTTGCTAGATTTGCTTTTGTTGCGTACAATATGTATTTCATACAACAGCGTATCTTTTCCGCAAGTAACAGCATGGTTGTCATGAAACGTCTGTATCCATGATAAACAAATATCTTGTTGTTGTTCTTACTTTCATGCAATAGTCACAAATTTTCATCACATTTTGTCCCTACATTTTGAAGTAGGAACAATAAGATTGTGTGTTGGAAGTTCGTGATTTTTGATTCCCTGACTAAATAGTAAATGTTTCAATTTTTGTTAAGCTCTTCACAAGGCGTTGTGCTCTTCTTGAAACATTTTGAGAGAATTCACCCTTTCTTTGACAATTCAGAATCTGGCTTCGTGTAAGAATGAACAGAAACAATTTAATTTTTACTTTCGTCAACGTGAATAGAAGTCGAATGGATTGTTTCTCTGCCCAAGAATTTTTAAAAGTTGATCACAGGTTTCTAATTTCACATTCCCAAACGATTATGCTAAGTATCACATTAAATTATTAAATGAAATGATTAAATGGCACGTTTTGGACGATTTTCGCTTATTGGCTGGTTGCGGACATTTAGAATCTTTCGCTACATTTTAAATTGGCCGGATTGAATCATAAATCGCTGGATTTATATCCCTATCGTACATTGCCTACCTGGATCTTGAATGAAAATAATTACGGACTCACAGAACAATTTTCGCTCACTGACCGCTTTTATGAATCTTCCATATTTTCCGGAGAATCACATGATGGCTTGCCAGCAGCACTGCTTGATTACTTTACTTTTATTACGCCAACTAATAAGCATCAGATTTTAAAAAGAATTTTGAAGACATCGCAGATATGAAAATAGAACAATTAACCGGAAGCTCCGGAAGGCCAAGACCGGATTTTCTTTGGTTCACCAAGCATCTGTAAGGAGTAAGGACAGATATACACTTGACACATTTCTCAAAGGAACCATGGTCATAACGATTCAAAATTTCGCAAAACTGGGTGTAGCCCCAATAAGGATTGCTGATGTGCGACTGTATTAGTGGTTTGTGTGCAGCGGGAAAAAAATTTCGCTTCAAAAAAAAAATTGCAAAAGCAAACAAACCGCGTATACGTATATGCGGCGAAGTGTGCGTGCGGTAAATGTCAGCAATCTCTATTGGCTCAACTGTCAACGTGTATTTGTATTAAGGGCTAAGAGAATGCTGCGTCAACACATCCGTCAGCGTCAGTTTCACAATAAATCCATGGAACCCCACGGGCGTTTCCTGTACTCTTAAAAAGTTTATCTGTAAATTGGTTATATTTAGCTAAAACTTTGTTAAAACTACTCAAAATGCCTTTAAAGTACAAACTCAGAATTTGAGTAGATTTTCAATCAAAAAAATTGGTAGTAGGAACTTAAAAGCGCGTTATTTGTCACAGAGAATAGTTGGATTATCGGTAGCAAGCAGTCAAAATTGGGTGGGTCAAAAAGGTATGGAAACCTCGAGTGCACGAAATGATTGGTTTGACGGGGAATGCCAAGAAGTGTTAGAGAGGAAAAAAAGAGCTTGGGAAAACTATCCGAGCATATCCACGACAGAGAATTTGTCCAAATATCGACGAGCGATGAATGAGTTGACCACGATCCTGAGGAGGAAAAAGCGCCAGAAGGAGGACAGAGATCGTGACGAGCTAGAACAACTATTCTGGGCTACAGACACCCGCAAGTTTTACGAGATGGTGAACCAAACTCGCAAGGCCCACACACCATAACCTGACATGTGTAGGGACGAGGGAGGGGATCTAATCACAAACGAGCGTCGACAGGTGGAAGCAGTTCTTCGATGAGCACCTCAACGGCGATATAGCAGCAGGAGACGCAATGGAAGTTAACCTCGGAGTACCTACAAACGACAACAGCGTACCGGCTCCCGATCTCGAAGAGATACGGCGAGAAATTGGTCTTCTGAAGAATAATAGAGCCGCCGGAAAGGACCCACTCCCGGCTGAACTGTATAAAAATGGCCAAGAACCGCTAGCAACGGCACTTTACTGGATGATTTTAAGGATTTGGGAGGAAGAGAAACTACCGGAGGAGTGGATGAAAGGCGTAGTCTGTCCTATCTACAAAAAGGGCGACAGCTAGACTGCTGTAACTACCGCGGCATTACGCTGGTCAACGCCGCCTACAAGGTGCTCTCCCAGATTTTGTTGCGTCGTCTATCCCCAATAGCAAGAGATTTCGTAGGGCAGTATCAGGCGGGCTTTATGGGGGCCCGTGCTATTACAGATCAAATTTTTACTGTCCGACAAATCCTTCAGAAATGTCCAGAGTACAACGTGCCCACGCATCATATTTTTGTGGATTTCAGAGCAGCATACGATACCGTTGAACGCGAACAGCTATGGCAAATAATGCACGAGTACGGTTTTCCGGACAAACTGACGCGGCTGATCAAAGCTACTCTAGAACGAGTGATGTGTTACGTGCGCGTTTCGGGGACACTCTCCAGTCCTTTCGACTCGCGCAGAGGGTTACGGCAAAGGGATGGACTGTCCTGTATGTTATTCAATATCGCTATTGAAGGTGTGATCCGATGAGCGGGCATTGAAACGAGAGGAACGATCTTCAGCAATAGTAGCCAACTCCTAGCCTAGATAATTACTAGAAACCGTGGGACGGCGGAGGCAATCTACGCCAGACTATAAACGGAGGCTAGGAGGATAGGGTTACAAATTAATGCGTCGAAAACCAAATATATGGTAGGAAGAGGCTCCCGAGAAAGTAACGTTTGCCTCCCACGGACAGTGACTATTGACGGCGATGAACTGGAAGTGGTTGATGAGTTCGTATATTTGGGATCTCTGGTCACCGCCGACAATAATACGAGTAAGGAGATCCAACGACGCATTCAAGCTGGAAATCGAGCCTACTTTTCCCACCGCAAGACGGTTCGATCTAGGAGCATACGCCGCCGCACAAAGCTGACGATGTACAAAACGCTAATAAGACCGGTAGTCCTCTACGGACTTGAAACAGTAACTTTGCTTACGGAAGACATACGTGTACTTGCCGCTTTTGAACGAAACGTGTTGCGGACTACTTTTGGCGGAGTGCAAACGGAAAGGAATCACGAGCTACAGGCACTGCTTGGAGAGATTCCCATCATACACTTGGCGAAAGTTGGGAGACTACGGTGGGCTGGTCACGTCGTAAGGACGACGACTGTGTAGTGAAATCCGTTCTCTTCAAGAACCCCACCAGCACCAGGAATAGAGGGGCTCAACGTGCACGATGGCTCGAGCAGGGGTGACATTGCGATTCTCGTTTCGAGTGATTTTGGTGAAGCCGGCTTGCGTGTGTCGAGACGCGCAACGAATTGGCGACGAGTAGCCCAGGGCCGAATACAATGGAGAGGAATTCTTGATACGGCAAGAGCCACCCCGGCTCTCGGCTGAATAAGTAAGTAAGTAGTCAAAATTGGTTGAATTTTTTACCCAAAATTTGAGTTTGTACGCTTTAAGGGCATTTTAAGTAGTTTCAACCAAGTTTTAGCTAAATCCGACCTATTTACATGTAGACTCATTTAAGAGTGTGTAACGCAATCCCAATTCACTGCATTATTCAAATCTCTACTATAAGTGCTTTTCAAATAAGCAATTTACGCAAGATTTGATTTAGATAATAAGATAACGTTGACATTAAAGTTGTTGTGCTTGAAATGACGAATAAGAATTGTGATTTTTCCAAGATATAGTGAAAAAAATATATTAAATCTTGGTTTTGATATAATTTTCGATAATTGTGTGAAGACCATAAAATACGCTGCTATCGTATTAGAATGATTCCATTATTTTTTTAAAATTGATTGACAGCTTACACCTACAAATTTATAACTTTCTTAACTTTTATAACTAGATAAAACCGATTAAGGAAAAGCCCATTTTAATTTAACGTTTGTTACACTAATTTACATCATATGAAGACGACGGAATTAACAAAAAATGTATCGTTAACAATCGCTGTTCGCCTAGGATACATTCCACGCACTTGTACACTAAGAAATCGGTATTTAAAACTCATATTATATTGGATATGAACCAGTGATTATTGAACTACAAAGAAAACGTAGTTTTCAACACAATCACCATACAGAACGTTTAATAATTAGCACATTGAAGTGTACACATATTAAAACATGGTGGAAAAAGTGGTATTTCTACGATGGTAGTGCAACTTGTTATACCTACCTAAATAACAATCTAAATCAAAAAGTAAATACGACGTTAGAAAGTACATTTAACAAACATAATTTAAAACTTGTTTAATAACTTAGTTACAAACGTATTCTTTGCTAGCGGGAGCAAAATGTCAATGAAAGTCGGGTCCTCGTCGTAACGGGACACGCTGGAATGTGTCCTAGGACGAAACAGCCAATGATACCCCGTTTCACCGTAAATTGAATTGTCAACTGGTATAAAATAAAGCTATACGATGCTATCTTACTGCCTGTACCCAAGTTAGCTTTATAGCGATTTAAAGCTTACCATCACATTCAGCTATAATAAATCGCTTCAAGCATAGGCAAGCTTTTCTCATTTATCGTTTTTTCTTCTATATTTATAGCACCTGTGGCTCGCATCGGTCGTTTCATCTACCATGACGGTATACCTATTATAACTGGCGCAGGCTATACATTCGACTTTGTGCAACGGAAAACACGCTGCGAGGATGAATTTTATCTGCTCATTCGTACCGGTTGGGTTAGCTTCAAGCGGATTGCGTACTTTATGATAGACTTGCTGCGGCAGTAAGTATTGTTTGAGAAGTTTTGAAAGTGAAGGTTAACTTTTTTCTAGTCTAGACCAACTTTTGACGTAGGACTACGGCTTTCAGGAAGGTAGCTGGTATAGGGGGTCATTCCAAAAAATCGAAAAATGCGAGCGTCACGAAAAATGAAAGATTTTGAGCGCTAATACCCTCATGGTTTCCTGATCGATTTTAAATATTTTTGCACCAATCGATCGGAAAATCTTCTACGCATCTACACGAATAAAGAAAGCTATTGATTTTTATGTGCGCACTATTGAAAAATTGGAAATAATGAAACCTTGTCCGTCTAGATATCCTCGCTTCGTGATTGATTGTGGATTGGAAATGACGCCATCAAAGTGGTAATGCGTTTTCACGTTTCGGGTTATAATTCAGTTAATTCCTAATAGATTTCCAAGCTATTTACACCAATAGAATGGAAAATCGAATTGGAAAATATAGAAAACTATTGATTTTCAATGCGAGCCATTGAAAGATTGAAAATAACTCTAACTCGGTAGTTAGACAGCAGTTTGTTCAGCTCTTCGTCGAGGTATAAATTCTCGCTTCGTGATTGGTTGGGATAATTTCCAATTATTTTCGGATAAGTTTTGATACAATTCAGGAACCAACGAGAAAGTTGTTGGAAAATTCCATAGTAGAATTACTATAACAAAGTTACTATACAAAGTTAAATGGAATCCTACCCTTTCTCGTTGATTGCTATTTGGCTTGAAAATTCCTTATTGTGATGTACCACCAACGGCAACACGAGCGGTGCCGCAACAATTTTAATTTCAATAAAATTATCCCATTGAAAACATGTCTGCCGTGAACAAGTGATGGCAATTAAAACCAAGTTAACACCAAATTAAACAATATTGACCGCAACTGATATAACTGGCATGTCTGAACGCGACAAAGGAGTAAGCATCAAGGGCAAGCGAAAGTCACGTTCGAGTCGTGCACTTCTGCAGTTCTCGGTCGGTCGTATTCATCGGCTGCTGAGCAAAGGAATGTATGCTGAGCGTGTGTTGGAGCTGGAGCACTCGTTTCGCTGCCGTGATGAAATATCTGGCTGCTGAAGTTCTGGAATTGGCAGGAAATATGCTGCTCGGGACAACAAAACGATCAGAATTATCGTCAGCAGCTGGCCATCCGCAACGACGAAGAGTTGAACAAATTGCTGACCGGTGTCACCACTGCTCAGAGAAGTGTCTTTCCGAACATCCAAGCTGTTTTGTTGGTGCCCAAGAAGACTGAAAACAAGGCTCGAATTTCCAACATATCACGTCGAAAAAAGGTTTCGTCTTTTAAGGACGAACTATAATGTTCATGAAGATTTGAGGAATTTTTGCTCATTGATTTTTATTCTATTTAATTCGTTGGATTATAATTGTTCGGTTCTTATCAAATAATTTGAACCGATCACCTCTCGCGTTTCTGTTCGCTTGTTGCTGCCGGTTGAGTTGGCCGTCTCGGGAGGTACCAAAGCAGTCAACAAATATACCAGATCCAAGTAAATGTGTTCGATTGAACGTCAAAATGCATTGAAAACTATGGATTGAAATTGTTTCAGTGACATCTTTTGCATCTTCATATAAGAATTTGTTCATTTTTAAAACAACAGTTTTCGGTAATTGGTGAAACTTAGGAAACTTGGAACTGAGGGCTTTCCTCTCGCTTTTCTTTAGCAACACAAATCTACCCATTACCAATGCTACAGTAATACGTAGCGTAATTTTTCTTTGGCAGCAAAAGGTGAACGGCTCACTGGTAACTTTGCTCTTTTGTTCAGACTGAAATTGAAATGCTCCATTTTCTTCAACGTAGAGGATGGCGATGGAATGACGAACCACGAAAAATGGGCAAAACCGATTCTTGTTGCTTGCTCTGGTACATAACACGAGGTAAGCCGGTGAACAGCATTATTCAAACGCTAGCTGAGCTACGACCAACGTCTTACTGGCATGCCTGGACGTGACAAAGGAGAAAGCATCAAGAGCCAGCGAATGTCACGTGCACGAGTCGAGTCGTGCACGTGTGCAGTTCCCGGTCAGTCGCATTCATCGGCTGCTGTGGAAAGGAAACTATTGAAGCTGGAGCTGGCTGCCGTGATGGAATAATAAACTGCGGAAGTGCTGCTCACGACAACAAAAAGACCAGAATTATCCCACGTCGCTTGCAGTTGGCCACCTGGAATGGTATTTCATCGTGACTCATGACTATACACGAAGGGCTTCGTCGATCGCATAGCTGCTGTGGTTTTCCGGTTGGTTCGTTGCAACAAGCCGTGCCTAGTTTGCGGCTATTGGTACTCCAATTAACCGAAAAGAAAATTTTGTTAAGTGCGTTAGTGCAAACAATCGGTTCTTTTAAGGACCACGTAACAATTGAAGAGTTTATTATATTATCTTGTCCAGTTAATACGATAATAACACAAGTAACGAGGGAAAAGTTGAATTTTTCACCGCTGCGGACGACCAACAAATGGCGCGAATAAGTTTTCTGGTCACGGACGACATTTTCTACCACTTCCAAAACGTCTGCAGCTTGTAAATCAGTGTTCTTCTTTTGTAAGCCGCAGAAAAGTTTTGCGCAAAATTTTCAGCTTTTTGAAAACTAGCGCGTACCGTGTACCGATTCTCAGAGGAAAAGCTCTATTCAACGTAGAAACAGATAAATTTTCATGATTTACTGTTTGGTTTAGTGTGACTAATTTGTTTTAATAAAATAGATTCAATCAATTCATAGAAATAACTCCGAAATTTGTTGCAGATTGAACGTATACAATGTTCCTACTTTGATAAACGTTACGTACAACGCAAGCAGCATGTAGACATGAAGAATTGTATTATTACATACATGGATATATGCTACTATCGCTACAAAGAGACTTACATAGTCCTACGTCACCTATGCGGTTGTGTCTTGTGCACAACCCCTCTGATTTTTTTGATATTGTCTGTTAATAGTTAGACAATAAATGTGTACTCTTTTTAGTATAAAGTTTTCTTGCCAACTTCATCAATTTTCTGGAGATGACCGAGTAAACTTAAGGAAGACCATACTCTGGAAAATGAGAAAAATCAGAGGGGTTGTGTACAAGACACGACCGCATATATAGGTGACGCAGGACTACGTAAGTGTCTTTGTAGTGATAGTAGCATGTATTCATGCTTGTAATCATTCGATTCTTCATGTATACATGCCATATGCAACATATATACATGCTACATGCGTTGTATGTAACATTTATCAAAGTAGTAACATTGCATACGTTCAATTCTCAAAAGATTGTACATTTGAAAACAATTTAACAAAATCAAGAACACAAACTATTGCTTTCCTGCTACCTTACTGAAATTAAAGATTGTTTTTATTACCCATGGTTCCCCACGTTGAAGGATTTTACCAATTCAATCCTATTTTATCAACAGCACATCTTTTCACTATACTTCTAATGGAACGGCAAGCATGCGTAGAGTAGGGCGGGGCATAAGTGCGATGTTTGAAGTTGTCATCAATTTTCGCGAGATATAAAGAAGAACAACAACAAAATATATTTTACAGTGATGCAGCAACTCAATGTCTTTACATTCAACTATAAATCATCTGGAATAATAGTGTTATTGAAAATAAATTCTTCATTCTTCTGAACAAGTGCCGATTCGCACTTTTACCCCACTAGCGGGGTAAAAGTTCGATTACCGCGGGGCAAAAGTGCGAAGCTCGAATCCATGAAATTAGCACAGCAGTAGCTAACAAAATCATATTATCGTCAATCTGCAGTATGTTTCGGTAAGGAATATTCTCAATTTACACCTTTCCTATTTTTCGCTGGTGTATTGCAGCCTCCGACAGATCGAAACTTTCCCAAACGTTTGTTTTATGTTTCATCAGCGGAAAAACATTGTTTTTCTTCGACCAACATCTGTAGAACACAGTTTTCTGAAGATCTTCCATTTCTAGTATCTGTGATATAGTGCCAAAAGCTGTATATAAGCTATACATTTTTGCCCCGTCCGTGAATCGCACCTTTACTCCGCTAGGCGCTTGACGGGGTTTGATTAAATTATGGAAAAGCGAAACTGTTATTTTCTTGATTCAAATAGAATTTCGTTTCGAAACAAAAATATTTTTAGGTTGTTATAAAAATTTCGTTTGAAACAAACGAATTTTTTCGCAGCGTGATAGAACTAGAACTCCTTTCCCCGAACAACCCCGTTGAGAATCGCGGTTATAACGCTGACGGACGAACAGCGTCGCCCGCAGTACTTTACAAGTCGCAAGGACTTGCATAGTGTCGTCGTCCCGTCAGTAAAATGAGTTAGATTCTCGATCCATGAATCGAACTTTTACCCCGTCAATAAATCGAACTTTTGCCCCGCTAGGCGCTTGACGGGGTTTGATTAAATTATGGAAAAGCAACATATATTTTGTAAATTCTTCTCACCGCAATTTCAAGAGAGATATCTGAGTGATGTAAAACGCTGCTACAATTTGTGAATAAGTAATATCCTCCTGTTGATATCGTATTTGCCGTACAAGGAAATATTACATCAAAACCGTTCTAAAATAACTTTTGCCCATAACTCAGCAACTATGATTCGTAAACAACAAATGTTTATGATGGATTTAAGCTGTCAAAGTACTCACCCATCCATGCCAATGTAGTCAATTTACTCGGAATCCGCACTGATAAATCATTGAATCGCACTTTTACCCGCATCGTACTTTTACCCCTCCTTACTCTATTCATACAGAGTCGTATTATAACCGAACACTAATACAGCTGTAGTACATTTTTCCAACACAGATATCAAATTCGTCCGGGTTTAATCGTCTCGCAGTAAAGAATTTGCGATCTGTTGGGGCAACGAACTTGTGTCATTTTTTCTGGCACACTTCCCTAACACAGACATCAAATTGGACTAGGTTTAATCGCGTTCGTAAGAAATTTGTTGGTACGAGGGGGCTTTGTCACTCTTTCTGGCATACTTCCCAAGCAAGGACATCAAAATGGTCTAGGTTTAACCGCAGTGTTAAGAAATCTTGTTGAAATGAGGAAACTTTGTCACTTGTTTTGGCTTACTTCCCAAGCACAGATATCAAATTGGTATAGGTCTAGATCATCGTAAAGAATCTTCCAACCAATCACGAAGCGAGAATTCTGGTAAAACATAGGTTCATTATTTTCAATTTTTCAATAGTTCAACATCAAGAATCCATACTTTTCTTCATTTGGGTCAATTCTTAGAAGATTTTCTGATCGATTGGTGTAAGAATATTGAAAATCGATCGGAAAACCGCTGAGCTATTAGCGCTCAAAACCTTTCATTTTTCGTGACGCTCGCATTTTTCGATTTTTTGGAATGACACCCTATCTCAAAACTTGCCGTAAGACGTAGTCCTACGTCAAAATCGAATTTTATTTTTTTTACGTTCTCGAGAGGCTTATACCTTTAGAAATGTCATGTCAAATTTGATATCTGATTTGCTTGAAAAGTTACGGCAAAAAATGTGAGGTTAGCTCAAGGGAAGTGCATCACTGTACGAAATTATAAACGCGTGTTTCTCGGTACCATGTTTTGACAGCTGGCGATACCTACGTGTATTTCAGAATCTAGCGGTCCGATTTGACTTAGTTAGTATCTAAATTGTTACGTAGTCGTTTTTTCATACCTCAATTTTTAATTTTTTTTATGAGCTTTCCATTGGCGATTTTTGGTGCGCGCCTCTGTGGTTCAAAGGTACACGGGTACCAGTGAGCGACACGCCCTGGCAGGTGTTGTGGGTTCAAATCCGGTTATAATCTCTGATTACAGCTTGGTTCGACCCATGCACCTTCCAGCATTGGACAAAAGATAGGAGTCACAACGACATTTTGTTAACCATAGCTACCTATTACCCCCCCCCCCTTCCTTTCCACCCTTCCCCTTCATTCCCGAAAAAATCCTTCTTCATTACTTTCCCTTACCGTCCCTTCATCAATTGTAGAATCATCGTTTCAAAAAAATATTGATTTTTGGTGAAAAAACGCCTTTCTTTTGGAAAAATTGCCATCATTTTGGAAATTTCCGAATTTTCAAAAACTTGGCCTTGCTTAAAAATCATTCTTGAAATCAGTTCCCCGATACAGTTCGGGCTCGATTATCCGGGGATTTTCTGGGTTTTTAGACTCGATTATCCGGGTGAAAAAAAAAAACATTTTTTTCAAATAATTTATTTTAAGCACAAATGTTTTCACGTTAGATAATGATTTTAATGTAGCATAACAAATACTGATTCACCTCCCTAAAGGTATAAAATTCCTTTTCTATATATTTTTATCAGGGAGTGCAGATGGTATTAATTTTTAATTTTTGAATTGCTGCGTGGTTTGATTCATAATTCATCATCATAATCATCATCATCATCATCATCATCATCATCATCATCATCATCATCATCATCATCATTATCACCATCATCATCAATATCATAATTATCACTATCATCATCATCATAACTATCACCATCATCATCATCATTATCACTATCATCATCATCATCATCATCATCATCGTCATCATCATCATCATCATCATCATCATCAGCAAAATCATCATCATCAGCAAAATCATCATCATCACCATCATCACGATGAACCATCATTATCTTCAGTGAAAAAAATCTAAGAAAGGAATTTTCTAACTTTAGGGTAAATTATTCACTAATAGAAAACATTTATGATACCTAAGAGTAAAAAAACATTGCATAGAAAAAAAATTTATTTATTTATTTATTTATTATTTCTTTCATCTGACCTCTACGGCCTCAATGAAAATTGGGGGTGGGGAAAAGCCCACCTGAGGTCGACCCTCAAGTGCGCGTAAAAACCCCACCATCTTTTGTCATTGATACAAAGACGTTACAATATTCAGTCTTACAAACTATGTACATTACAATAACTAACATTTAACAAATTTAAATAACATATTTTGAACTAAGAAACGCACATTACAACATTTGTTTAAGTCTGTTTTTAAAACTAACACAATTGTACCAAAAATAAAATTCATCAGTGAAAAATATCGTAAGAAAGGAATTTTCTAACTTTAGGGGAAATTAATCAATACTAGAAATAGATTTATGGCACCTACAAGTCAAAAAACATGACACTCAAAAAAAAAATTTAGTACCAAAAATATGATTCGATTGTCCGGGTGATTATCCGGGGCTGATAATAAAAGTGAACACCCGGATAATCGAGTTCGGGCTGTACTCCGTTGGCTTTCAGCACGTACCGCCAGCAAGGAACTGTTTTCTAGAGAGCATCCACACGTCTAGCTGCCACCAGTATAATTATCACTATTTGGCATCTAACAAATACAAAATACTTCTCCAAATATATCTTAACCAATACTCACAATACCCCAGCACTTTAGTTTCAGCATCCACAAAAATTTGCGACAATCCATTAGTTTTCGAGAGTAAGGTCCCCCTTAAACGAGTTTTCCCTAAATTGTAAGATGTACTGTTTTCTTTCAAGGGTATTACGCTTGAAAATCTAACAACCAGTAACTCATTGGCAGTGAGATTCTATTGACCAAACTAAAAATAACCAAAAACCCAGATACGTCGCTACATTATTAAGGGGGGTTGTGCAGACTTCTTTTGTCCAGCACCTCTATGGTTCAAAGGTACACGTGTACCAGCGAGCCACACGCCCTGGCAGGTGTTGTGGGTTCAAATCCGGTTATAATCTTATAACCGATTATAGCTTGGTTCGACCCATGCACTTTCCAACATTGGACAAAAGATAGGAGTCACAACGACAACTTGTTAAACGTAACTACCTATTACCCCCCCCCCCCCCCCTTCCCCCTTCCTTTCCACTCTTTCCCCTCCTTTCCCAAAAAATTTTCATTACTTTCCCCTACCGTCCCTCCATCAATTGTAAAACCATCGTTTCAAAAAATATTAATAAGTGAGATTCTAGTTTAGTTGTAATCGTATGGACGCACAATGACTTGTTGATTTTTCGGTTATTTTGGTTTACTTTAAATATTTCTGTAGTTTATTTTTTATATCTGTTATATATTTTTGCTGCAAGCGCTATTAAAATTGGTCGTGTTGTGTTCATTTTAGAAAATTAATAGAAGCTAAAGCTTAAAGCTAACTTAAACATAGTTTAAAAAACCCGAATTAATCCACCTTGCGGTATGACCTAGCCTTTCTACTTCAACAATAATTCGGTTTTTAGTTTCTTAGTAACATATATAATTAGATTGACTATATTTTTGAATACCAGTTACTTATTCCTCAAAATTCTTATTTAGCAGTAAAATTCATAAGAACGTACTGCGTATAATAAATATCTATTCTTTCCTAGGGTGTGTAAATATTTGTAGGCGACATTTAATTTTATCAGCATCTTATTTTTTGTAATAGGGGAACTGTGGGTAAGACGAACAGGGTGGGTAAGACGGACAGGTGGTTGATTCTACCAGTTAAGCATTAAAATTCGTAAATGTTTTGATGGGAATCCAACCAGCTTGCTATCTCATGATGTCTGAACGTTTCAATCATCATTTAAAACTTTCCAATTTTGATAAAGTACAAAAAACTAAAAATTGGACATGATTCTGCGTTTGGATGTAATTTTTTTTCCGTCGGAATTAAGCTTTTTGAGTGGTTTAATTCCAAAATGTTGCCCATAGCATGAAGTATTTCGATTTAATACCTTTTCAAGTAACGTTTGAAATTGAAATAATACGTAATTTCATTTGCGTATGAAAAATTGTGAACGCTTTAAAAAAATGATGGGGTGAAATGGACAACTGCTAGTGTGGGTAAGATGGTCAGTGAACATATTATATTAAAATTGTTGATTTTACTTCTTAGTGATATCTCAAGCATATAAATGAAAATTTAACCGGAAAACATGAACTTCAAACAAATCAGCTGCGGCCAGGCATGAAACAGTTTTTGGAATGCTTGTTCATATTGCCGCTGCCAAACAACCTTCTATTGGCTGCCTCTAGTGGGAGGGGGTGGACTGCCCCCTTCATTTTTTGCACGCTACACCACCATATTTTACGTATTCAATTTGTTGAAGGTCAAAAATAATCATATGCGCTCAGTTGGGGCGATTCACAATACCTGTCCATCTTACCCCCACACATTGTCCGTTTCACCCGCAGCACTAAAAAAGTTCACTTTTTCGGACCATTTTTAAAACTCAAAATACACATTGAAAAACATTTTTTGTTAAATATTTCACTAGCTCCTTTTGAAAACAATATGTTGAACTGAAGTAAACTGTATTTAGGTTTTATAAATCATAAGTTCTCTGTATTATATTAGCTGTTCTTCTTAACCTGTTCGTCTTACCCACAGTTCCCCTATTTCTGTGATTTATAAAAAACTAGCTGACCCGACAAACTTCGTATTGCCACAAATTAACCTGCGTTGTACATAAATCATGAATCTCGGATGATCTTTGTCACAATCTCGAGTTTTGCAAGCCCCCCGGTGGGCGGCGCTTCTGACGACGGGTCACCGGCAACACTCGCGACCGTCTCGTCCTGAATGATCTAGTGTTACTATAGATAGTTTTTGTGGTCTTGTATTGACTAATGTTTTATGGAAGAGTCTCGAATTTCTCGAGTTCGATTAGTTTTTGAGTTTCGCAAAAATTTCTGTTTTATTTGTATGAGAGTCCATATCCCCCTACCACAGGGGTGAGAGGTCTCTAACTATCGTAAAATAAAGTTGGGAGGGGTCCTAATTCACCATAGAAAATATTTTTGTCTCCAGAAACCTCCACATGCCAAATTTGGTTCTATTTGCTTGATTAGTTCTCGAGTTATGAGGAAATTTGAATTTCATTTGTATAGGAGCCCCCCCTCCTAAAGTGGGTAGGGGTCCCAATTCATCATAGAAAAAAATTTTGTCTCCAAAAACACCCACGTGCCAAATTTGGTTCCATTTGCTTGATTAGTTCTCGAGTTATGAGGAAATTTGTATTTCGTTTGTATAGGAGCCCCCCTCTTAAAGTTGGGAGGGGTCCTAATTCACCATAGAAAATATTCTTGTCCTAGAAAACTTTCACATGCCAAATTTGGTTCCATTTGCTTGATTAATTCTCGAGTTATGAGGAAATTTGCATTTCATTTGTATAGGGGCCCCCCTTCCTAAGACGGGCAGGGGTTCCAATTCATCATAGAAAAAATTTTTGTCTCCAAAAACACCCACGTGCCAAATTTTGTTCCATTTGCTTGATTAGTTCTCGAGTTATGAGGAAATTTGTATTTCATTTGTATAGGAGCCCCCCCTCTTAAAGTGGGGAGGTGTCTTTATTTACCATAGAAAATACTCTTGCCCTCGAAAACTTTCACATGCCAAATTTTGTTCCATTTGCTTGATTAGTTCTTCAGTTATGAGGAAATTTGAATTTCATTTGTATAGGAGCCCCCCTCTTAAAACGGGGAGGGGTCCTAATGCATCATAGAAAGATTTTTTGTCTCCAAAAACACCCACATGCCAAATTTGGCTCCATTTGCTTAATTACTTCTCGAGTTATGAGGAAAATTGTGTTTCTTTGGTACAGGAGCCCCCCTCTTAAAGTGAGGAAGGGTCCTAATTTACTATAGAAAATATTCTTGCCCTCGAAAACTTTCACATGCCAAATTTTGTTCCATTTGCTTGATTAGTTCTCGAGTTATGAGGAAATTTGTACGGAAGCCCCCCCTTTTAAAGAGGAGAGGAGTTATAATTCCCCTTATAAAGAGGGGAGGGGTCTCAATTTATCATAGAATAAATTCTTGTCACCGAAAACACCCACATGCCAAATTTTGTTCTATTTGCTTGATTAGTTGTCGAGTTATGCAGAAATTTGTGTTTCATTTGTATGGGAGCCCCCCTCTTAGTGGGAAGAGGGGTTTTTAACCATCACTAAAACCTTTTCTGGCCCCAAAAAACCTCTACATGCATATTTTCATGCCGATTGGTTCAGTACTTTTCGATTCTATAAGGAACATACGGACAGACAGACAGACAGACAGACAGACAGACAGACAGACAGACAGACAGACAGACAGACAGACAGACAGACAGACAGACAGACAGACAGACAGAAATCCTTCTTTATAGGTATAGATATATATAAACATAAAAGATAATTTTTACAGACTTGAATGAATGTACGTAGGAAAGTAGAAATTAACGCTCTAACGGGCAAGGCCTTGTGTAGACGGCCGTAGCATTTAGAGCTTCAGAGCCACAGAAGTTGGTTTTGAATTTACAATTTGAAAAATGTGTTCAGAATAGATTGCTTGATATTTTGATATTCATACCACAACCTTCTAACTATCTGTTCACGAGTTTTCATCTTTCAAAAACCAGAATTTAAAAATATTACGAAAAAACATTGTTCAGAATTCCCTTTTTTACTTCAAAAGAAAAAGGATATCTCGAACAAAATGATTGACCTCAAACTTTTTTAATGAGTAATTTACAAGCTTGACTTCAATTTTGTAATATATCTGAAATGAAAATATAACTGGGTAGAACGTTAGATATAAAAAACAAAAAAATAGAAATTGGACTGTTTCCTAGCTGGCGCTCATGCTGATAATTATTTTCGCATGAAAATAAAGATCGAGCTTCTTTTAAATGCACTTTCATGAAAGGATAGTCATTAGCTTGATCGCATCGCTCTTACGATGTTGTCGGTTAGAGGGATAAGGTAACGAGATGCTTAAGTGATTAAGTTTGAATAGCTTTTGGATTTAAAAATTCGGTTTCATTTGAAAGATTTTACCGGTAATTTTCAAATAATAATAAATTGTAGAATATTTCTCAGTGAATTAATGCTTATATGTAGCAAAAATATGGTTTAAACAATTTTTTTTATTTTTCTTTACTTAACTTTTAAACCACAAGCTCAATCATCATGAAATTTGAAAGGTCGTATGGCTTTTAAAGACTGTCCTTTCATTTGCAATCAATTTTGTTCAAATCGATTAAGGGGCCCCTGAGAAAATGAAGTCACGTACTTACTTTACTATAGTGGTAACGGTCCGTTACGGATCCTGTACCCTCCAGTACCGTCGGTCCTGGGCTGCCGTTCTTCAATCGCCACGAACACCAGCTGAACGTGCAACGTCTTCGACAGCACACACCAACCGGGTGCGGGGTCTGCCTCGAAGTCTGCGGCCTCTTCCTGGTTCTCTGCTGAAAATAGTTTTGGCTACTCTTTCATCGGGCATTCTGGCCACGTGTCCAGTCCACCGCAGCCTGCCACATTGCACTACCTTCACTATATCAACATATTTGTATACTTAGTACAGCTCGTGATTCATGCATCTGCGCCATACTCCATTTTCCATTTTGCCACCAACTATAGATCGCAGAATTTTACGCTCAAAAACCCCAAGCACTCGCCGATCAGCTTCCTTCAGCGTCCATGATTTGTGCCCGTAAAGGGCCGCCGGGAGGATTAGTGTTCTGTAGAGCGCCAGTTTTGTGCGAATTTGCAAACTACAGGACTTCAGCTGGCTACGTAATCCGTAAAAAGCCCGATTCGCAGCTGCAACTCGTCGTTTCACTTCGCGGCTTACATCGTTGTCACATGTCACGAGTGTACCAAGGTATATAAATTCCTCCACTACTTCATATCGTTCCCCATCTAACTCCACCTCGGCACCAACTCCACTTGGGCTCCGACGTTATCTACCAGCAACCATGTACTTCATTTGGGCGGTGTTAATGGTAAGTCCCAATCTCGCCGCTTCCCTTTTAAAAGGCCTGAAGGCCTCTTCCACTGCTCTACGGTTGATTCTGATGATATCGACGTCACCCGCAAAACCAAGAAGCATGTGAGATTTCGTGATGATAGTTCCATTCTTTTCTACGTTTACCCTTCGTAATGCACCTTCCAAGGCAATGTTGAATAGCAGGTTAGAGAATACATTCCCTTGCTTTAGTCCATCCAACGTCAAGAAAGCAGCTGAAGTCTCACCCGTTATTTTAACGCATGATTTGGATCCGTCCAGCGTCGCACGAATCAGCGTAATTAGTTTCGTCGGAAAATCATGTTCTAGCATTATCTGCCACAGCTCATTTCGTTTAAACTGAATTAAAGTCCACAAACAGATGGTGTGTCTGCAAGTTGTACTCCCGGAACTTGTTTAGCAACTGACGCAGGGTAAACATCTGATCCGTCGTGGAGCGACCCTCACGAAAACCAGCTTGGTACTCGCCGACGAAGGACTCCGCTAACGGTCTCAGTCTGCAGAACAGGATACGGGAAAGCACCTTGTAGGCAGAATTGAGCAACGTAATTCCTTGCTAGTTTTCACACTCCAGTCGATGTCCCTTTTTGAAAATTGGGCAAAAGAGGCCATCCAACCACTCCTCGGGCATTTGTTCTTCCTCCCAGATCCTGACAATGATCCGGTGCATTGCTTCGTACAGCCACTCGCTCCTCGCTTTTAGAAGTTCAGCCCGGATACCGTCCTTCCCAGCAGCCTTACCGTTTTTCAGCTCACTGATTGCCTTTTTAACCTCCTCCTGTGTAGGTGGCTCCACAGCTTGACCATCGCTTACAATTCTTATCCTGTCCCTGCTGATCACCGCATTTACCACTCCATTCAACAGTGTCTGGAAGTGCTCCTTCTACCTGGCTGCTACCGCCAGGGATGCTACATATAATTCTGTGTTTTTTGTTGGAAAAATCTGATAATCTGTACGGCGAGGAAAAATATCTGTGCCAAAATCTATCCAATGCAAAACAATGAGAGTGAATGAAATAGAGACTCATTTTGCTGACTATTTCCGTCTCTTTCACTCTCATGTAAAAGCTCAAAAATTTGTTTAATCTGTGTAATTTGGCGAAGATCTGTATTCTATGCATACAGATTCTGTATAGGCGATTTCTTTCAAATATCTGTTAAATACAGAATAATCTGTGCTTGTGGCAATCCTGGCTACCGCCGTTTTGTCGGTAAGCAGTACACTCAACCCCCGCTAATATGAAAAACACCTCGTTCAGATCAGGCGAATTCATTTTTAATCTGAATATTTGGTAACTCTATTCACTTTCACATACGCGCAAGGCGCGCACCCTATGACCTTGTTGTTTTGATTTGATGAAAACAAACGTTTTGAAAACATGTCGAATATGCGCGAATTCTGAACATCCAGATTGTAGAAAATTGTAGAAATATTTTGAGTGCTGGAGAGAAATAAGTTGCATATGAGCTATATTGCCAAAGCTGCTGAGCAAGAGGAAACGTATTAAGTTTTTTTGCTATTTTTCAATTTGCCCGGTCAACTTAACCGTCAATTGTGTATGACGCTTGATCAGTTTTTAATGTGAACGCATTCATACCAACGGGGTTCAGATTAAAAATGTTCAGATTAAGGAAGGTCATTCCAGCGGGGGTGCACAGTATCATTGCACATCACAGGCATAGCAAAATTTCTGCATCTCACCGTTTTATAGAAACTCCGTTTGTCGTTGCTGGCGTATCGCTCCTCTGCGTCGGCGAGCACGTGCTCCTTGTATCGCGTTTCTTTAGATGATGGATTCTGTTTTCCGCTGCTCTAATCTCTCTGTACCTTTCTCTGTTTTGACGCGTTGCCGCAGTGAGCATGCGACTCCTGGCCTGGTTCTTTTCATCTGTCACCCTCTGGCATTCGGCATCAATCCAGCTGTTACGTTGTCTTCCACGCGTCGTGCCTACCACCTCTCTCGTAGCTGCTTCGATGGCACCATGGATGTTCCTCCACAGCCCTTTTATATCTTCTCCTTCTACCTGCTGTTCTGCGATTCGTTGGTCAAGCTTCCTGGCTCCACTGCTACGCCGTCTGCCGTTAACCGCTGGATGTTGAAACTCAGCATCTTCTCATTGCGAGCTTTCGCCGTTTTCAACAGCCTTACGCGAATCTTACTCGCTACGAGATAGTTGTCAAAGTCGATATTTGGTCCCCGAAAAGACCGTACATCGATAACATCCGAAAAGTGTCGACCGTCAATCAAGACATGATCGATCTGAGCGCTAGAGTCTACATTTGGATGCCTCCAGGTGTGTTTCCGAATATTGAAACGTGGAAAGTAGGTGCTACAGATGGCCATTCCTCTGGCCGCGGCAAAATTTATGAGCCTCAGACCGTTATCATTGGGCGACACATGAAGGATATGTCTTCCAATGACTGGACGGAAGAATTCCTCCCTCCCAATCTGCGCATTTGCATCTCCGATGATGATTGATGAGGTGTTTTGGGCACTCTCCATAGGTCCTCTCAAGTTTGTCGTAAAACTCGTCCTTAGCATCATCGGATTTATCATTTGTCGATGTGTATAAATTGATTAGGCTGTAGTTGAAGAATTCGCCCTTAATTCTCAACACGCATATACGGTCATCTACGGGCCTCCACCGGATAACTCGTTGCTGGTGCATGAGTGCTACTATATTTGGTGATTTTACAGTGTGGCACAAATATATTCGAACAAAAATTATTTTTATGCTTGCAACGGCATATACAATTAATACAACCAAACTAATACCATGTGTGTGTGTCATCATGACTTAAGTCTCACTTGACGTAGTTTCATTTTTGTATTGAGTCATGTTCGGTGTGCACGTACCATTGTTTGAGTTATGGTCATTGATAATAAATAAATTCCGGAACGTTGCTATTTGCGGTACTATTTTTCGTTACCTCAAACATCTCGGCACAAAAAGAGAATTTGTGTACTATACAGTAAAAATCTTTGTCGAGACGGGATCTGTTGAAAACCTTAAAACACGCAAGAAAACAAAGCGTTAGAACTGCAGAGGTTAAAAAGGTTGTTCGAGAGCGAATTCGTCGCAGCTGCGGTAGGTCAGGGAGTCGAATTTTGAAAATGGATCTGGATATGAAAGCATCCAAAAAACATAAAATCCATGGATTAACGGAAGCAACAAAACAAAGCCGGCAAGAAAGATGCAAACTGCTGCTTCTGCTGCACGGTGATTCCGAAGTGATCTTTTGTGATGAGAAGTTGTTTGTTATTCAAACCCCCCATCATGCTCAAAATGATCGGTTGTGGTCGGTTTCGATCACGAAACCAAAATTCCTCTGCGGTCATGGTATAGGGAGGCATTTGAAAGAAAGGGAAACTTCCTTTTGTATTTATTGACAAGGGTATGAAAGTTAATGCAAGATCCTATTTGAAATATCCGACCAAAACACCTACTACTGACTACTCACTTAACTGCCTTTGCCCGGGCATCCACTGCTAAGCACACTCGACCACACTCTGTCAACCAACCAGTTACACGCTACCGCTTATTTTCCAAGTATCGTGTAAAACACACCTTTACACACTTCAGGCAAAACCATACGATTTAGTATAAATAACAGGATATCACACTATCTAGAAATGGTCTTTGAACAAAATTTGACGTCCTATGTTCGGGAAATGTATGATGAACAATATTACTGCTTCCAACAGGATGGAGCTCCAGTCCACACTACAAATCTTGTGAAGACGTGGTGCAAAGCAAATCTGACGGATTTCATATCGAAAAAGTAATGGCCTCCAGGTTCTTCTGATTTAAACCCACTGGATTTTTGTAAATGAGATACATGCAGCAGAAGCTCAATGATTATAAATATAGTAATTTGGATGCATTTAAGTTAGCTGTCAACAAGGTATGGGATGATATTCCGATAGAAGTAGTGCGAGCCGCATGTAACGACTTCAAAAAGCATTTGAAGCGTATTATCCAGGCAAAACGCGATTCAATAGAGTAATGATTGTTTGTTGCGTTCTGTATCTATGGGTAAATAACTTCTAAAACTAAAATTCGAAATAAAACCTTTATTTACAAAAACATGTGACTTTGTTTTTGTTCGAATACATTATGTGTCACACTGTACATGCTACAAATGAATTAGCTTGTTTAGCACCAAAATGAAACAGTATTCAAAGTTTTATAAAATAAATTTCGAGTTTTTAAACATTTAATAGCATGGGCCGTTTTGCTTCGCTGGTACGTTCTGTACAGTCCTACCCTACAAGCGACTGGCGATTCGCAGACTTTACCTTGGAAAAATTAGAAATATTTGAAACTGCCTCAGCTAATCGTAGGGAAATTATGGGCAAAATAAACATGTAGCCAAATTACTATAAAATGAAAAATAATTAAATTAAAATAATTGAAAGGATTTCTTTTAAGCGTCTTAGTAGAATCTCAATTATGAGTAAAGGAGTGATTTTACCATTCAATTCTATTACTATTAAATCTAAAAAATATTTATTTCACAAATATTTCTCACGCAAAGATGTTAACTATGACCTATTCCGCAACACAACAAATCGCAACACAAATAATTCGCAGATACGCGTATTTTGATTGTTATTTACAACAACCTTCTTCAGTGCTTTGGTGAAAAATGAAACCATTAATACTATTTCGTGTCGCGGAAATAATGGAACAATTCATCTTTTCTTAAAATTACTGTATTCTGCTATATGTAATAAAATAATTTATGATATACATTCAACATAGCATTGATTTTTGTAAGTCGGTGAACTTGCTAAAGGTTTTTGTTTTACCCTAGCTGTTCTGCATTATAAATTCTACTATAAATAAGCGGAAGAGCGTGCGTGCAGACGCGAACGAACCAAATGAAATAGTTTCTGCTGGACTGACACAGGGAAATCACCTGGTTTGTTTACATTGGCAAATACGCCCATTTGTCCGTTTATGTTGCTATTATGCTTCTCTGTTCGGATTTATGCACACACTGAAACAAGGAACATGATGCTTTGCAATAAATATTTGTTCATAGAAGAACCATGCATGCATCTCTATACTTTGAAAATGAAGCACGGCTCCGCTAAACTTGCGCATCCGAGCCTAATGAAATAGTCGAATTTATTGACAAAAGAAGCCTGCCATGCGAAATTTAATTGACTATACTATATTGAAGTAAAATATGAATAGTATTTTAATTCAAAATATTGTCAAATGGAATTAACGTTTTTTTTTTCTTTTTTGAATCAATAATTTCATGCTTTTATGTGTGTGCGTGTTTAATGTATTTAAAATTTATCATTTCTAATTCGTCCAGTTCTTTTGCTAATTTATTTTAGACCTGATTAAAAAAAGTAGCATATTAAACAGTATGTTTTAATTTTCAGCTTCAACTGGAACCGTGTGGTGTATTTTTACGATCGCCATGCATACTACAACGTTGCAGGTCCTCAGACAGGTCACCTGGTGCTGAGCACGATGGCTGAGTTCTTTCGGCGGGAGAACATCACCTATCTTCCATTCTCAACCGACTCTGCGAGAACTAACTTTACCGAAAGTCTAAAGGAGAAGGTGGGCCTCAGCCATTCAAGTAAGTGCTTGTTGCTAAATTTAGAACATACTGACATTTTTCATATCTTCCGCATTGGTTGATTTGAGATTCTAACCGGATGATCGACTTCAACGTCAGTGTTAGTTTCAGTCAGCCGGCGTGAATGATTGTACTGATGTTTATATGTATATTTATACGAACGAACTTATGAAGTCGGCTTTAGTTACGGCATATCAAATGGAACCCCATGGTGCAAAGCGAATGCGCGGTGTGAATACCAATAGGATAATTTGGCTACGGTCAAACCTATCTTAAAGACAATAGCCTATAAGCACTTCATTTGTGTTTTGAAAAATATTTAGAATTGCTGCAAAATCCTCGAATGAATCACTATTGTTTCTAGGTTATGTAGCTATGGCTATCACCTTGTATATTTATATCGTATCCATTAAACTGCCAACTACAGATGATTTAATTACCTGAATTTTGATGGTAAGCAAAAAAGAGCTTAGAACAATATAAGTTACACTAGAAGGCGCCACGGCACTCAAGTCGCTGACGCCAAATCCGGTGCATTTTTTAAAAATTGTATTATTCCGCATAGATGATATAACTTTTATAAGATTATCATTACAAATAAGCCAATGCAAATTATTTTCAAAGTAGACAAGAGAGGGGAGCGTGGCAATTGAGTAAAATAATTTTGTATAAAATCGTTTATTGTCTATTGGCTGCACAGCTTAAAGAAGTCGAAAAATGAATATACAAAGTATTGGTTCCATAAGACATAGAAGTTCAAACCATGTAATTTCCGAAAATCGGCAAGAAAGTTCTTTCGATTTTGTCTCTTTGTGGTAGGTTTTGGTAGGGTGAAAAACAATAACATATCGGGTTGGGAAGTAAACCGAGATCGCGAATGGACGTGAAAATTTTTTCGTTTTCCGTAAACCAAAAATGATTATGTATTCATATGTTTACATGTATTGTTTTTTGAAAAAGGTGAATTTAGTGTTACTAGCTGCGAAGACACCCAGAAAAAAGTGCGTTTAGGTGCGAGAGTTTTCCGGTTTAAAAGTAGTTATTGTAGCATTGAATAAAAAGGGCAGAAAACGAAAGCTGTATATGTTCAGCATCCAAAGCCCGTGCAAGACAAGATGCAGAACAATGTAGTTCGAGGAAATGTGAAACAAGTAACTTATTGACACAAGATTCATTTCGTATAATCATCTTTGCGGAAATCAAGGGTGAGACCTCCTCAGAATAAAAAAAGAAAAGAGAAAAAATCACACTTAGCTCACTCGCGAATTATTGTGCTCCGATTTGTTTTAACTTTTCTCTTTTTTACTGACTGTGATTGCTCAGCAACCTGCACATTGATGTTTTACCTTCTACTCATTGAGGAGTGAACTGAACAACAAAATGAGACACAAAAAAACTGTTTAGACTTCTCGCAGCGGCAACAGTGCAAAAAATGTTGCATATGACGATAGTGGATGATAGATATGGCAACATTGGAATTCCCGTGCAGTTGCTTTTTCGCCCAATGAAAAACTAAAGTTTGTTAAGGTGAAATTAGTCGTCATCGATACTGCTAATTTCAAAAGCAGTTTTTTTGTTTGAAACAAAAATTCTGATTATGAAAATATATTCGCAGTGTTCAGATTGGCAAGAAGAATGCAGTATTTACATTTTTATAAACAAAATCCCGCTTTTAGGCCGAAAAATTGTTTCCGAAATTAGGCTTTTCGACGAAAAGTTAATGACTGCTAGTTTCCTGTTAATATTTCTCTTTATTTTTGGCCTGTTTCGCTTTGCGTGGATGGATTTCTCATTTGTGGCAGCAGTTCTGCTCATTGTATTGAACAAAAAAAGGTGCACTTTTTGCACAATGACTGAGGAAATGGCAAGCCTGGCGGCTATATTTCACAGTTGGCCTGGCCGAGTAAACATTTGTAATAAATCTCTGATATCTTGCAAATGTTAATACAGACAAGAAAATAATTAAAACTATTTCTATGATTAGAAATAACTAAAATTATTTCCAGGAATCCTTTATTGTGGCTGTGACGTTAATAAGATAGAATAAGATAAGATAAGATAAGATAAGATAAGACAAGATAAGAACCTCCTCGAGCATTGTCCATGTTTCATACCCGTAGAGAATAACCGGTCTAATAAGCGTCTTGTACAGGGTGCACTTTGTACGGGGAGTCTGCTCGACCGCAAGTGCTTGTGAAACACATAGTAAGCACGACTTCCGCTGATAATACGCCCCTTTGAATCTCACGGCTGGTATCATTGTCCGCCGTTACCAGTGAGCCAAGGTAGACAAGTTCGTCGACTAGCTTAAATTCATCGCCGTCGATCAATATACTACAGCCCAAGCGGCGTCGGTCGGCCTCGGTTCCGCTGGCCAGCATATACTTTGTTTTAGACGTATTTACCTTTAACCCAATCTTTTCTGCTTCGCGCTTTAGTCTGGTGTACTATTCAGCCACTGCCACAGATGTTCTGCCAATAATATCCATGTCATCGGCAAAGCAGACGAATTGACTAGATTTGTTGAATATCGCGCCCCGCGTATTGATATCCGCTCCTTTCATCGGTTATGAAACAGGTTTTTTGGCCATAGCCTACCCCCCCTGTTAAGCTACCCCCTGTTAAGCTACTTCCCCTGTTAAGCTACCCTCCCTGTTATGCTACCCCCGTAAGCTACCCCCTGTTATGCTATCCTCCTGTTAAGCTTCCCCCCTGTTATGCTACCCCCCTGTTAAGCTACCCTCCTGTTAAGCAACCCTCCCTGTTAAGCTACCCCCTGTCAAGCTACCCCCTGTTAAGCTACCCCCTGTTAAGCTCCCCCCCTGTTAGGCAAGCCCTCTGCTCTGTTAAGCTTCCTCTTGCTAAGCTACCCCCTGTAAAGCTTCCCCCCGTTTAGCTACCCCTCCTGAGCCCAGGCCCCGCTTTGCTCAATCATAACCAAGTTGATGTCCTGAAAGTAAAGCTGCTTTGTAAACGTCCTGCACGGACTCGATTATTCAGAAGTTCACTTTTACTTTTACTCCAGATAATCGATGATGATGATGAATGACAATCATGGGATGCAACAATTTTTAAGCAATTTTAATTTTTAGCAGTGGGCCCTGTATCAGGTATCAGCACCTTTGGCTCGAGGAGCACGTTCCTCACAATCATGTGGAAGATTTGTGCCTTGCCCATCTTGCCCGTGCCATCATTTACCTGATGAGAACGGGAAGGAAAACAGGAGGAATAGGAAGGGGTGTATGAAGAATTTGGACAAACACAAACACATACATACCGAGAGAATTTTGTACACCCGAGGAGACATTGCAATCCTTGGTAGTTAACTTATCAATAGTACACCCCCTGGGGGGTATATGATAAATTAACCTATAGCTCAATACCGCTTTCGGTAAGAAACATCAAAATGTCTCGTAATTTTAGTTTCCGAAAATCCGATTCATTTAAGGGGGCATAGTAGCTTTTACACAATATTTTTTGCCTTATTTCAAATATTTTTTTCTCGACAACACGAAAGGCCAGTTGAATCGGGTTTCTTGCATGGGAACCTCTTTCTCTTTCCCCTGCGGCTCCTTTTAGATAGTCATTTAAAAAACATGAATTGCGGTACCATGGTTTGGCGTTGTGGGCCTTATCCTAATTGAAAAATACCAACACGACATGTATATTAAATTATCTCGTGTTTGACCCATCTTTTTTTTAAATTCGAACGCATAACAAAATGGCGGACATTCAAACATAAAAGTAAGATTTTTAGTCGAAAACATTGTCTTTAAACATTTCTAAAAAAATACAAAAATTACAATATCGAAGGATGGGTCAAACGCTAGATAACTTTGTTGGCTTTAAAACAAAAAAAGGGTCATGAGAATTTTGGTCGCAGTAAGGCTGGGCAGTCTACGGACAGGAGAACCAGTGTTCGTTGTCGAGTGCGGTGGTGAGTTTTCACGCAGTGGAATCAGTGAGCAACCAGGCGCTGCATGATATGATTCGCAGCCAATACGTGATGGAGGAAGTAGGTGTTACACCGGCCGGAATTCCGGAGTCAGCCGTAAATGAGCGCGCTCGTCAGATTTTTCAAAATACGACGGTTTGTGTTGGATGTCGTTACGAGACAGGACTCTTGTGGCGAGACGACGAGCGGAAGTTCCCTGACAGCTATCCGATGGCTCTGCACAGGATGCAAGCATTGGAGAGGAAACTGTCAAAAACAAAGTGTTGCGGTAGAATGTGGCGAAGCAGATTGCCGATTATCAATTGAAGGGCTACACGCACATCGCGTCGCCGGCTGAACTCGTCGACACCAATCCAGCAGCGCACAGTGGAAAATATTGGGACAAAACACCCAAAATGGAGTTGAAGTTTTTCATGAATTATTATTTTTCTATGAAAGTAGACAGACTAAATAACTATATTCCAAAATTTCAGAGCACTGGGAATGATACAGCTTTTTGGAGAATTTTTTGAATCTGAGGTTTGTGTGACAATTTCCCATATTTTTCAATTAACGCAAGTTTCGAAAAACTGTTTTTAATCGTATCCTGTTAGGTATTTGGATACAAAGAAAACGCGATTTGGTATTGAAATGGTTATAGATTAGCACCTTATTTTGCAAATTGACGAAAATCAAGTACACTCTAAAATATGTTTGTAACAAATCTCAAAATAGTAACACACATGTGACTTCGAATTTTCAAAGTTGAGCATCTTTTTTTGGGAACGGAAGGTAACCGTGATTTTTTCATATTTTATGTAGAATTTAGTCTACTTTCCAAAAATCATATCCGCATTTTGCGCAGATTTGCGCAGAGACTAAAAATATTGAATTTTATAGAACCATGTGTTTTTAGGCAATCCCGCTTTGTAATTACTTCTAACAATACTATTACAGATATTTTTAAAATAAATCTTTGAGCATTTAGCAGCTAAAGGTTAGTACCAGGTCAGCAGAGTAGAAATGACACTTTGATATTCAAATTTTAGTGAATAAACATGGTTATTGGCTGGAGAAAAAGCTATTTTTAAAATTCGAAATTTATTTTTAAATGTGGCTCAACGTTATGGATTGCTGAGTGTTACAAAGTCATTACTACTTCTCCTAATTATCCCAATGCAAAAAAAACACAAAATAAATATAATAGTTCAAGTAGTTATAAAACTTTTCTTAGAAAATAATTTTAGAGACACCCTAATTATTGATATTTTAAATATTTGAAAACTTTAAGTTTTAGTAGTCAATTTGGTTCACAGTTATATACAAAATATGTATGTTCCATGCTACTTTACCAATTTTATTAGTTTTGTCTCAGTTTTGTTCTGACTGGCGCCACTGTGCAGCGGTGTGGTATCTACCACTTAACATTGTGACGAACCCTAAGAAGCCGGGAAAGGTGCGCATTGTATGGGACGCAGCTGCAACAGTAAATGGCGTTTCCCTAAATACAGAACTGTTGAAGAGGCCTGACATGCTGACGTCTCTCCCGGCAGTAATTCAACGTTTTCGTGAGCGAGGCGTCGGGTTTGGTGGTGACATACAGGAAATGTACCACCAGATCCGGATCAGAGCGGAGGATAAACAGGCTCAACGGTTCCTATATCGTCCTTCAAGTAACGACAAGCCGTAAGTGTTCGTCATGGACGTGGCGACTTTCAGATTGACTTGCTCACCCAGCTCTGCACAATTCATCACGAATCTAAACGCAGAGGAGCACGCGGAACAGTATCCGGAAACGGCGGTAGCGATAGTGAAAAACCATTATGTCGACGACTATTTCGACAGTCTAGACACGGTTGAGGAGGCAATTAGGAGAGCCCAGGAGGTGAAAGCTATCCATTCACGTGCTGGTTTCAACATCCGAAACTGTGTCTCCAATTCGTCGGAGTTTCTGCGAGAGATGGGAAAGCAAAGCGACAGCAACGCGGTGCACTTTCACCAGGGCAAGCAAGCTGAAACAGAACGGGTACTCGGGATCGTCTGCGATTCTAGAGACGATGAGTTTTCCTTCTCCATCACCACCAATGCAGGATTCCAGTTGAACATCTCAGGTGAAGTGCGGCCAACGAAGAGGAACGTTCTCGGCTGCGTTATGGCGATGTTCGATCCGTTGGGCCTACTAGCACCGTTCATGATATCCGGAAAAATGTTGATTCAAGACTTGTGGAGGACCAGGTGTGAATGGGATGAGCAAATCGACGACGAATCGATGGAGAAATTGATGCGGTGGGTTGAGTTGCTGCGACGATTGCGGAAATTAGGATTCCGCGAAGCTATTTCGGGAAAGCGCACTCCCAACAAGTGAAAGACCTACAGCTTCACCATAGTCGACCACGGGTCCCGAGGATGGCTGCTTTACCGGTGCAGCGTTTACAACCACATCGACGACCATTCAGTTTTACCGGAATAGACTACCTCGGCCCAGTTAACGTTACGGTAGCGCGTCATTAACGCGCGAGAATCAACGATATCTACAGCGACTGCGCGGACGAGTTGACCGATGCGCTGGTGCAGTGGTCATTCAACCCACCAGCTGCCCCCACATGGGGGGGGGGGGGGTATGTGAGCGGTTGGTCAGATCGGTTAAGGAGGCGTTGGAAGCACTGAACGACGGGAATTCTACACACGTCAGTAACAGAAGCACATGATTAACTCGAGGCCGCTGGTGTACGTATCGCAGGAGACAGCTGAGGCAGAATCGCTCAATCCGAACCACTTTCTGCGAGGTGTTTCGCCGAACGAGCCACAAATGGTGCCGCCTCCACCGCACCCAGCAGAAAAGTTGCGGGATGCGTATAAGCGTTCGCAGGAGTTGGCGCAGGAGATGTAGGCTGATGGGTCAAGGATTACGTGCCGTCGTTGAACCAGCGGTCGAAATGTCACGGTGTAGCGAGAGTGCTGAAGAAAGGCGATCTAGTCTACGTAGTCGAGGGGTCTAAGCGAAGATCCTGGGTACGTAGAAAAATCGAGGAGGTCATCCCGGCTAGTAACCGTCGCGTGCGGCAGGCGTTGGTTTGTTTCGGCGAGCTGTGGCACAGTTGGCTGTAATCGAGGTTGGCGAAGAAGATGGTGGTAAAGCTAGACCGGAAGTGGCCTCCGGACTAGGTATACGGGCCGGGAAAATGTTGGGAGCACGGCACTGAGCGCATCGCGTACACAGCTGAACGTTCAGCCAGGCTGTGTTCTTTTAGCGACCACGGTCAACTTCAGGTCGCACGCTGACGTGCGGTGTAAAACAACAACAAATAGAGACGAGTGACGGAACGGAAGAAAACAACAAATAAGAAGCTGTGCTATTTCTAATAGGGAGTGAGATTTATTGAATAAATTTAATTGAGCCTAATTTGCACCAAAAAATACCGTGTATTTGATTCGTGTATTTAGGATAGGAAAGTTGATCACTGTGAGTAAAGTGTGAATTGATTTAAAACTTATTATTCTACCTGAAAATAAGATGTAAAATTAGTTAACCTAAATAAATAAACACATTAAAACTTACAGCCAAGATGAAGAACAATGCAAGAAAAATTGATTAAAGCTAGTGTGAAAATTATTGAAAACGCTAAAACCCAGTAAAATCTAAAGGAATTATGTACAATTACTTACAAAGTTCTTACTCCTAAATTTGCGCTAGGGTGTATCAATTTCTTAGTGCTCGAAGATAGCTGCTAGAGAAAAACGTGACCGATCTGCTGGAGGGAAAAAGAAACTAAAAATGTAAGTTAGATTAGGGCTAGTTTGAGTAATGCACATCTAATGGAAATAATATAATTCTAGCTTTGATCTGCCAGAGAATAAGGCCGATTCCAACGAAATTGTTTCGTTTGTTCAAGCTAGTCCGAACAGAGGTACCGCCAGTTGCTTTATCTTTAGTTGCTATTTATAGCAAATATTATTCTTCGTGAATTTCGCCATAATAGGCTTCATAAATCATCTTAAGATCCACTGATTTGAACTGTTATTGTCTAAAAAAAGAAATCTCGATAGACCTAAAATTTGTTCCAGTCAATTAGTCTCACCATAATGGCAATCATTTTGGTGTTAGATTGATCGGTAGATTCATCAAATAGCAGTGAGAAATTCTGTTCACGCATTCTTTCAACTAGTTCCTTATAATACGCAGCTGCTATTACATCTATTATGGATGCCCTGCCAGTTTCTAAAATACTTTTCGATCATCAGTAGCCAGGCTGCGTAAAACGTTCGCTAATGAATCTACCGCTGTGAACGCAACATTGTGCTGTAGTACCCACGAACAAACCTTAAGATCAGCAGAACATATTTAATCCATCAAAGTACTATCTGTATCTTAAGGATCAACCATTTGCGATGTGAACATGCTACGGCCTATCGATGAAAAATGGATTTATAAATTTTATTTTCCGCCTTCGGCAATCTCAAGCTCAAGTAAGTTTAAGTAAATTCGACTAAAAAAGGAAATAAAATACGAATCGTTACTCATTTTATTTTATTTTTAACATTAGAATGTTTCGATTATTTTGATCTGAGAAGTCACTTTATATTTTAATTTTCCAAACGCCAGAATACAATATTGGGGGCAATTCAAGATAGAAATCCGACTGAATGTGTATACATTTAGAGTTACGTTTGAAACGACTGATTGTTTCGGATTATTTTATTACTAAAAGTCGCGGAGTGAACAATAAATTTTATATAATTTTTAAGTAAACTTTTATAATTAGGACCGTTCAATAAGGCTATCAGTCCAAGACTGCCCACTTCTCTCCATCGCGTACACGGCTGCAGCCTCTTCGTCGATTTCGTCTCAATTTTTCGCAGGGTTGAAGTCTATGGTGTTACAACTCCCCCCCCTCAGCAACTGCATCGGCATGAAAATCGCCAGTTGCGGCGAATCCACATCGCTGAACAAACGGTTTTACGAGATTTATATGAAACATTCCTCTGGTTTTTTTGGTTTCCGGGTGTCTAAGAATATATACATCATCCCGAATGATCTGGTGTATCTCGTAAGGCCCTTCATACACATTGAAAAATTTCTTCACTAAAGAGTCTGCTTCCGATGATATAGGGTTAGCCTTTAAAAGCACTAGATCACCTACACTGAAATATACAGTCTGCTGCTTGGCCTCCTGATTCCTGCGTTTGGCTTTTTTTCGAAGCTCCACCCGAACCTTGTCATAGTTTACAGTGTATGGTCCACATTCAGGAAATTTAATTAACTCTCTCATCGCATCCTTAGGTAAGTTTCCATATTGCAACTCGTGAGGTGTAGCCCCTGTGGACTCGTGATGAGCACAATTTATCCATTCTGCGAACCGACCCAAATTTGTAGCCCAACTGCGATGATTCTGCTGGCAATACGCGCGACATAATCTAGACAATTCGCGCATTGTCCGTTCCACTGGATTTGCTTGTGGATGGCGTACAGACGTAAAAACCAGTTTGATCCCATGTTCCTTCAAGGTCCTGCTCCAAAACTTCGCGGTAAACTGTGTCCCTTGATCGCAGAGCACAGCTGCAGGCTTGCCAAGGTTTTGTATGTGTCGATCTAGCTTTTTCCAAAGTATGGTGGCTGTGGGCTTTTTGATTGCATCGAAGGTCACGTATTTAGTGAACACATCGATAGCTACAAATACGTAGCGAACTCCTGCGGGCCCAGGTGGAAGTGGTCCAAAAAGATCTACCGAAAGGATTTCGTTTGGTCCATCTGGAAGAATGCTGCGTGTATTGCCGTGCAAGGTAAATAATGCTGGTTTGGACCGCTGGCAAGTGAAGCAAGATCGAATATAAGCTTTAGTGTGCTTGCGCATTCCCCGCCACCAGACAGATTTCCTCATTACTTTAATAGTCTTCTGCAGCCCAAAATGCCCCGATTGGTCGTGGTAAAATCGTAGGACAACTTCAATCATGGATGTAGGTACCGCTATGCACCACCCGTCTACTCGAAGTTGGTTGACAAACAATACTCCTTTAGTCTTCAATATTTTCATATTTCCCAGCTGCTGTATGTTTTCATTGGCTGCGTTCCACATCTTAGCAAGTTTCTGATCATTCGCCTGATAGAAAGGTAATTTATTCATACCCTTTCTAAAATCTTTCTCCTCTGGTGACAACCGAGCGATTACCATCCGTCTTTCAGTAGGCTTAGTTGTCGCACCCATCGCGTACTGCGGGAAACGGGAAAGAGTGTCTGCTAATCCATTATCTTCTCCTCGACAATGTTCGATGTCGAAGTCAAACTGTTGTAAAAACAAAATCCATCGGGTCAGCCTCCCATTCAACAACTGACATCTCTTAAGAAATACTAGTGCCTTATGGTCGGTGAACACAGTAAATTGCGTTCCCATCAAATATTGTCGCCATTTATTAAGCGACCAAACTACCGCCAACGCTTCCAACTCAGTCACCGTATAATTTGCCTCCGCAGGTTGGAGTACGCGACTAGCGTAGGAAATGACCATTCGATCTCCTTGGTCATCCCACTGGAAAAGAACGGCTCCCAAACCAGTATACGAACTGTCCGTCTGCACACAAAACTGTTTGCCATAGAGGGGATAGCGAAGCGTAGTGTATCTCAAGAAAAGGTCTTTTACCTTCTTAAAGGTTTCACGTTCTACCTCTGTGTATATCCACTCGACCCCGTTTCGCAACAAATCATACAAAGGTTTCGCGGTGGCTGCAAAATTTGGTGTAAATCGGGAAACGTAACTCACTAGCCCTAAAAAACTTTTCAAGCTTCGCTGGTCAGTAGGTTCTGGAAAATTAGATATGGCTGAGAGCTTTTCTGGGTCAACCGCTATTCCATCTTGCCCAACGATATGGCCTAAAAATTTAAGCCGAGTTTTACAAAATACACTCTTGCTGGGACTGATGGTGAGTCCAGCATTTCGTAATTGTGTAAACAATCGTCTAAGGTGCGATAAATGCTCATCGAATGAAGTGGAGCGCACTAACAGGTCATCTAAATACTTTTCGATAAAATTCAGGATTTCGGGCCCCAAAACAATATCCATTGCCCTGGAGAAGCTAGCGACCGCTGTGGTAAGTCCAAAGGGAAGTACATTAAAAACGTAGCTGCGTGTGTCGAATAGAAACCCGGTGTACTTACGATGCTCCCGTTTAATGGGTATTTGCCAATAAGAACTGGTCAAATCGATGAGCGAAAAAATGCGAGATCCATCTAGTTTTTGGAGCATACGATGAACTTCGGGAGGCTTCTCGTTATCTCTTTCCAACACTTTATTAAGACGACGAGCATCCAGGCAAACACGGACCTCTCCCGATTTTTTTATAGTGGTCACCAGGGGGTTGACGTAGGCAGTAGGCTCTCTTGATATAATTCCCCACTCTTCCATTTTCGCGATCTGTTCTCGTACATTGTCCATATAACGATACGGAATAGGATACTGTTTCTGGTTGAAAGCGGTAACATCAGTAACTCGAATCTCGTGCTCATAGAGTGAAGTACGTCCCGGCTTGTCCGAGAATATATCAGCAAATTCCTTTTCCAGCTCACTCAATTCGAACTTCTGCTTCGTTGTCATTTCGAAATCGCCAGATAAAGGCGATAAGTCATCATAGGGTTTGGTTGGTGACTCTGGTTTCACATCGGCATCGATAGCGTTCAGTTGGATGGGTACACCTAATGGTCCGGTATCGATATTAAACGGCAAAACTAGTAATTTTCCATTTATATCTAAAACTGCTTCCCGACTCTCGAACAATAGCTGAGCTTTCAGGTGGTTCAACGTGTCCATGCCAAATATTAGTGGGCTGCATAGTTCATCCACCACTATTAAGGCCACATCAACAGACTCTCCACGTATTTTGATAGGGACGAATATTTGATTGGAAATTGTTTTTTTCTTCTTTCCGTAAGCACCTTGTATACAAGTTTTGTGTACCGGGAACTCACAAAATTTTGCACCTCTCGCTTTTAGCTCACAATATAAGGCTTTGTCGATGCAACTAAGCTCACTACCACTATCCAGCAGCGAAGTCTTTTTTAAACTGTCAATATTCACTTCAATAATCGGTGATTTCTCGAACCGAATCGCTATCTCTCCTGTTTCAGCTTCCCTCAGCAATTCATCCGAACCGAGAAAAATATTAGCAACAGGATGGGTTTTTAGTTCTTGCTCTTCATCCATCTCCGCGATCGTGGCCCGAATATTTCTGTTTACTGGAGCTTCATTCGATTGATTAGACATACTTCTCCAGTTTCTGCTACTAGGTCCCGCTTGTGCTGGAGCTTGGTTGTAATCATTGCGGCCTCGCCAATTAGAGTTAGCCCTTTGACTATTATTTTGGTAGTAGTCCTCTGTTTGAAGCAGGAAATATGCAGACGGTATATCTATACAGGAGCTCAAACGCATCGCTACGTTCCGAGAAAAATGCTGTGTCAATTGTAAGATGAGGTCCAGCTCTGTCGGAGCGGTACTCAAATATCGCGCTTTTGCCACTAATCCTAGAAAATATTCGGCCATTTTAGATGGACTACGGGGCGTATAACTGCCTCCTAATAGCTCTTCACGAACTAATCTTTGAGCTCGCTGGCCCCAATAGTGTTGTAGAAAATGGGAGCTAAATTTCTCATAATCAGTTAACAAATATCCGAATCCACGGGCCCAGATTTTTGCTGGTCCTTCCAAACACGATAAGGCAAGTTGTAAGCGGCAACGTGGATCCAACCGGGCATTAAACATGTATTGTTCCAACTCTTGCAAAAATTCAACCGGATGGTTGGACTCAAGATCACCATCGAACGATGGTTTCGGACCGTCGTACGATTTTCCAGAGCACTGGCCACTAAAACTGTTCATATTTGTACTACCTGCATTCGAGGGCTGTTGTATTGTAATATTATTCGGAGGCCATGCTGGACCATTTGCTTCTGCTCCACGCGTTATGTTTGGTGGACCTCCCCATTCGTTTGGTTGCTGGAAAATGCTCAGATTGCCGTATTGACTAAATCCATGTGGCGGCTGGGCTAGCAAGGGTCTAGCAAACGGGATACGGTGCTGTTGTTCTTGCTGCAGTCGGGAAAACTGCATTGACTGAGATTGTTCCATGACACTTATTTTGTTCGATAGCATTTCGACAGCTCCAGATAGGCGAGTGATGATATTCATTATCGCATCGGTTGGTGAGCCAGTATTTTCGCCTTCGGCTGAGTTCTCATTTTCTGTAGAATTTAACTGCGGTGTTGGCATTTCTCGTGGCACAGGTGCCTCTCCCTCGTTCGTCGCCGCTGCTGGTCTGGGCTGGTCAGGGCGATTATCACCTGCTGATGTCATTGCGTTGTGTTGACTAAGAATCGGCACACTTGGAAGCACTCTCGAATGGTGAACTACGGAAGGATCCATTATGATCGATGAGCAGGCTGAAAATCCGGCTGCGTTGGGCGATTCCAAGCTCCAACCAGAGATTTCTCCAAGACGGGGGTCCGGATGATTCATTTGTACAGAGGGGTAATGATCCTGTGTAAAAGTAAGATCCGGTAGACCCAAACGGTAACTTATTGTGTAATGGAACGCTACTCACCTTCTATAGGCTTTCGCATGCCTTGTATAAGACTATATATCTGCTATCAGGTATTTATTTCCAGAATGATGACACAAAATTTTCTGTCCGATAAGTTTTTAATTATTCAGTCTATTTAGACCGTAGAAATATTTTTCACTTTAATATTTGGGGTGGTTTTGATAATAATTTCACTAATTGCACGTGGTTTCATTGTTCGACTCTTTTGTTCGATGGTTATTGTTCTATTTTATAAAAGTCACTCTCACAGTTTTGTGAGCTGATAACAATTTTATATCGGATTGGCTTGGGATTAATCCCGGTTGAGCCCCCAAGTTGAAACGACTGATTGTTTCGGATTATTTTATTACTAAAAGTCGCGGAGTGAACAATAAATTTTATATAATTTTTAAGTAAACTTTTATAATTAGGACCGTTCAATAAGGCTATCAGTCCAAGACTGCCCACTTCTCTCCATCGCGTACACGGCTGCAGCCTCTTCGTCGATTTCGTCTCAATTTTTCGCAGGGTTGAAGTCTATGGTGTTACACGTTGAAGAAGGAAGCTCCATCCGTAGCGATTTTTCAGTTGTCATATTCTCAATGAAGAACTAGGGCCTACTATAAGCAAGTCATTTACCAAAAATCAATTATTAAAAGAGAGCAGAAAACTTCACCCACCGACGTATTCGGGGAAATGCTGTAAACATATGTGCATCAGATTTCTATTTAATTGAAATGTGAAAGTTTTCATAAATATTCTCAGTAATTAAAAATTTGGTTCGAAAAGAGCCAAGAAATAAGAGAGTGTGAGTTTTAAACTTTAATTTTTTCAAGAAGATCATGTAGAAACTATCAACTCGTTACTACGTTACTAAAATATGCATTTCTGCTACAATTTTTAGATATTTTACACAAAGTTAATAAGTTTAGTTTAATTTAATTCAAAAACATTCTTAATTCCGCTTTGTACAAATCAAAACTGTTACCAACCCTAGCGATGAAATAGATTTCGCAGTGTTTTTACAAGTTCACACCTTCGGGCAAGGAACTGAGTAACTTCGTCCACGTTGCTAGTTTATAATGCTCTCATTGCTTTTCCAACTGATGTATTCTGTCATTTTCCGTAAAATTGGTTTGATATTACATCCATGATACAAGGTGGAGAAACCACATCTGTCTTAGGAAAACACTCGAATAAAAGCGACTTATGACACGATGCGACATTTATGGCGGTCATTAAATACGCAGTCCTACGCTGGGGGAAAAGAGCTGCATATTTAACTACAGTAATGAAAGTCAGAACGTATAGCTTGTTGCTTTTAGCTGCATTAACACTTAGTATGTGTGTAATATGACGAAAATTTGCTGTTTCTTTCGCACTTCCGTTCGAGCGATTATCTCTCTAACGGGAAAGGTCGTCTGTGAATACCTTCGCTTGAGCTCCAGAGCCACATATGAACTTTGTTTTGAAAGGACAATATAAAAGATCTGTTCAGAACAGATTTATTGATATTTTGGTACTAAAACTGTAACATCCTGTCCATGTGTTCAAGAGTTATCATCTTTTGAAGACAAGAATTTATAAAAAAGGAGAAAAATTATTTTGCAAATTTCGAAATTTTAGTTTTGAAAATAAAAGGACATATAAAACCAAATGATCGACCCTAAAAAAATGTTTGTGAGTAATCTATATGATCTATTTGGATTTTGTAATTGTAATACATCTGATTTGAAAAAATATGTGGGTAGAGCGCAGCACCCGGTACGTTCCATAAGGAAACTTGCCAAGGAAGCTAAAATTTCTGAAAATCTATGATAAGAATCATAAACGATGACTTGCACGTGTCTTCCAAAGCTAAAGTGCAACCCCACTTAATTGCGTGCGGGTAAAGAAACTACGAGTGACTCATTCGAAGACATTGCTTTCTACGCTGGATAAAGAAAAAATGTTAATCCTGTTCTCCGACGAATAGCAATGCTGTGTCCAATAGCCACACAGACCGGTTCATTTCAATATGAGGATGTTCCGGAGAAAGTGAAGTTTAAGTTCCAAACCAAACACCCGGATGGCGTCATGATGTTTGGATTGGTGGTGTTCAGCGGTTTGAAAATGCCGCCTGTTTTCATTGATGTTGGTGTTTGTCGGTATTTTGAAGGATCTAGGGCTGCGTTGCCCTACCACAGGGTGTCACTCATCAAATCGAACCTGATGGGAAACATGAAATGAAATCGAACGATGACTGATGGAAAACATGAAGTTTTGACCGAAAAATTTGAAGCCTCATAGCAATCCAGACCATAATCCGTTGGATTATTCGATTTGAGCGTATATTCAAGCACAAGCCTGCAAAACATATTACCCTAGTGTGAAGACCCTGAAATCTGTCATAACGCGCACACGGCAGTCGACGCACGAGGGGCGTCTAGATATGTTTTAGTAAGACTTTAATGAAACTGTACTATAGCGTATGTAATTGACTTTCACATAGTGTCAACTATATCCAAAAATGTTGCTGATGTCATGTAAAACTTTGAAACATTTTAATTAAGACATTACAGTAGGGTTGGAGTTATGGCCCTGGTTTCACAAAACAACCGTCGCATAATAGAATCTCCGAGAATCAGAGTTGGCTACAATGTCTGTCGAATAAAAAGCGGAGGGTCTAGTTTCAGAAACGGAATGTAGCACGTAGACTAGCCTTCTCGCAAAGTACTCACTTCTGTGTTGTACTTCAAAATTTTTCAATTAGGCATATAGTATCTAAGGAGGTTACATATTCAGTTATATTCAAGATTCACATACCCAATATAATTAGAATCAATGTTTGTTACAGAATCCGCCAAATCATTTGCAACATGATTGCTAAAACGGAAGAACCTAGTTTCCATTTGAATATATTGTAATAGAGAGCATGTAAATAATTTAAGACAATTTCTGATATCTAATTAGTTTCTACAATTATTAGCTTAGGTAGACTGCCCGTCGTTGCATTTTGTGATTGATCGAACCAGTAAAATAGAAAAACGAATCAAAAGACGTGTCAATATAGAAAAATGAATCAACTTTCCCAGATTCATTATAGGGAACGGGAGGGTATTTTCGGCCCATTAAGCGATAGCATCTGTTTTTTCGGCCTATGGTTTAGCTCTAGTGGAAGAAACAGGTGGTTTTGACGTTCTTTGAACACAAAATAGTAGATTACTTACTGTATTGAAAAAATAGTTATACCATATTAAAATTGTATGTTGGCTTTTGTTGGCGAAAGAAAAGGCAAATAGGCTGAATTTAGAAACCTGCTGAAAATACCCTCCCGTATCCTCTTTTGGTCTAATCAATAAGGATGCCGACCATGATCAAAATTTCGCACTTTCGAGGAAGGAAAGAAATGTTAGTCCGTCACTCGTTACTGCTAGAGAACACGTAAATCACTGCAATTGGTTACAATTGGTGTTACATTGGTATCAGTAGGGGAGGATACTAATTAAGATTTAGACTAATCTCAAGTTTTTAGTCTTGACCTTGAAATGCGGTCATACATATATATTAATATTTTTTGAAACGATGGTTCTACAATTGATGAAGGGACGCTAGGGGAAAGAAATGAAAATTTGTTTGGTGAAGGAGGGGAAGAGCGGAAAGGAAGGGGGGGTATTGGTAGCTATGCTTGACAAGTAGTCATTTTGACTCCTACCTTTTGTGCAATGCTGGAAGGTGCATGAGTCGAACCAAGCTGTAATCTCAGATTATAACCGGATTCGAACCCACAACACCCGCCAGGGCATGTGGTTCGCTTCTAAGAATTGACCAAAATGAAGAAAAGTATGGATTCTTGATGTGGAACTATTGAAAAATTGAAAATAATGAACCTATGTTTTACCAGAATTCTCGCTTCGTGATTGGTTGGAAGATTCTTTGCGATGATCTAAACCTATACCAATTTGATATCTGTGCTTGGGAAGTAAGCCAAAACAAGTGACCAAGTTTCCTCATTTCAACAAACACCGCGGTTAAACCTAGACCATTTTGATGTCCTTACTTGGGAAGTACGCCAGAAAGAGTGACAAAGCCCCCTCGTGCCAACAGAGTTCTTACGAACGCGATTAAACCTAGTCCAATTTGATGTCTGTGTTAGGGAAGTGTGCCAGAAAAAATGACACAAGTTCGTTGTCCCAACAGATCGCAAATTCTTTACTGCGAGACGATTAAACCTCTGCGAGTTTGATATCTGTGTTGGAAAAATGTGCTACAGCTGTAGTGTTCGGTTATAATACGACTCTGTATGAAGGTGAAATTAGTCATCATCGATTCTGCCAATTTCAAAAGCAGTTTTTTTGTTTGAAACGAAAATTCGGTTTATGAAAATATATTCGCTGTGTTCAGATTGGCAATAAGAATGCAGTATATACATTTTTATAAACACAATCCCGCTTTTGGGCCGAAAAGCTGCTTCCGAAATTGGGCTTTCCGACGAAAAGTCAATGACTGCTAGTTTCCCGTGAATACGCATACAGGAATCCCCCGAATAACGCGATGGGTGGTGCTGTACGCCCATCGCGATATCTCAGCGGTCCATTAATCAATAAAGTTGATTTTTGGTAGTTGACTAGGTTGTATCACATACTAACAATGTGCCAAAAATCAACTTTATTGGTTAATAGACAACTAAGAAATCGCCCTGGGCGTACACCACCACCCACCGCGTTATTCGGGGGACTGCTGTACTTACCGACCGTTTCATTAGAAGTGTATTGAAAAGATGTGCTGTTGATAAAATAGGATTGAATTGGTAAAATCCCTTCAACGTGGGGAACCATGGGTAATAAAAACAATCTTTAATTTCAGTAAGGTAGCAGGAAAGCAATAGTTTGTGTTCTTGATTTTGTTAGGTGATTTTCAAATGCACAATCTTTTGAGAAATGAACGTATGCAATGTTACTACTTTGATAAATGTTACATACAACGCATGTAGCATGTATATATGTTGCATATAGCTAGCATGTAAACATGAAGAATCGAATGATTACAAGCATGAATACATGCCACTATCACTACAAACAGACTTACGTAGTCCTGCGTCACCTATATATGCGGTCGTGTCTTGTACACAACCCCTCTGATTTTTTTCACTTCATTTTCCTTAAGCGAAATCGTGTGCGAGATTCGACTGTGATAATCGTGTAAATCGGGGTAGTCTAAATAGGGGCACTCAACAACGACTGGTCTTGTTTTTCGTTCGACCAATTTAACGAAAAATAATTGTTGCGTTATTTTTTTGTTTTTGTTTAGGAGAAATTGTCACAAATTGTTGAAGGGGGGAACCAAACTTCAATTTTTTTAAAACCCAAGCACATAAAGTAAGCATCCTGGTAGAGATGAACCAGTTTAACAATAGTGGAATGCCACAGGAGCACCTTAGAGAGCCACAAACGTATAACTTCACCTTCATTTGAATTTGGCTTTGAAGTTGCATGTCACTTTTTTGAATAATCCAAATTCTTGTCACTTATTAGTTCAGAACTCGGTAACCACGAAATAGTATCGTAATCTAATCATAGAGTGAAAATGGCCGTTGGGTCCCTACAACTTTTTACTTGGAACGTGTATGCAATGCTACCAACATGTTTTAAGAAAACAAATCTCTGAAACTATTCACGTTTGAAACCGCTTGTTTCTTGGTCAACCTTTTAGTCATGAAAATCAGGGCAGTCCTCAGCTGTTGCTTGTTCTCCAACAAAAACATGTTCACCTTCGTATATAAAGGATGCAAACCGTTTCGAAAATTGCAAATTTCGAACAATTCCGTGACACACGCTATGTCCGAGGGCACTTATTATTTAACTTTCATGTACCCCAGATTTTTCTTCACAGGATGTTAGTATTGGTCGAAACGATTAATTCAAAAAATTTTTTAAAATATTCTATCTTGGGTTTTTTGAAAAATTCAATTTTTAAGTTTATAAAGGGGTTATTTCCACTCAAGTGATATCACCCGTTGTAATCGACCACCTCCGATTTCAACCGAATTTGGTATTATTACTCACTCCGACCTCACATTAAATTTCTCAAAGTTTTTTACGGATTGATCAATCCCCCTTGCAGTGCCGCTTCTCTATTTTTCTCAGATTTTCGAAAAAACTCATTTTTCACTGCATGTCACTGCAAGGGGGATTAATCAATCCGTACAAAAGTTTGGGAAATTCAATGTGAGGTTGGAATATGCCATTTTGCTAAATTTGGTTGAAATCGGAGGTGGTCGATTACAACGGGTGATATCACTTGAGAGGAAATGACCCCTATATAACCTTAAAAATTGAATTTTTCAAAAAACTCAAGCTAGAATATTTTAAGATCTTCTTTAAATCCCTTGTTTCGATCAATACTAACAGCCTGTGAAGAAAAATCTGAGGTGCATCGAAGTTAAATAATATGTGCCTTCGGACATAGCGTGTGACACCCTTTCTGCATGCATCCAATGCATGGTAATAACTGTGTCTTTGAGTTTTTCGTTCCTGACATCCGAAATTAAGGTATGTACTTGGACATTACGGAATAAAACGACCAATTTGGAGCCCCGAAAGCACCGATAGCTGAAATTCCGGCGGTCTAATTTGTCTTATTTCTATTTTTATCTTATCTAATACCTTTGACGGGAAGAAATAATCCTACTGCAATTCGGAATATCTCCGTGAAAAGCAATACCAAATTTCGCGCATATACTGTTTGATTGATTTTTGCCTCAATCGAATTCGGTTCTTTTAAAACAAGTTGAATTAAAATGGAACGAAGTTTAACGCAAATGGTGCCAAAAGTCTGATTGCAAGCACCCGAATTTTCTACGTCGGGAACTTTATGGTTAAGAAAAATAGTCGTCTGTGACTTGCATCAGAAACCAGAAAGTTGAGATGGTGAAAAAAAGTTGATCAAGACTAACGGGATAATTGCACATATTGGATAATTTACAGATGTAAACTCATTGAACTGTAAAAAATTTGCTTATCAATAAAGAATGCAACATAATAATATAATACTTTATTTTTTTGCCCCATCACATTTCGAAAATTTTAGAAGAGGAGGGGGGTAAAACTTTTTTTACAAATTTGTATAAGCCTTATTGACTTCGGAGAAAGGTTGTTATCAAAGAGTTTTACAAGAAACGAGGCATGTGCAACCGATGCTGAACTCATACAAAAATACTTAGTACCTACCTGAAAACCAGATTATTATTATTCTGTTCTATAAAGGCAATTTTTCATGAAATTAATATATTTAATATAATTAATACAAGTTCCTCCGAAATCCGTTTCGTGCTTGAATCAGAAAAAAAACCCTCCCCGGACCCGGAACCGGTCATACGGCCTCTGAGAGACATGAGATGATCACCAATCGCTATTTTGTCGAATGCTGATGTTTTTTGATATGCGACACGACATGCTTTACTGATGCTGAAATGTCCCGTTACGGGAACCGGTTCCGGATTTATATTGTCCCCCCGGATCCGTATGGCGCGCACCATGGCTCCTAACTGCGGCAAAGTAACTGATATGTCCACAGTCGATGATATGTATACAAAAATCAACAGATTTCAAACAAATTTTAGATATTTGGCAACTTTATCTAAAAAAGCCATATCTCGGTCCCCCAAGGAACTCCGGAATAACTCCGGGACCATATGACATATGGCCATTATCTATAGATATTATGAAAATAGATAATATTTTCGGTAAAATTCCCAAATGTGGTGAAAAAATATTGAATTTTGCGGTGCTAAAAATGATGTAGACCTTAGAGGGGTTAATACAACAATTACTCATTGTTAGTTTATCTCATTAAACTCAACAGTTTGGTTTACTGTACCTGAAAGTAAAGCAGGCACAGTGAAACTAATGATACATTTGAAGCATATAATCCCTAAGTTAACATTAGGGATAATAAGCTTTTTCTCTTGACAACCAACCAACGCAAATATGCAGAGACAGAGCGCCCTCCATGCTCTCTGATTAATTTCTATAATAAATTTCACACATATGTTTTCAAATTTAAGGAGGTAGTTGACGTTTTAACTTTCAAGCTTTGATTCGTTCATTTTGGGAAACAACAATCTTAATGACCGTATAATTCATCTCTCATCACCTATTTAGTAATTGCGAATGGAACATTAAAAGGCATAATAATCAAGCTACCGGTAGAGGACATAGCATAGGAAAAGTAGAGGACCGTTATGCTTTTTCTTGCTTTTTCGTGCATTTATCGTGCTTGGTGTTTATTAAAAAGCAGCATGTTACTTTAAAAACATCCGACACATTATTATACCTCAGTGTGTGGTTTTTGTATGTTCGCCTGAAGGGTCTATTAATGGGTGGCAACTAAAATTTTGGAATTTATTGCACAAGCTGTCAAAAAATGTGAACATTTGGAAATGGTCCGTAATCGGCTGTTCGGCGAAGCTTTCGTTTGATGTCGGAACAAAAGCGTTGTACTGCCGTCATGTCAACTTTGCGAATGTATCTCTGATTATATCAATCAAATATTTACAATTCGTGACTTTCCAGTTATTTTTGTACACCAAGGAGCTCAAAATCCCGAAGAAATCTTCGATTGAGCGGCACAGAGGCAGATTTGTCGGGCTGTAGTTCTGGGTACAAACTGGATCGAATGGAATTCAGGAACAATTATGTTTTTGGTGTAATGCGATTAAGTTTTATCCGGCCAAAACACGTATTGTTCATCTGCATGATGTTTTTGTAGAAACGGGATCAAATTTTTTTTCAACATTTTTTGTTCTGGTACACATTTTGATTGATAGCTAAATCAAAGGGCTTGAACCATGGGTTGGAAATACCTCTCTCGGTAATGGTAACGTACAGCATAACTTTCTGTTCAAACTTGTATTTTATGTTTGGAGATGCAGTAGAACTATCCATGGAATAATATCGATTATTTTCGGAAATGTACGTCTTCGAAAGAGGGAAGTAATTTTCGTCGTCCAAAACATAGCATTTTCCGGAATAATTTTTTATCAACCAGCGGCATTGGGGTTTCAGCGTCGAAATCTGTCCCTAAGTGTATTCCGGGGCTCTTATCTTCTTTCGGCACTTTATTCCGACTCGTTTCAATATTTTGCAGATGTACTGGTGGGAACAGTTGAACTTTTTTGTGGCATCCCGTTGGCTCACGGAATCCTTGTTGTTGAAGGCACGAGAAAGAGAACGAAGTCCTTCTCCGTCCATAATTTCGGCTGGTCTTCTACTACCTTGTTTGCGAGTACTGGGGATCTTAACCCGAATCAGCCCAGAATTACCCCGTAAATCAGTCCAATTTTCAACTTTAAGATGCTATTGCATCAATATTCGAAGCTCAAATACTTAATGTGATTTCCGTCAAACTGTAACTATTTACTTTCAAAGAAGTGTCACCTAATGATGAAAATATCAATTTGTTTTTATTTTACGGTAAATAGACGAAGTCGCAGCATTTTCACTTATAAAATGTTGCACCGTATTTTTTTGCCAAGTTGTGCATAGAAGTCTCAAAAAAATTTCAAAATTTTAGTATCTTACAACCCGTTACTATTGTAATGATGGTTTTTCGCGATTTTCTGATATGATTGAGTAAATCTTGAGTAATTTCTCTAATAGAATTATTGAATGAAAAACTTTTACTTTTTCACGATTTTTGTGTTCCTGTAAAGTTGCATAGACGTAAAAGAAACCCATGGTTTGACCATGAGATCGAAAGAGCTATTGTGGAACGAAACGTTGCTTATAGAAACTGGGTACGCAGTAAATCTTTGCCAGATAAAGCTCTCTATAAAACGCTTAGGAATAGGGTTGTTTCAAAAATCAAAATAGCAAAAGTAAATTATGATAAACGAATGTTCGACATAAGTGGTTCTAGTAGACAGCTGTGGAGAAATGTTAAAAGGCTAGGTGTTTCTTCAAAAGATTCAACTGCACCAAACATCGATGCCAACGCAGATAGCATTAATGACTATTTTGCTTCTAATTTTACTATGATCGATAATGATCCTGCGTTATTTCTTCCTGAAAACACTGGAGGCTTCTGTTTCAGAAATGTAGAAAATACAGAAATCATTAATGCTATTTTCTCTATTGATTCTAATGCTTTAGGATTAGACGAAATACCAATGAAATTTATTAAAATTGTCTTACCATACGCTCTCCCATTGATTAACCATCTTTTCAATTCTATACTTACTACTTCTTCTTTTCCTAGAGTATGGAAGATGGTTAAAATTATACCAATTAAAAAGTCCGCTAACTGCTCTGATGTTTCAAATTTGAGGCCTATTAGCATACTCAGCGCTTTATCAAAAGCATTTGAAAAGCTTATAAAATCACAGATGTCAGATTACATTGCAGATATGGGTTTGTTGAGTGATGTTCAGTCTGGTTTCAGGAAAGGTCACAGTACTGAAACAGCGTTGCTGAAAGTTCATGATGATATTGCTAGTACTATTGACAAAAAGGGTGTTGCTGTCTTATTGCTGATTGATTTTGCGAAAGCTTTCGATAGAGTCTCCCACACTAAATTATTGAAAAAGCTATCTTATAAGTTTGGGTTTTCTCGTCCAGTTACTAACCTAATTCGGTCTTATCTTTGTGGTAGAACTCAAGCTGTATATTTTAATGGTGCATTGTCTTCTCCAAAACCAATTCACTCGGGTGTTCCGCAGGGATCCGTGTTGGGACCCTTGCTTTTCTCCCTTTTCATCAATGATTTACCATCCGTTTTGAAATACTGTTATATTCACTTATATGCCGATGACGTACAGATATACTTTTGCTCTTCAAAAGACTACAACGAAGTCGAAATCTCTTTGAAGATGAATGAGGATCTTCATCGGATTCATTGCTGGTCACAAAGAAACCTTTTACCCATAAATTCTTCTAAAACTAAGGCTTTGTTCATTTCTAAATTGAACATGTCATTCGAACTACCCGTTTTGTATCTCAATGATGAACCTATCCAATTTGTCGATAAAGTGAACAATCTTGGAGTAATTTTTACATCCAATTTAGGCTGGGAATCCCATATAAATTCTCAAATTAGAAAAATCTTTGGAACGCTTAAACAAGTGAGTTTAGTAACAAAATACTTGGATGTACAAATAAAACTTAAGCTCTTTAAAGCTTTAATTTTGCCACATTTTATATACGGTGATTTTGTGTTCTCTAACGCCACTCAGCAATCGATGAATAAACTTAGAATAGCACTTAACTGTTGTGTAAGGTATGTTTTCAATATTCCTAGACTTGGAAGAGTCTCTTATCTACAAAAACAATTGTTAGGATGTCCATTTTCGCAGTTCTATGGTTATAGAGCCTGCACTATATTGTTTAGAATTAAAACCACTAAGATGCCAAACTATTTGTTTACCAAGTTGATACCTTTTCGAAATACACGCGTAAATAATTTATTAATTCCTTATCATTCATCAAATTATTATGGTCAGTCACTGTTCACTAGAGGCATAGTTTTATGGAACAATTTGCCAAATAACGTCAAAAATAGTTTATCCAAACAAAATTTTAAACGTGATTTACTTCTGCACCTTAACAGCATAAATTAGGTTTGTGATAACTTGAGAAACAATTTAGTTTGTAAGTTTTCACATGTTCTCAAAAGCAAATAACAAATTGTAGCATTAAAAGAGGCAAATGTCTCAAGTTACATGAATTTTTGGATTAATAAATAAATAAATAAATAAATAAATAATCGGTTTCGATTTTTCTTGCGAAAATGCCAAAATCTTGTATTAAAGTTTACTATTTTACAAACCATAATGACATTGAAAATTCTTATTTTATTCCAAGCACGTCCAAGTTATTTGTTTTTTGAGATCTATTTTTATCCCGCATTTACATTTATACCGGACAAATTGTATCGTTCAACGCATACACATTGTAAGCACTCTAAGTTTTTTGCTGTTTTGCTTTTCTAGGATCTAGGTATTTCCGTCAATTGCCCTGGTTGAACAGTTAACAGTTGTCGATTCAAGTAATGCTTGTCACTTCACTATGTCATCGTAAGCCGGGTAAACGTCGAGTGTGATGTGTGGTTGAAAATCAATGTCTGTATTCCACTCATTTACTACACATTCTGAATAGCTAATTTGTTGCTTGTTGTTCAGCTATATAACCAAGAAATTTATTCGATTATAGTGAAACATTGACACAATCGTTTACGTGTCTAATTTTATTGTTGAATGAATTGTTCGACTGCTGACTATTTCAACTGAAAGGCAGTAACGGTCGATATATTCCATACGAGAAACAAAACAAGATAAACTCCTTAATATTTGATGCGCGTACGCGATGTGACCTTGCCTCCGAAATTCGGAAACAATGACTAATTACAAGGTTATTTAGCTTAACTGTCAGTAGGCCTTTTTCAAGGCCGCAGCAAAATACGTGTCTAACTAACAGTAATTTATGCATAGCGCACCCTCTACTGCTGCAATATTAGTATGATTGCTTTTGGACACTGTACAAATTAATTTAGATTCGAAGTTTAATTCACCGGAAAGGCAATATCCAATATTCAAATTCAACATTCATAATCGCTTAAAAATTGGTTTTAAGTTGAGAAATAATTTTGTTAGATAGGGAAGGAGGAGGGGAGGACAATCGGGTATTAGAAGACATACCAATTGGTGCTAATGGTGTTGTAGACAATAAATTGTTTTCATCCGGTAGGTAAAAAAACTCTGCGACAGCCGCACATTTGAAGATTCTGGGCATCTAACCACCATTAGATAAACTTAATAGGTCGGAACATTCATTTAAGCTAATATGTTATCGTTTTCGTAAACAATTGAGTGTCAAGAATGTACGTTTTTTAGATCTTCTGATGTCCCGAACATTTCACCATCTTGAGACATACTTGTGCTAGATCCTGTTAATCTACCTAGCTATTCAGTTTATTACGCAATTGGAATGGGAATGCTACTTCTCAATAACTAGACATGTGAAATTTCAGAGCCCACGGTACCACATTAAAGGTTTATTGTGGCAGATTTATTTATTTATTACTTCATTAATTAAAGTAATGTAATAATTACTGCATTTTTGATTGACGTATTTATTTTTTATTAATTTATTTATTCGTTAGTGTACAAAATCAAACGATTGTTTAAAAATCACTTTCAATGTTTTAAAACTGACTTGAAATGAAATCGCAATCCTTACTAATACTAACTAAGACGACCATATTGTATCATTCCTATTGGTGAACTTGTGTTTACTAAAACAATTTTAAAATGCAATGATTTGGTCTTAATTTTAAATATAACAGGCAAGTCTAGATGTTAGAAAGTTAAATCACATTTTGTGGGTTTGTTCAGGGATTTATATATTATTCAAGTTTCGAGTAAGCACAAATAATAAAAATTTTCAGATTCTTTTCTTACGAAGATTTTTGCTTACGGCTTGCAGATCTGTTTCTCTGTGGGTGCAATTTTCTGTCGAACTAAAAAAAGTGTTGTTTTCGTATTCCACTAAGCCGCTCAAAAAATTTTTATTCTGTATTTGGCTCGCTTACTTTCCTCTCATGTCCATTATCTTCTCAGGTTTTGCTTATTTATTTTTGCCTTTCTACTATATAAATATATAGTACTAGCTGACCCGACAAACTTCGTATTGCCACAAATTAAAATGTGTTGTACGTAGATCGTGAATCTGTCACAATCTCGAGTTTAGCAAGTTTCTGAGAAGCTCAAGCTTAGATAATTCATATTGGCAGTTACGTCACTAAGAAAGCATGGGTAGTTTGATTACAAATTTTCAATATTTTCTCACAGTTGCCTCCAAAAACCTTCACATGCCTTCAAAATTCTTGCCTCCAAAAACCTTCACGTGCCAAATTTGGTTCCATTTGCTTGATTAGTTCTGGAGTTATGAAGAATTTTGTATTTCATTTCTATGGGAGCCCCCCTCCTAAAATGGGGAGGGGTCCTAATTCATCATAGAAACAATTCTTACCTCCAAAAACCATTACATGCCAAATTTGGTTCCAATTGATTGATTAGTTCGCGAGTTATGAGAAAATTTGTATTTCATTTGTATACGGGCCCCCCCTTTTAAAGTGGGGAGGGGTCTTAATTCACCATAGAAAAAATTCTTGGCTACAAAAACCTTTCCATGCTGAATTTGGTTCCATTTGCTTGATTATTTCTCGAGTTATGAGGAAATTTGTATTTCATTTGTATGCCCCCCCCTCCTAAATGGGGGAGGGGTAATAATTCCCCTCCTAAAGAGGAGAGGGGTCTCAATGTACCATAAAAAAATCTGCAAAAATACCCACGTGCCAAATTTAGTTTCACTTGCCTGATTAGTTCTCGAGTTATGCAGAAATTTGCGTTTCATTTGTATTGGAGCCCCCCATCTTAGTGGTGGGAGGGGTCTCTAATTATTACAGGAACCTTCCCTGGTCCCAAAAACCCCTGCATGCAAATTTTCACGCCGATCGGTTCAGTAGTTTTCGAGTAGTTGCAGTAGTGTGTGTGTGTGTGTGTGTGTATGTGTGTGTGTGTGTGTGTGTGTGTGTGTGTGTGTGTGTGTGTGTGTGTGTGTGTGTGTGTGTGTGTGTGTTTGTGTTTGTGTTTGTGTTTGTGTTTGTGTTTGTGTTTGTGTTTGTGTTTGTGTTTGTGTTTGTGTTTGTGTTTGTGTTTGTGTTTGTGTTTGTGTTTGTGTTTGTGTTTGTGTTTGTGTTTGTGTTTGTGTTTGTGTTTGTGTTTGTGTTTGTGTTTGTGTTTGTGTTTGTGTTTGTGTTTGTGTTTGTGTTTGTGTTTGTGTTTGTGTTTGTGTTTGTGTTTGTGTTTGTGTTTGTGTTTGTGTTTGTGTTTGTGTTTGTGTTTGTGTTTGTGTGTGCGTATGTCACTCTTTTCAATCTCACTCACTTTTCTCTGAGATGGCTGAACCGGTTTTGATGGCCTTAGTATCAAATGAAAGGTCTAGTTGCCTCCATAGGTCGCTATTGAATTTCATATTGATCGGACATAAATATAAAATAAGTATAAAATTTTCTTAGCTGTCCCTCAACCGATTTGATCAATATTGATTGCAAATGAAAAAGACCTTTAAAAAGCTATAATCTCGAATTTTCTTGATGATTGTGCTGGTGGTTTGAAAGTTACATAAAGAAATGTAAAAAAAACGAATTAATCCACCTAGCGGTGTGTTGTTTTTTGTTCTATCTTGCCCTCTCTCATTTTTCCTTTTTTCTGCCCACTGTTTCTTCTTCTCTCTCTTCTTTTCATGTCCCTTTTTGACCCTTTTCTAGAGTCCTTATTTACATTTGTTCATGCAATTTAAAATTTTTTCATCTGTCTCATCTTTCCTATTTGTTGCTGTTTCTAGAGAGCAGCAGGAGGCGATTCTGATCTGGGAACATGCTAAGAAAATTTTCCAACGTTTTTATAAGAAACCGTTTACTCTACGTTGTTTTGTTTATAAGATATGCATCTTTGAATTAGAGAAATATTCAGGAAACTCAAGTTTTTCGGCATTAACTCAGTAACAGAAAAAAATGTTATCCATGAATTTTTCTCATTAAAAATTGACAAACAAAAACAAAATATTTCCGAAAATTTCTATGAGACAGAGCAAAATTTCCAGGTTTTTCTTTGGAGTTTTCCACCATCACTTAACTTAAAATTGAACATAAAATAGAAATAAATCGATTCCAAATTGGTCGTGAAACTAGACTTAAAATTGGAGTTGAAAACGATCTTGAAATTACACTTGAAGTTGGAATTAATATCAAGAATTAAACTCGAAATTATACTTGGCAATCAGAGGTGGGCACCGCTAATCAGCTAACCGCTAACATTTTAGCTAGCGAGTAGCACGTTCGCTAGGTTTTAAATGTGCTAGCGCTTCTATTACCTTCCGATAAACATAAGTATTACTAAATAAACTACCAGCCACTAATTTTTGAAAATAATTTTTGGAAATAGTTCAACTAGCCATGAATGAACTGTATTTGCTCGCGTCGCGAACAGCAGCGAGCAATTTTATCAATTTGTAAGAAACCGCACACTTATTTTTGTTATTACTTTCAAAAATTAGCGGCTAGTTGTTTATTTAGTGGCACTTTAACTTATCGGAAGCTAATGAAAGCGCTAACAGATTTGAAACCTAGCGAACGCACTACCCGCTGGCTAAAAGGTTAGCGGTTAGCTGATTAGCGGTGCCCACCTCTGTTGGCAATGAACATTAATTGGATTTGAATTGCACTACAAATTGTAAAATTTAATAAAAAAAGAAAAATTTTCCAATTAAATTCCACTATTTTATATTTATGTATGACAGATACGTATTACAGACACTGATGAAGCCTGCAGGTCGTAGGCGAAATACGTATCTGTCGCAAATAAATATAAAATAGTAGAATTTAATTGGAAAAGTTTTCTTTTTTAAAATTTAATTTCAGGTTTCGTATTCTACTAAGATGCTCCAAAAACATCAGTCGACTTGAAAATGTACCGTCAAACGGGGTAACTTGCAACAGCGGGGTAACATGCAACAACACTATATCGATTCAATTTACTCTACTTTTTGATATGTTACTTTAATTTTTAATCTGTATCAGTCACTGAATTTTGTTGTTAACAGTTCAAAGAAGCCATAGATACTGTTATGTTGATTTTCTGCTGTTTTGGTGATTTTTAAAAAAATACACAAGATGGTGTCAAATTCATCGTCGATTTTTCGTTAGTAAAACTTTTGTGTCGCCCACAGGTACTTCAAATAAAAGAAGCCTAACCTACATTTTTTATAGCAAAATGAACAATAAGGAAACAAAATAATCGATTTATGATGACTAGTTTTGTTTATCTTACTTGTTACCACATTATTCGTAAAATAAGTACATAAACGGGGTAACTTACAACAACAACTTAGGATCAGCCTACCGTTTTATCCAATTATAACAAACTCGATCAAAAACATTCTTCACCAACATGGATTTGCGACAGCCTTCAAAAGCAGCTGCACTCTACGGGAAATGTTGTGCAACCTCAAAGACAAAATCCCACTTGAGGAACAATCTGGAATATATCAAATTCCATGCCAAGATTGCCCCGCTATCTACATTGGACAAACACGTCGCAAATTTTAAATTAGACTAAGGGAACATAGGAAGGCCGTGGAGCACAGCCGATCATTTGACTCTAGTGTAGCAGCGCACAGTGAAGAATTACGGCATAAAATAAATTAGGAGAGTGCGAAATTAATCAAAACCATTAAGAAGGTTCCACTGCTAAATGCATGGGAATCAATGTATATCGCCAATGCAGAGAAACCTCTTATGAATGGAGATGATCCACCAATAATTTCCCCTCTCTTTGGATTGGCAAAAAAGTGAGATCAAGTTAACAATTTCTCCCGCTCTTCGACGTGGATACAACCAGATAAACAATACGTAATCAGTTGGACATCGGCATCGTCCTGATGATAGGCATAGAATGCCTGAAACCGGTCGACTCGTAGGTAAAAATAATTTTTGTTAATATTGTTTTTATCTTTAAATGTTGTAAGAGTGATACGTGTTTGTGTCTTGTCCACCAATTTTATTATTGTGGTGCTCTTACGGTGGCGCGAAAGCAAGAAAAAGTTACAACAGCTGGTAGATATAAAAAGCTGTGTTCCTTTAGTAGCTTTAAGAGGCAAGTTATCATTTAATTTTGCATCAAACAATACTAAAGCACACCTGAAAAGTGTAAGATACTTTCGGTAAGTCGGAAATATGCCAGTTTTTCTCTGGATATACTGAAAATGGCCATAGAAGAGGCCTCACTGAGAGAATCGACCAGCAATATGACTGTCTAATTACGATCACTCGTGACGTAACGAACATTCATATATTACGTAACCAAGATATCGATGATTTTTAACTCTCCCGCTCCACTTAATGACATGATTTTGCATAGTGGATATACGATGTGTAATGCGTTATTACACAACTCCCGCTTCCCTAAGTGCATTACGTAATATGTGAATGGTCCTTAAGGAAGGCATCTCTAAAGGATCCATACAAGGAATATCAACTGCATGAATAATATAAAAAGTAATTTCTAATTATATTAATAATATAAAAGTAATTTCCGTTACGGGGCTCATAATTTTTTTTCACCAACGAGACATAGGACATTTATGCGTATATTCATTTTTTTTTTTAATCCATGTGTGGACTCATTACTGCGACCAGTATAGTTGATCTATTGTAATATCGCCCGGGTGTTTGCTGTATGACCTGCACTGCATTTCTTTTTGCTATAATCGCTATTGAGTGAGCGATATGCTTATTAAATTTATGCGTGCTTGTGTGTATTGGGGTTTACCCTTCCTTCAAAGCTTGATCTACTTTACCCACTTATTCCTCGCTGCCAGCACTATCCCATATTACAGCCGTCCCTGGCGAGGACTCATTCGTACCTCTGACCAGTACACTTAACTATAGGAGGGACATTTGCACTGTCAGGAGGCTTCAGTGGGTAAATATAGAATTCAGCACGAAGGAAGGGTAAATTGGAGGGGCCTGAGAATAAACCCATGCTAAAGTCACTTTGACATCGAATGGCTTGATTCTACTAAGATTCGAACCCACGACCACTCACTTGTCAAAGCAGACTCGGTAACCTTGCGGCTACGGGGCCCCCGAATGCGTATATTCATAGCAAAAGCATTAAAAATCGCAAGTCGGATTATCATTTGCATATTCAAGTCAAAAGAAACTCATACAAATCTTTAAATTCGTTCAATTTCCAAAAAATATTGCCTGTTGCAAGTTACCTCGTTTAAGGGGTTACCAGTAACAAATTATTTAAAAAATTCTACAACAGTCAATATTGATCGCATATTTTTTCTCAATATGTGAAATTGTTCTATGCTAGACCTAATAACTTTGTATTAATTAAATGTCCTCAAATGTACTACAGATAAATTTTCACTTGCACTCATAGTTGAGAACTGTTGCAAGTTACCCCGTTTGACGGTACATATTTGGAATTGAAACTAGACCCAAAATTGGACTTGAAATCGGTGTTGAAATTAAGCATGAAATCAGAATTGATTTTGAATTTGTAATTGAGTTTTAGTTAGACTAAAAACTAAACTCCCCTTCCCTATCCCCCCTCACATTCCTTCTCTTTCCCCTCCATTCGAAAATTCTTCATTACGTTCCACTACCGTCCCTTCATCAATTATAGAACCACTGTTTCAAAAATAAAAAAATACAATTAATTTACTTAACACAAAAATTGAAAACTGCGCACTTCTGGATTACAAAAATTGTTTTGTTTTACATAAAATTTTATTGAAAATGTGGGGCACGTGCTCCAGTATGTCCCACTCTTGGTACGCCAGTGACCATACCATCTGGTAGGTTTTTTGTTTGCAAAATCCCCTATAATGTTTTGATTGTAATAATCGCAAATTGTTGATGCAATGTGATACATCAAACGAGGAATATTTCCACCGATTATCTCATGTGATTTTATCTCCACTTATTAACAACGCCGAAGTTATTTGAGTTATACTTCTAGAAGTAACTATAATAAACGATGGTATTGATAATACATAGCAAGCAACGAAATGATAGATTTTATGAGAAGTATTTCAGCTATTTTGTCACTCTCCAACCGAATTATGTATCAAGTAACTATCGCTAGCAAACCCGTTAAGTTATTGACATACTTGCTAAGTTGCCACAAATATACTCCAGTAACACTTAAATGTCAATGCCATCACTAATCATCCAACCAAAATGTTCGCCAAAATGCCGTGTAAAAACCGTACACTTACTCTGTAGAAACCCTCCTATTTTAGACCTTGATTAATGGCAATCCTGTCGTGTCGAATGTTAATTTGTCTTTAAAATATATTACATATAAAAAGGATCAGTTACGAACTGATCCAAACTAGCCAATTGAGTTAATATGTAAATGGAAATCTTAGTGTAATAGCACTAATATAACATCAATAGTCACAACAGAAAAAACAAATAAATAACACCAATAGTTAAATCACAAATCCCAAAATAGCTGATTAGCAAATAAGTTGTGTTTCGAGAAAGATTCAAAAGCGACAAATTTCCGCGAGAATAGAATGTTTTCCACGAAGTAAACTGTAGGTATATTTGGCAGAAACGTGGCCCGTAGTATTCATTCCAAATCATTCATAACTTGAGTCCGGTGGCATGTGTCACTACAGAGAAAAGAGTTTTTCCACAACAATCAACGACGTTTCTGGCAATTTCATAGCATAATATTACTCCAGTAGCTCCCCAATCTTCTTTATTCAAACATGGAAAAGCACCAAAACAATCCCGAACGAACCAAAAATCCCTCGCTTGAAGCCTATTTTAGCGTGAAAACTGTCTGAGCATGTGAAGTAACCAGAGGATCGTATAACGATGGTAAAAAGAGAAAATGCCAAGCGTCTGCTCTATCTACTTCCTCTTTCTCTCAATTTTATATTATTCCAGAACCGTTTCCAGTGGTGTCATTTCAGACTATAATTAACTAAGATAAATCAGGTACTGGAACTAATACAAAACAAATAGTGATTAAGATATAGAGCTGAGCCGGAATGGCTCATCTAATCAAATGTAGTGTCTCAGAGAGACGTGTGATAAACTTTGCCAATACGATAGATTTAAAAATAAATACTACATAATTAGCTCATGCGACTTTGGCAGCACTGCGCTACACAAGCAATCAGCGACAGAACATGATTCGCCACCGGGTTGGGTGGGTTCGAAGCGTTCGAAGCTCCCCGATATGACAACAGTTGCTCCCTCCCACAGGCTGCGGAGCGAATCGTGAAGAGGGTTTAGTAAACGCGGTTTAGTCGGCGGTGACGGATAACGTTCACGTTCACGGCGTTCAGTCGTCTCTAGGATCTGACACAGACCGGTTGATTTAATTTCATGAGTGAGTTGTTACTAGGCTTTGCGCGTTGCAGTTTGACCAGTCCGTTAATCTGCCGAAAATTCGGTTAATTGGGACAACCCGGTTTAGTATGATGGCAAGCAATAGCTTTGACTCAAGCTACTAGCCTAAAAGCAATAATAAATAAAGTTCAGTTTTATCTGCGAAAGTGGGGGTGTAATACTAATGATTGGGCAAACATTAAATAAGTGATTTTTGAATAAATAATAGTGTTTTTGTGCGTTCGTTTCTAGAAGAGTGTTTACTAACATGGCTGATCATATATTAAATGCTATCATGTGTCATTCGCCACGTTTGAAGTGGAAAACAGTTAACAGATCTGTTGTTAGCAGAATCGAGTTTGTTTAGAAATTGTGTGAAGATGATAAATCACTATTGCGCCAGTACTATGGAATTCCAAAGTAAGTATTGTCCACAATTATGCCCAATGTGACCGTTTTCGCGGATTCTAGCTCGTCGTAATACCGGTTGATTTTTGTACCATATTTAAATCATCCAACAAATGCATCATTTCAACGAATACTGCATCTTATATTGTAAGTTGAAAGTTGTTAGTTGAAAAACTTGTTTTTTTCAATATTTACATACAGATACGTTTTTCACACTGACGGTTTGCAATTTAGAACTGTTAGATAAAATTCATGGCAGAAATTCAAAGCATGGCGAATTTTCAGTACTTTATTCTCCTAGTGCACATGCACTATTATCCATAGTAGGAACGTGCGGCCGTGTTTATTGTTTACTGAGTTTTTTTGAGATTGTAGATAATTTAAGATATATTTTCTGATTGAAATTTGTTTCAAAATATGTTTCAGCACGCATAGACCCTCTCGATACAATTATGATCGTTAGCTTAAGCAATTTTGTATATCGTAGCGTATAGCACATTTTGTCTCTTGAAAACCACAGGAGAGATACTGTTAACTAATATACGGTTACATTTTCGTTTACTGAGTCGATGAGGCTTGGGATTTAACTATGTTCGGAACATAATACTGTTCCAGGCATGGTAAGCCCAGTTTATTTGTAGCATATTATAATAGTGGGACAACTATCTGTAGAGTGGAACAGTACACTGTAAGACGTGAGGTTTGGCACCCCTACTTCAAAATAAAAAATACAAAAATTGCAAAAAAAATGTTGGCCATTTTCTGTTTAAGGATAATCTAATACAAATGCTGGCCGCGACTACCCCGATCATCTCCGTAATGACTCGTGTAATATCCGTTTAGACGAGAAACTTTATGCAATCTCACAAAACCTCGTTTAGATGTGTAATTTATTGGTCCAAAATGAGAGAATAATTGCCTACCAAAAACATGTCTCAATTAGTTTATTATTTCGCTTGATGTATGACAAGTAGCACCGTCTTGCTGAAACCATATATCGACCAAATGTAATGTTTACAATGAGGGCAAGAAAAGTCCGTAATCATCCGCCACTAGCGGAGTCCATTGACAGTAATTTGGAGGTCTTTACGCAATGATAATAAATAGACAGTTTACGAGGAAAGACGTGTGTGATTATATTAGTTAAAACCCCGATTTAATCCACCTGTTGGTGAAAGGAACCTTTGTTATACCATTAGATTGTTCATTTGAGATAGAATTCGACACGTCTTCGAAACAGACTTTTTGATAAAACTATGGTTATCTAAGTTATCTAAGGGAGGACACTACACTGGAAAATCCAGAAACTCGTTTGTTTTCAAGAGATGTTTACCTTCGGAAATGCTGAGCCCAAAGAACTTTTCAATACGTGGTATCGTTGAAAATTTACAATAAAAACTGAGGGATCACCGGAAGGGGAAGGGCATCGCTGTACAATACATCATTTAAACATTGTGACGTAGTTGCCGAGTGCTTCGATTGCTTTTACTGTATGATACACGCGAGGTACCAATACGCCTTGGTCGCCTTGGTTATCATTGATCTTTACGGACCAATGTAGCCGCCGGCCCCCCCAACTAAACAGTGCAGTTGCTTTTATATTGTCTGATGCTGTTCAGCACACAAATTTTGTGTGTAGACATCCATTCAACCAGGAATGAACTTCGTCGCTGAACAGAATATTTCGGTAAAAAGCGGTCCTTCTTCAAATTGATCTAATCATAAAAATTTCTATACGATGACAATGGTTATACGGTTTTGGACTAAGATTCTTACTCATACGAAATATTCCAGTCACACAATTTGTGCACTGTAGCTTGACTATTTTCCTTACTACAGCCCGGACTCGATTATCCGGTGTCGACTTTTATTTTCAGCCCGGATAACCGAATCACATTTTTGCTACTAAAATTTTTTTGGGTGTTATGTTTTTTGACTTGTAAGTGTCATAAATCTATTTCTTGTATTGATTAATCTCCCCTAAAGTAGGAAAATTCCTTTCTTATGATTTTTGTCACTGATGAATATTATTTTTAGTACAAATTTTTTTTGTATGCCATGTTTTTTTTACTTTTAAGTATCATAAATGTTTTCTATTGTTGAATAATTTACCCTAAAGTTAGAAAATTCCTTTCTTTGATTTTTTTCACTGCTGATGGTGATGATGGTAGATCTTGATGGTGATCAGGGATGCCAGGTGATTTTTTGAAAAGTCTTCACGAATCAAGGAAAAATGTCTTCATTTGTCTTCCTTCGGCTTTCCGCCCATTTAAATTGCATGGTGAAGACATGTCTTCACATGTCTTCAAGTGAAGACATTTCACTTTTTTGCAACAAAAATGTCTTCAAAATGAAGACATGTCTTCACTTCTGGCATCTCTGATGGTGATGATGGTAATGGTGATGATTTTGATAATGATGATGATGATGATTTTGCTGATGATGATTATTTTGATGATGATGATGATGTTGATTATGATGATAATGATGATGATGATGATCATAATGATGATGATCATTATTATGATGATTTTGATGATGATCATGATTATGATGATTTTGATGATGATGATGATGATGATTTTGTTAAGGATGATGATTATTTTGGTGATGATGATGATGATGATGATGATGAATTATCAATCATACCGCGCAACAATTTAAAAATTAAAAATTGATACCATTTTCTGTATTACTCGCTGATAAAAATATATAGGAAAGGAATTTTATACCTTTAGGGAAGTGAATCAGTGTTGGTCATATTGGGTCATATTGCTGTTGGGCATATGTAATATTCTTGTATAGTCTGTATCTTACTGACTATTTAGAATTGACTATTTTAAACTGAGCTACTGACTATTTAGAAAGTTGCAGTCTTCGGGATGGTTGTTCAAATGACTGTCATCTCGGAGATGGCACTGAAAATAGTGCAGAATTGCCTCACTACGTGGCGCTACCGTATATGCAATAATACTGTACAGTCTGTAACTAACGCTACTGATTACCTAGAAAGTTGTGTTCTTCGAGAAGTTTATTCAACTGACAGTCACCTTCAAGATGGTATAGAAAATAGTTCAGAATTTTCTCATCGGTCGGCGCTAGCGTATATGCGTATACGTGGTATATCACATGAGTAACCAAAAATATTACTTTCTTCGGGAAATTGTTTAAGTAATAGCAGCCTTGCAGATAGTATGGACAATAGTATAGAATTGTCTCACTACGTGGCATCAGTGTACATGTAATATACTTGAGTGGGCTGTATCTTGCGCTGCTGACTCTCTAGAATGTTGCGGTGTTCGGAAATGTTATTCAGGTGACTTTCATTTTTAAAATGATTTAGAGAATAGTTCATATTTTTTCTACGGGCGGCGCTAATTTATGATATATACCTTTTTGTAGTTGCCTTAAGTCATGATCTTAAGGCGGAAGAACAAAAACTTCATAAAATATTTGTAATGGCCTAACTTCAGAACGGCTGGCCCTAAGAAAAAAGTTTATATGATATAATTTGTTCAACATTATGCGCAGAATTTGATTTTGTTTAAATTTTACAAAAAAAGGAAAATTTGGATATTTTTGAAAAATTTGTCAGATTAAAAAAAGCTGAAAGAGTGTACATCAATAGCTCTTCGCCAGATTTTAGAACATGTTTTAAGCTACCTTTAATAAAAATGAGACAAATCTGAGGGGACATATTTTGAGATAATTCACAATTTATGATTTTTATTATGATTTTGCAAAATTTTTGTATTTTTTCCGAAAATACACTTAATTTCCAACAACTTTTCCGTTGACGTCATTTTTGATAAAAAAGTAATTTTCGAGATATATCTTGAAAAATATCATTTATAAATACGCCCTTTCGAAAAGTTACTCTTGACGAAAACAATTATGTTTCATGGAAAATGAATGGTTGCGTGGCAAAATTTCATTCCAATAAAAAATATTCGAGATCAACCGTTTTGTTAGTTAAGCTGGAATAGCTCGTATAGTGCACTTACACCCCTTTCCTTCCAAGCGAAAACCAATTTTTATTTTGCTAATTTTTTTCATGTTTCGAAAAACGTTATTAAACGGTAAAATTTTGACGTGAATTTTCTAGCATGCATAAAACCATGCTCAAAGTATCGTTTCCTATGATTATCTCGATTTTTTCAATTTTGTCACTTACACCCTTTTCCTTCTGACCCCCTCTATATAAGATGGTATAACAAAGGTTCCTTTCACCACTAGGTGGATTAAATCGGGGTTTTTCAACAAGCAATATAATTGATAGTTTCAATTTATCGGTTGAACTCCTAGTAGTCGATGGTGTATCCAGTTTAACACACTTGAGTAGGTGCATAATGTTTTGTTTTGATTTTATTATCAGTTTACTTAAATTTAAAATCATTCACTCAGATGGTTTTTCCACTCAGAAAACAGTATATAGAGACGATTTTATTTCCTTGCACATTCGCGTTTGCGAGCTTTACTATTCAAATAGCTAACTTTTCTCAGTTAAAATAAAATTAAAACTATTAGCTCAAATCTGGTGATATTAGATGTGTCCTAATGTTAAAACATTACCATAACGTCGATATAATTGAAATTAATCTCATTTCCACTGAAGCTGTGCTGTAAAACATGTATTACCTGTTCCTATATATCCCATTCATTTATATATATTCCAATATATTGCCCCTTTCATGACTATTTAGACTACTGTGATAATCATTTAATGCAACGTACCGCATTTTGCACTGTTAATGTGACACAATAGTGGCTTTTAGTTTGATCTACTAATGAGTTTGACTTCTTTTTCCTTCTTCCCCTTCTTTTTCACTTCATTTCCTTTGAGCGAAATCGTGTGCGAGATTCGACTGTGATAATTGTGTAAATCGGAGTAGTTTAAATAGGGGCAAATGTCGCAATATAATACAATTACAAATTGTAATGACCGATAGATGGAATTAAATAGTTTGATGCGCAAACCGTAATATTAGGCGGTTTAAACCCAAATGAATTCTGGACTTGTTCATGGAAGCTTTGACAGCAATTCAATTATAACCCATGCTAATCAGGATCAACTAGGTTAATGAACGAATTTAGTATTTGGAATTATAATATTGATAGAAGCGCAACGACAGTTTAATCCAGCATTCGGTAGCATCAGACTTGTGTACAGTGTACTTAACAGCAATCGAAAACTTACTGCTCCACATTAATTTACATATTTATATACTAAATGCTACGTAACAGCTAATCAAAAAATTGTGATTTTCAACTTGGATAACATTTAAGTGTGTAACACAGTAACAGTCTCGAGTTTCCCAGTAGTACATATGTTAATTAACCAATTTTGTAGACTCTGCTCTTACATAAACCTCCCACCAGTATTGTATCCAGTAACCGTGCCGACAGGGATGAAAGTAGTCGTGTGTGTGATTCTGATAAAGTGAACGGTTTTACACAGTTGTCAGTCGGTATACGAGCAATAAAGCGAAATAACATGAATGTTTCCTATAGGTATATAAATGACTACAGCTGAGAGCTGTAACGGTCTTTTAAAGTTGATTAACTTCCAAAACTTAAAAAATATTTTAAGACGTGCTTCGGTATTGCATTATTCAACGTTAAACTATAAGATATAAGGTAACAGATCAATTTCTGGACAAATGTAAACTACGACACTTGCCTTGGAAGTTTTGATTTCCATATAATTTATTTCTGTTACTATTGGAGTAAATTCAAGCTGTAAGCCAAAGATTTCCTTTTAATATGCGAATTGCAAGAAATTATGTTGAAATAAACGTATTTGTGAAAACACCAGAATAAGATAATCAAGGATAGTGGATAAAGCATGTTTTCATTTTTTTTATTTACATCGTTCCAGTCGGACTGTCCTGGTTTTGGGCGGGTAAATTATTTAGAATGAATATAACAGCCTTTTATGCTGTTATATGAAGGTAGTATATAATTCATTGGAATTTGTTGTCGTTAAATATCAAGACCCAAACAATTCCTGGAAAAGATCTGAATTGAAAGGAAACTGTTCGGCGTTGCTAAACTTTCGCCGCATTTCATAACCGCAGTGCTAACGAAAATTTGGCATGGGGTTGGAAAGAGTGAATTTGGTATTGTATGTTGAAAAATTTAAAGTAGCATGTATCTTGTATCTTGTAGCCTCCCAGTTGGCCTCGAGGTACGATGCTGGTCTAATAAGCCAGCCATCGTATATTCGAATCTCAGCTGGGAGAGGCTATTAGTGTCAATAGGATCATAGCATCTGCCCCGCAATTGCCCTGTACTCTAACAGCTGGCCGCGAAATCTGTCGAATAAAAACAGAAGGTCAAGTTTCGATAACGGAATGTAGCTTCACTTTGCTTTGTATGTATATTGGTATTGCAAGTATAAATTGTAAATGGTTTAAAGTCCAAATCATGCCTTTCTTTGATTGAAAGTATAGAGTATATTCAGTAACTGTTTTGTTTAAACAGATATGTTTCGCTAACTATGGTTGTTTTAAATGCTGTACCTATCGTCTTGAAGAGACATAATTTAAACATGTTTTATATTAATCACTTGTAGACATAACCATTTCTACTATCTATCTGAACATTGATTACTATTTACGGATTTATTTGATGCAGTTATGTAATTTGCATATAAACTATTTTTTCGCTGCTTACAATCTTCAAATAACTCTAGTAGGTATCATCACAAAAACATGGGCTAATATCTACATTTAAATTTTTAATGATAACTTCGTTTTTTGTATAAAAAAGGGCTTTTCATCATTCAATTCGTAATTAAAATACAAATAATACGGTTTATATAGTAGTATATAATTGAGTACGAAGGAATTTTGAATATGTTTCACAAATTTTTTTATTTAACATTTTCACAATATTGTTTAAACAGAATTCATACTCCTTTTGCTTCTACTAGATCGTTTATAAACCCAAAAGTACTTATTTTTGATTCTACAGTTTTTTTTTCGATAGAAACTAGCAATTATTCGAAATAACAAACCTTATTGTTGAACTAAAAAGTCAAACAGTTAGAATCAAAAAAATATCTGGGTTAGCCTTCAGTCTACAATATTTTTTGTTGAATTTATACAGAATTTTTTTGCATTTACAATTTTTTTTCTGCGTGTAGAAAAAAAATATAAATGTAAAATGTTCAATATAAGTCACACGTATTTTAGTATGCACGGCCAGTACTGCAAAACACCAGGACGGTTCTTCATCAAATATGTCATACATGTTCCTTAACATAAGGAAATCAATACAGGAGGTTGATTAATTTCGGATGGCTATGGAAAAAAATCTACAGAAAATAATTCATTGGAACGGAACTAAAATCTTAAGTCAAGCCTTTTACAAAAATGCTTCGACATCCTGTCAGGCAGCCTTACAATTGTCCAGAACCTCAGCTATGGCAGATGAAAAGATGGCTATCGGCATGTTCTTTAGCTCTTTCGTGGCTTTGGCGATTTTGGCAACGAAATTCTTGGAATAGATCCTCCGTTTGAGGTTTGCCCAAAACTTTTCTATCGGTCACAATTGCGAGATGTGGGAAGGGTTGCCGGTCTTCGGTACGATTTTTATCTTCAGCCGGTTCGTCCCTTCCAGTGATCCCTTGTCATGATGGGTCGAGGCTAGGCCAGACCAAAAGACCACACCTTCGCATGATACTTCTTGATGAAAGCGGCAACTTTCGATAGACACTTCGTACCTGTATGTTTCCCCGTTCACCGCGAGCCCTGAAGAAAAAAGAAAAGAGGCTTGGACATTCCCTTCGTCGCGTCAATCACAAAAGGATTTTCTTAGGAACTTGGTGTAAAAGATATTTGAAGTCATTGCTTCCCTCCCAGCGGGGGGCATAAAGTACCCAATCCCCTGCCAGTGGGTGTCGTCCAGCGTGAAGTAGGTCTCGTCATCCTTTACCACGATATCATACTTCACCGTAAAGATGTTTTTCAGCAGCACCTTCAACCACTTCTCCTGGGTGATTGCCTGCTGCTGAGAAACGGTCGGCCTCGACTGACGCTTCCGCATAAAAAGGTTCATTTTAGCCAGCTACTTATTCACCATTTGGCTGGTTTCTTCAACCTCCCGGCCCAAGGCCCGGAACAATGCGGCCACCTTGCTCTTTACTTTGGGCTTCATCTTCAGTTTCTACTACACTTTACGGTTGCCCAGCACCTTCGGGCAGCCAGAACTAGGCTTCCGTTCGACGCTCTCGCCGTTCTCTTCAGACCGGAGAGAATGTTACAAATGTCGAATCGGTTGTATTCGGTGTACACGAAGTGCCTCAAGATGTCCAACTTCTTCGCTCCGGCGTGTGGTTGGCAGTACGAGCTAAGCGTCGAGTATAGTTGCTTGACTGTTTTCGCGAGAACTGTTGCAAATCAACTGATAACACTGTCCATTTTTCCGGGCACAACAGGCGATCATAGGTGGATTCACCACCAAGGTAATCGCACGAAAAACCGCCTAAATCAGTCCATATTTCTAGTGCATTCAAGCGTATTAGTTCCTTGATTTTTATATAAAATTAATTTACATCACGGCATACGAAGATCTTATGGTTGCAATAATATACACTGTGGTGCAAAATTGATCGGACACAGACATAATTTTATTAAAGTAAATAATAAAAAGCAGTTATTAACTTTTTCTAACAGGTTAATAGTTCGTATTTATTTATTTGCATCGTGGCTCAACAAATTAGTTTTATTTTTGTTTTTTTTTGTGTGTGGATATTATCACTATGACCAGCATTTTGATCTATTGTGATCTTATCCAGGTATTGTTCCGCACTTCGTTGTTATTGCAGTATCGCTATAGAGTGAGCGATCTGCTTATTATCCGTGCTTAAAGTGTCGGTGTGTTTTCACCCCTTTTTCCCTCTACGCTTCTTACTACTTTTCAACCAATCTAGCTTTAGAGCCAGGAAGTACGGAGACTAGTTATAATTTGTCCTTGGACAAGAGGCTTCATTCGCACCTCGAGCTAGTATCATTCTTATAACCAGCCCGGGCTAAAGGCTTCATGGTCAGTAAAGCAGAGTTCAGCACAGAGTGAGGGTGTGTATGTGTGTATGTATGTGTTCCTTACTACTTATGAATTACCAATCTCGTTCCTAGAACCTGGAAGCGGAACAAGCTATAATTTGCTCTTGAACAAGAGGCTTCATTCGCACCTCAAGCAAGTACCACTCTTATAACTTGCCCTGGCAAGAGGCTTTCATTGTTAGTAAATGCAGAATAAACCCATGCTAAAGTCACTTAACATCGAATGGCCTGATTCTACTAAGATTTGAACCCACCACCACTCGCTTGTCAAGGCAGACTCGGTAACCTTGTGGCTACAGGGCCCCCTAACAAATTAGCTTAAAAGGCGGTAACAATTTTATAACAAACAATAAAAAATTAAGCAAACAATGAATCGCATCGAACAGTTCAATCGAGCAGTACAGTCGAACAATCAAATCGAGCAGCCTAGTCAACCAGTCCAGTTGAGCAGTCTACTCGATCAGTTGAGCAATCGAGTAGTCCAGTCCAGCAGTCGACCAGTGAGGTGACTGAGAATAGAACCGACTGCTACGAAAGCATGACATCCTGTCAGGGACCTGTTTTTAGTTACCGATAAGTCTCTTATGATGTCCTGTCAGAGACCGGGTTAGGCTACAGACAAGCCTCTTATATATACAGATGTAAATTATTGTTTGTTGATTGTTAATATCACAAGTCGCTGCGCAAAAACTATTAATATCATAACTAATCACCAGTAAATATGTGATTGCAATCATCCTGCTAGCTTTTTTATATGTATATTTAGGTTATATATCCAACAAAATTGTATCCGACGTGCAAAATCCGCTTATCCATTTCATTTTGGAGGCTATTTACACGCTGAGGAATAGTAGGTATTCCTATATAGTAAAAACCGACTTAGCGCGTCTTTGTGTCGAAAATCGTATGCTTGTCAGCTACTATCATTATAAACGACAGAATATCAACTTGTGTGCGATCTATTGGGCTTTAATCACAATTCCGAATTTTTTAAGAGATATTTACGATAATTTTCGTACAATGATATATGGATTCAACTCTTGTTGTACAATATAATGAAACAAACTTGCATTTAAAACGTATCTAATGATAAAAATAAAAAAAAGCAAAAGGTCCCGTGGTTTAACGAGTGTAAATCGTTTGACCAGCTTGTCACTGTCAAACGACAGCCAAGAAGCGGTACGAATAGAAAAATAAAAAATCACAAAACAGATAAAAAAGTAGGTATTAGCCATTATTGGAAAAAGTTTTCAACTTTCACTTCAACATGTTTAAACGTGAAACACATCAGCGAAAACCCAAAAAAGCAACGTTTATTACATGCCGCCAAACAACAGCATTACTTTGGTCAGATTTAGTCTCATGTCACTGCGCCAAATCAGTCCTGAAGCGGTATGAAGCATAAGAGAAGGTTAAGCGAAAACTTTTCAAAACTTAAAGGCCGAAAAAAAAATTATTGCATGAAAAGACCTATTGTATGATAGTGGATCGAGTTCGATACTAGGTATTGGTGTATTTTTTATGTGTGTAAAAAGTACTGTGAGACACCGCACCACAGTGTCAATCGAGAAAATTTTCAACCCGAAAAAAACGAGGATAGGAAATCCAACAAATTGGTATTACCGTGATAGGTAAATACAGAATCACGAGAACATAAATATATGCTGCATTATAAACGGATGTATGATAGATCTTATAAAACAAATTATGTACTATTTCCGTGAAAACCATCTCCAATAGTTTGGCAATGATAAAATTTTGGTATTCGAAATTTAACGAGCACAGATTTTAGGTACTAATATTTCAGCGTGATTCGCGACTACGAAGCTTCGGCTTCCCCGATCACTTTTACACCAGCAACACTTCCCGTATGTGAAAGTGAATGAAAAATTGTTAAAAATTATTCTGTTTCTTGCAACCTTTAAAGCTCTGTCAAATACTTATCCTTGCTTTATTCATAGACTAAACTATTGAAGGTGGTAGCACATTACTTTCCTATTTGAGAATAGGAACAGGGGAACGGGTTACGAGTCGTTCAATTAAACCAGGTTCACAGAAAAGAACGCTCAGGCGAACGGTTCTCGAAAATGAACCACGGTTCTTTGAACGTACCGAAGGTAACGCGAATTTTGGTTCGCAAATCGTAATCTTTCGAGTAGTTCACGAACTTTCAACTTAGCGAACAGGTGAACCGTGAACGTTAAGCACGAGTCGCTCAAAAGACTCCACGCGTACAGCGTGAATGCTGAGTCTTAAGGCTCGCGCAGAATTAGTACTTTATGGTAGCGGTTGCGTAGATTTGACAGATTATCTGTCAAATTGTATGGGCGAACTGTCAGATTAACGCAAACGCAACCGTAAAGTACCAATTTACACTAATGTTGTTAACTTTAGCACTGCCTCAAATACATCGGTACACTTTCCTTAAATTGATACATTTTAATGTTTCTTTCAGAATTTCTGACAATTATTTTCAGTATTTTCTGTATTTAAGAATCGTTAGGATATTACAATCATAAAAGTCACAATATATCGTAATAGAATACATATATATTCTATAAATATATCGAATATTTACATGCACGCATTTGTCAACTTTTGAGCATTTTGCATTTTAATCACGTACCAATCCAAGAATCGATTAATCCAAATCGGTACAGCTAGTTCTACGCTAATGATAAAAATATGCGAATGCTGAAAATAGTAAAAGGTTGTACAAAATATCTAATGGGTTCTATTACCTCCATTTGAAGATCTGATTGCGTTGGTTCCTATGTCTGTCTTTGATCGTCCGTTCTGCTGGCTACCGGAATCAAACCATGGTTATATAAAATAGGAATGTTAGAGGTTTTTTCTTGCTCTTTCGTACCATGTTAACGTGTAGAAATATAAAGCAATAAAACAAATTTACTAACCGAGACGGCCATGTTCGGTGTCATTCGGGGCAGTGCTTATCGCTTCACCTAAATGCTTACGATTGCAGTGGAATTGAAAACCTGCCTCCTATTTTTAGTTCCATCTGTGGTACTGATAGAGGATAGTGAATTTAAAATATTTATGACTAATGAATTAGGGAAGCGAATTCGGTTATCCTCTGCTGATTTGACGCTTTGGGTACGGTTAGCAAGCAGCCAAAAATAGAAGTGACGATCAAGCGGAATAGTTTATGTTTTAGGATTGGTCTGCAAAAACACACTTTTTAACAAATAATCAGATTTGAACGTAGTCAGAAAAACTAAAAATGGAATTGTCTTACCCATATAAAAACCTGTTTTCATCCAACGTGCGGTGTGATCCGGGTTTCCTCATGTAATAAAAATTTTTATTAGATAGTAGAGGTGGTCGGATTTTATATTTTGCAAATCCAAACCTAAATGATTTAAAAAATAATAAATTTGAATCAAACCTGAATGTTTCAATAAAAGTTTTACACCTAAGATAGAAAATTTAATACTAAAATTAATAATTAACGTATTAATTCCATTTCTTATTCATTTGCCATTTATCAAGAGCAACAGTCTTGTTTGCAGCCTTTGGGAACCTGTCTTTTAAAAAGTATTGTATCTTTTTGAAAGCCTAAATTCGGTCAAATACTATATGTATTGAAAAAAAATTTTGTGGCCGATCGTACCAAAACTTTTGTACGTACAGCAACCATCAGGTTGATGGAATGGGATTTATAGGATTTTCGAACAAAATCTAAATCACCTTCGTAACCTTCATTTAATAAATTTCTGTTGTTCTTTTGATTAAAAAAATCACTTTATCACAAATCACATATATTTTTGAACCACATTGTACTTTTCAGAGGTCACACGATCTTCGGTAACGATTTCTGGAGTTTTCTTTAAAATTCGCAACATTGTGTTTAAGTGTACTTATCCTGGTCAAAATTACATGTTACTCTATCCTACCAGACAGGCATAAAGTAAGTTCAAAGCTTTTCAATTAATAATTTTGACTCACATGCATAGTATAGTTTCTATGTTGTTTTTTAGTTTAAACTGACCATTTTTGTAGCCACCCTATATTCACCGGTTAGATGATTTGCTGATTCGTTTTTTAGTTTGATTAGGTCTAACGGATTGAACTTCTATCAGTATAAAGTGATTGAAATATTTTTGAGATACCGGTTTATCTGGATTTTAACAGCGCTGTGACACCTGTTTGCAACTCTGCTAAACAACATTTTACTGAAGCATCTTCCTGAAAGGCTTTAGTTAGCACCTTTCAGTAATGTTAAATATATGCATATAAGAGTAGCATAAAAAAGAGTAGCGTAAAGCACGTGCATTTAGTTTTTCGGGCTTACTGTCTAATTTGGTTGTTAAATTATTAATATAGCTTTTTGCAAGCAACAGACCATGAATGATGTTACCATAAAAGCGTTGATTTATGCACGCACAGTGCATACAAGTGTGAATTGTATTTTAGGCTCAAAGTTAATGTTTAGTATAATGCGACAAACTATATCTAATACTTAACTCAGGTTGTCTTATAATTTATAGTGTATTGTTAATCGCGTATGATAAGCAACATTAATTCAGCAATTTCCGATTTCAAAAATATTAAAACCAGTAACGGAGATACAGCTCTCCTGAAAAACAAATATTTTTTACTTTAAAGCTAAGAACAGTACAGAATCACATATGTGACACCAACATTACTTTCCAAATGTTAACGAAATGTAGATAGATGAAATATGTTCTGGTTTTCTATCGAAATTGATTTTCCGTTACTCGTAGGTCCTTAATTTTTGATTCCATTGAACTTCTGTATATTTTTTTCCAATTAAATGTACTGCAGTTTCAGTTAAAACCATAGTAAATTCATTTCACTTATTACTATTTAAATAATTAGTACCCTTTTAATACCTCCATTTATCTACAAGTATGTGAATGCTTAATTTTTTTGGAATATTTTGGTTCGTAATAAGTCATATTTATCAATTGAAGTTATAAGCATATGACATATTTTGGATATTTTCAATTAGTAATTTTTAAATTGTTATGTCATATATCATCGATGAACAGTTCCACTGTATTTTCATCATGTGAGCTTCCATCATCTTGCAAAGGTTAATTGATTCGATGTCCAAACCGCTAACTCAGTACCGTGAAATTATACAACTGTCTTTCATTCATGGTAGTGTTGGTTTTACCGAGGAGTCCGCCTGGTTTTTCCATGCAAAACTCAAAACGAATGTGGTCGAACGTAGGAATTGAATATGAAAAATATTTTAAATTTTGAAAACACTGTATGATACGACTAAAATTCGTGTTTATTTATTCAATCTAATTCAATTAGAATATAATGGTTAAAAAGTACATGATGTTAATAAAGAGCAAAACGTTATATGCCACTCTGGGGAAACCTTTTGCTGCCATGTGATCCCAGCAAAACTTCCGAACACACAACACGAGGCAGCGGAAGTCTTCTGTCCTATTAAAAACGAGCTTGATTATACGAATTTATTCCCAAAATAATCGGTGCAAATTCGCACGGGTGATGTATTGAATGGTTTTCATCTCCCCGCAGTATTTCCAGCCTGGGCCTATCGTTCTACAATACTACAATATCTTGACAAAGAGTTTCTCTAACAAGAAGCTCTGAGCTAAATGCAACGAACTAGAAACAAACCAGCAGCAGTGGTGTGTTAGAAGCAACGCCGGAAGGCCAAGTAGAAAGTATCGTTTGCTTTTGTTATATTGAATTGCTAAAAGCCAGCAGTGATCTTGTATTCATGAATTTAATCACGTTGTTTCTTATTTCGCTTGAATAATATTTTCTTTTATAGCAGAAATAATCATTTCGAATTAAAACAAACTGTAGAAAGTATTTATTACCTCGGAGCATCCAGGTGGCAAAATACAGCTTGATTTTTCAAAAATTGGTTTAACTTATGTGATGTTATTTTAATGTGTCTACTTTACTATAAAAAATATCTCTCAATATATCTCAAATCTGAAAAAATGTAATGAAAAAATTAACGTTTTTTGCCGTAGAACTACGTCTTACGTGAAGCCAAATACGTACCTTTAAATCGCTTCATTTCGACATATTTTATTTGTAAAAATAGTTATTGAAATAGTTGCTATAGTTAATCTCCAGAACCACCTCTAAAGAATGGTATCTTGCATTGAGCACGGTATTAATATGCTAAATCATTCTAAACATACTAAATCAAGCCTAAAAATTGCGTTAATATATTGTATTATCTTATAATTGATCGTGGAGTTAAGCGAAATGATAGTTTTAGACAAAATGTCGGCTTTTCAATCACAAAACATCGGTTGTTTGTATAAATTGTTCATAAAATATAAAATATTCATTAGCGAGAAAAAATCTTCGATACACTTTATATTATATTAGTCGGTGCTAAATCAGTCCGAACCAAGTCACAAAATTAAATAAACTGTGTAACTTGCGTGTAACTTTGCAAATATTTGTGTGTAGTCAAATATAAGTACACAAGTACACACGTCAGAACACACGACGACTGGCAGACCGGCAGACCAGCATCGTACCTCGAAGCTAACTGGGCGGTTAAATATACGTACACAATGGTGCTAAATTTGATCTCGATGATTGCTCACCGCCATTTTATTATCGATTTGAATCTCCACAATTGGTATTTCTCCCTTATACTATTCACACGCGAAGAATTGCCGACGCAATGAATGTATTTTACAAAAATGGATTCTAAATAGCATTGCTTGATCAAGATTAAAATGGTATCCGAGTTGCACATTTTAACTTAATTGGGTTGTCATCCTAGAACATAGCCTGATGAATAAAATGTCTCTAATTCACTGGGTGGGCTACCGGTCACCAATTCCTTGGACACAGTGTACTCTCCATCAGATCTCTCTCCACCTTTGTACTTTCCTATCCAAGTTTTATATGTCGTTCACTTTACTCTTACTCTTTTATTAACTTCCGCATAATAAGCTGCCGTCCGCCGAACTTTACACTTCCGCTTTTTGTTGGTGTCTGACTCGCCAGTTTTCGAATTCGAAGACATTTTTAACCCGATACCAAATAATTGATTGAACAAAAATTTGATACTTATCACACCGCCGCTCGTGAAGATCATAAGAAACATGGATTTATGCTCAAACAAACGGATGTTTGCAACCCAAACTAAAACAAGTTCATGAAACTAATTTTGTCTGGAAATAAACTTTGAAAGAAATGATGTAGGAAATCTCAAGGATTTAAAAACTGTCAATTTTCATAAAATGACGTTTGAGGAGTTTTTCAAACAAACGATTTAAATGCCCATACGAGTCACATACGAAATTCGTTTTGAGTGGAAATTATGAGAATGTGTTGAGAACCGATTACTCGACATTTTAGCATTTTAGCATTGTAACATTCTGACCATCTTTTGACACCAAGAATTAAGAGCCAATAAATTTTGGTTTACCTGACAAGCGTTTATCTGGATGCTAGCAATTTCATCAAAGCCTCTGACAAAGTTTCACATGCCTTCACGCTTGTTAAAATAAGATGCTGTCTTATTAAACCCATCGCTCAGCCTTTGTTAATGTTAACCGATCTTCTAGTCTAGTTTCATGATACTATCGAATGTTCCTCAGGGCAGCTATCTCGGGCCCTTTTATTTGATTATTTTGTTCTGCTTATCAACGACCGGTCAGTCTACTGCAGTTCATCAGATAGGATGTTATGTTTGCGTAGCGAGAATCGCTGCTCCCTTTCTAACTGCTTAAACTACAACTAAATACATGTGCACCAAAACTACAGCTGGTGCGACCACTCTTTTATCCAGGGCAGAATTTGATTTGCTGTGGGTCCGAAAAAGAAGGGTTATGCAGGCGCTAAAAACGTAACAATATTCGTGATACAACGATTTATAGATGTCAATACCCTGCTTTGAATACCTCCAGTGGGTTTTTAGGCAAATTTCGAAATTACCGCGGTTTTTTACGAGAATTTACGCGGTCAGCAAGATATTTGCATCAATCGATTAGAAATTCTTCTAGGAGTATTTCGTTTGATAAATAAAGAAAATTGCTAATATGTAAGAAGGTGGAAACAATGTTGCAAATTTTCATCACGATGAAGGTTCATCACCTGCTCATCAGCGATTTAAATCTTATCAACTGGCAACTCTAACGTATCCTGATTGTTCGCGATGAATCACCGACGCAAAAACTGGTGAGCAAAATATGAATCGATTACGCTCGAAAATACTCGCTCGGTATCTCTGCCTCACACTCATCGCTAATCATCGTTAATCGCTGGCATCCAACCGAGAATGTATTTCGCGATGAAACGTAAACAAATTTTTTTTGGCAAATTACAAAAAAAAATATTGCTCGTGCAAATATAAAACGTTATTCGTATCACATATAATGATTATGAACTTGTCAAACGTCAACATATACTTGCAACGCCATACACAACCAATAACTTCAAGCGGCATACGGACAATCAAAATGGTTTCAAGATTTAGTTTCAATGAAATGCAAACCTGGTGCAATATTATTATTATTAATTGGTGCCTCGAAGGTTCAATGCTTTGAAAAATAATACATCTTCTGCTTGTGTGACTAACGATGAAGGCTGATAATAAAAATATCGTCGGCTACTGTTCAAAATTTGATCCTGGTGCTTGTCATTGTCACGAAAAAAAAGATTTATGCTGCACTCAACGTGAATGTTGAAAAATTATGAATAGCATGTTAAAATACTTTTATGAGATTAAAAGTCTTCTGGGTGTAGAAGAACGTTAATGTTTTGAAGTGCATTTATGTATTATGTCGCAAAAATGAATATTGCTAGTATCTCAGGTGCTAATAGTCGAACTGAAAAACCAACATAAGTGTTAGGTACAAGTTTTTTTGACGGTATAATTCAATATCCGATAGCGCTTTTGCCTGTTTTCCAAAATTGATAAACCATCGCTACTCATCGTGATGAGTCAAAATGCGAGGTATTCGTTTTTGATTGGCATCACTAGCGAACAAATCATATTGCATGAAAAAGAGTGAGTGGTAATTCGCTTTTCTCTCACTCTCATTAAATAATTCTCAGCTAGAAAAGCATTGCCAGAGAATTTGACGCTATGGAATCACCTTTGAGTGTGTTTCAAACCGAATCAGTACTTTTATCGATGAATAGCAACATTGGGTGGAAATTCCCCATACATTTTCCTTACCATTTCCAAACTCCAAGGCATCGCTGCAAACGTTGACAGGGAAAAAATTATCATGTAAAAGCAGCATTTCGTCAAGAATGGAGCATTCAGAATTTGGCATTTGCCGAATAAGGTCTACATTATTGTCTTGTCTCATCACTACTGCCTTTACTTACTTACAAAAAATCGATTGATATCGATATTAGCTTTTTATGCGTTATAAACGAATAAAAGGCAAATATACCTTTTATTGCAATAACACTTATAATCTTTATTAGTCAGGTAAAACCAAAGTTGTTCCTTTTTTATCTAAGTCCCATCCCTTTACCCATCAGTGGTAATACGGCTTAAATATCGTTGCTGGAAAGGCATCGGTACAAACTGCACATTTAATTATACTAATCATGCGCTTGAAAGGATGGAGGTTGACCAATCATCGCATATAGGCTGTACCCATGTCTAAGCCTAAGTCAAAAACTAAATCCATGTTCAAGCAGGCTTCATTTTCAGTTTTTTGCTCAGTAGATGCTTATTTGATTGCAGCACCTCAACGAAACAGAATTCGAAAAAGTAGTGTAAACGGCAATTGTAGATTTACTTATTATCTACATTGTTGTTGAAGAAAGTATAGTTCTATCTTTTGTATTTACGACGCTATGGGCCTTGTGCACTTTGTACGTATGCAGTCCCTCTCGGTTCTTGGCTCTCTGAACGAAAGACTTGGACGAAATCAACTTTTCGGCCACATCCCTGACCGAAGCATTGGAATTCAGCATAAACGTTTTCACGACACGCTTGTGATCCTGATCACAAATAGAACATCCAATCTGACCGCATTTCTCCTTCCGTTCGATGCTCAGAGTTTCGTAGTAACGTTTAATCACACGACCCACCGTTAACTTTACGATTCCGAGTTGTTTTCTGATGTCCCGATGAGAGAGTTGAGGATTTTCCAGGTGCTTACGCAAAATCAATTCGCAACGTTGCTTTTCGGCTGACGCCATTTTTTACAATTTTCGAAAAACTGACAGCGATAAAAATACAGTGTAAACAATACACTCTAAGCTACTTCTACCCAAATTTTCAAGAGCAAATACCCAATGGGTAATTTTCTACAGTATTTTTTCCGTGATGCAATTTGATATGGGACACCCTTGATTCGTACAATTTTATGATATTACTAGCTGATTGCCCCATCTTACTCAGAGCCCCTTTGTCACTCAGTCACTTGTATATCTGTTTTTGTAACGAAAACTCTCATAATGCAAGAAAACCCTTTTTTTTTTCATTTGAATATGTCTACTGCCTTTATCAGTTCCTCTCGGTACGGTCTTCTTCTCGGTAATCTCTCTAAATCAACACAAAGCCATTTTTACGTTTTTGAATCTCCCTCTTTTTAATGGCCACCCTATTCCCCCTTTCAGAAATAAAACCGCTTGTACAATAGCACTTGCGTTCCAAATGCACCCCTTTACCCATTTGAACCTTTCTCTTCCCTTGTAGCAGACCGTGTCCATCTTTTGTCAACCCCTGGTGCTGATTCTTTTATGCCAGAAAACATGTGTTTGACAAACGACGTTTGATGAAGAACAGTCCAGAAGTTCCGGAGCTATGGCGGTTTATTTATCATATATTCCTCCTCGGTGGAGCCCCCCTCTTTTCCCAAAGTCAGTTGCATAACTGCAATCGGTTTAAATGCAAGAGAAATACAACCTATTTAATTATTTAGAGTTCTGTCCCCCTTGTTATAGATTGTTCCCTTTTGTCAACTTCCCAGTACTGATTCCCTAAAGTCAAGGAACATGTGTGCCAAGTTGGATGAAGAATTGTCCAGACATTTTGGAGTTATTGCCTCCCATTGTTATGAACACCCCCCCTCCCTTTTGTCAACCCCCGGTGTTCTGATTCCCTAATGGCAAGGAACATTTGTGCCAAATTTGATGAAGAACCGTTCAAGTATTTCGGAGGCCTCCCCCCATGCTATGAATCCCCAGCCCCCATCCCCTCTTCTTGTCAACCCTTCAGTGCTAATTCCCTTGTGTCAAGGAACATGTATGCCAAGTTTGGTAAAGAACCGTCCAGGCATTTCGGAATTTTGACCTCCTCCCATTTACGAGCCCCTCCCCTCTTGCCAACCTCCCTAATGCTGATTCCCTAATATCAAGGAATATGTGTGGATATCGGTTAAGGCGTTTTGGAGTTATGGTGCAACAGACATACAACACATACAAACATACAAACATACTCACGCTCACTGTTATATATATATATATATATATATATATATATATATATATATATATATATATATATATATATATATATATATATATATATATTACGAGTTGGGAAATCTGCTGAGCGCCTTAGAAGATACGGTACTATCAGACACCTGAGAAGATACCTCAGGGAGTGGGGTTTAGGTATCCCGACCCCCCTAATGGGGCGTGAGGATCCCGACCCACTAAAACCCTACTCGAGTCTCCAGCCTCAATCCCCCCTGGCACCACCTTATCGGTATTATTTCAGGGAGGGGCTATTGTGCTTAATGCACTCGCTTAGATAACTACTGGACTATGGTAGTTAGGCTGTTTATTCGCCGTTGGCAAGATGGCATCCACCGTAGATTTGCCTTTTCGGAAGCCGAATTGGTTCCTTGACAGACCGTTTGTACCCTCAGTGTACTGTACGAGTCTGTTAAGGATAACCCTTTCCAGCACCTTGCCGGCAGTATCGGCAGACAGATCGGCCTATATGACGAGGGGATACCCGGAGGTTTTCCCGGCTTCGGCAATAGGACCAGATTCTGTCGTTTCCATCTGTCCGGGAAGTTGCCAGCTTCCAGGCATCTACTCATTACTGCCCCGAATAATTCGGGAGCCTCCAGAATAGCCGCTTTAAGGGCCATATTCGGGATTCCGTCTGGTCCCGGTGCCTTGCTCACCTTTAGGGATTTAGCAATCTCAATGAGTTCCTCGTTCGTAACCGTTACTTCCTCCCCGACCTCTAAACCACCGTCGCCCACGTTACTTTGGATGTTCGGCACGGAGACCGACCATCCTACGCTATGGTCTGAGATACTGGAACGTCGGCCGTGGGACGACTCAGCGGCCTGAGGCCAGGGCCTTGGCTCGTGGCGCGGAAAGAGGCCCTCAATGATCCGCTCCAGCATCTCTGGCGATCTCTCTGCGGGTGCCATCACGCCCTTGGCCTTTGCCATTACGATCCTGTAGGCATCACCCCACGGGTTCGCATTGGCACTGGCACATAACCTTTCAAAGCAGGCTCGCTTGCTAGCTATTATCCCACTCTTAAGCGCTGCGCGTGCAGCAACTAGTGCTACTCGACATTCTGCTCTGCCCTCGTCCGAACGAGCTCTTTGCATAATTCTCCTTGCACGAAAGCAGGCTCCGCGGAGTTCCGCAATTTCTTCTGTCCACCAGTAAACCGGTGACCTACCATACCTAGGTCGGCTTTTCCTAGGCATGGTGGCGTCACACGCTCGCGACAGCACCTCAACCAAATGATCAGCGTTCGGATCGGGCATATCGCGATCACCGCACTCTCTTCGGATCGCTTCCACAAATACTTCAGGATCGAAGTATGATGTCTTCCACCCACGGGTGGTTGGAGTGTTGGCTCTACCCGCCGCCTGCCGCCTCGTTATCTGACCAACACCATAGCGGACCGCCTGATGGTCACTGTGAGTGTAGCCATTGTCTACCCTCCAGTCTCCTATCAGACCAGGGCTGTCGAATGTCACGTCGATAATAGACTCTGCACCATTCCTGCTGAAGGTACTTGTGGTGCCGACGTTGGCCAGGTCTACGTTGAGCTTTGCCAGAGCCTCAAGCAGAATCCAACCCCTATGGTTCGTGCGACGACTTCCCCACTCAACCGCCCAAGCGTTAAAGTCGCCCGCCACAACCACCGGCCTTAGACCAGTCAGCGCAACTGATACTTGGTCTACCATCCGCGTAAACCGCTCGATCGACCAACTCGGCGGAGCATAACAGCTGCAGTAGAACTCCGATACTCCGCACATCCGCGCCAAGACCCTTCAGCTGCTCATCCCCTCTCATGGCCTTCAAAACTTCTGTATAGCTCAGCCCCTCAGTTTTGAGGATAAGGGTATCGCCTTTGCTCCTCTTTTTTCTGGCCACTTTCGGTGGAGTTCGATCCTCCTCTTTCTTCCTGGCCTTCTTCTTTTTCACTGTTTCCCACTGATTGTCGGGAGCTAACTGCATCTTATTACCCTCGGAGGGTTTCACAGTTTGCTTACGATCCTCAGCGATCAAGCGCTTCTTCGGGCCCGTGGGGGTTTGTTCCCCTGGGGACTGCCTTGCACGTTTAGTCGATATCTTGTTGTCACTGGACTGCTCCGTAGTCACAAGGGCTACGGTGTGGTCAGTCGTTGACAGGCAGGCATCCGTTTGTACAGACCTCGATACAAACGCCTTTTCTATCACTTTTACTCGCGCTTCGAGTTCGCCGTGTTCCTTCGTCGCAGCACGGATGGTGCCCCGAAGCATGAGCAGGCTTTGTTTCAGGTCCTTCGCTAGGGTGCTGCGGCCTGCCTCAAACTCGATAATGGCATCGAGCTGATGAGACGCCGCTACCACTCTCGGTAGCATGTCTCTCTTTCCTTCCACTGCTTTTATTAGCGACGGGCCATTCACCGCTGCGTCCGGCGTAGATGCAGTTGGAGCGACAGGTATGCCGCTTCTGCTCGTATCCATCGGCGGAGATCGCTGGATACCACCTCTTGCGAACGGATTATTTAATCCGTCCGCGCTCACTGAAGTAAAGTTTTTTTGATTTTGATTATTCATATAGAATCCCACGAGTTGAGGGGAAAGAAGAGTCCGCCGCATCAAAGCCCCTCATGATGCGGTAAGGGCTGATTACTGTGGAGGGCGCTCTGGTACTCCACAGGCTCCGTTTGAGGCTGGGTATTTATAGAACCCCCCCCCCCACCATTCATCCCTCGGCACGGGTCGCATGACACCTTGGATTAGGGGTTTATCCATTCTTGTTTTTACTTTTAGCCATGGATAACAGCTATTCAACCATCCTCCTTTAGGGGCTTTGGACCCTCTGCTCAGGTTCTCAGTATTTTCAGGTTCATCGAACATGCTTCTACCGAGATCCGAGATATATATATATATATATATATATATATATATATATATATATATATATATATATATATATATATATATATATATATATATATATATATATAAAGGTAGAAGAAAATAAATGATATTTCAGACTATTTTAGACCAGTAATGTTGACAACAACATCTTCATAACTTTTGATAACGTATGGAAAGTATCAAAAGATAAGTAAAACAAAAACAAAGAAGCCAGTTGTTACGTCTCGTCTTAAAATAAAAGCTATAAGCATTGATAAAAAAAATCCTATGCAGTATTTTTGATTAAGACCTAGAAATCGATAAACTCTGCCACCTATACTGTTGCATTGAATTGCTCTGTAACAAGCGACACGTCCGCACCCTGCAACTCCGTGTGAAAATCGCTTTGAGTTGAAGCCTGTAGTCGGCAAAGCTTATGCATTTGATATTATAATATGAACATACGTGCTGCTTGAGTCAATCATTGAAGATGTTTATGTTAGATACTGCTTTAATGCAGGTGTATGAGGCTATTTGCGATGAGGAAGGATAGCAAATTATTTGCCCTATGTACTGATCATTGAAAATTTTTTAGAGTAAAAAAACTGCTGAAGAAAGGGTATCCTTATCTACGCCACTGTTTGACACAGAAAATTGAATATCAATAGCAATGATGTCAAGCAGCCAACTGTCTGGCCTCCGTTGTCTACTCGTAAGTATGACCGCACGCGTTCGTATATTGCAAAATTGAGTGGAGCCCATATTTGCTTTCTGCGACAGAAACCGAACGACATGGAACTTACAGGAATGAATTCGCCATTCAAAAAGGATTTGCTAAATTTATATGCGAATATTTATTCAACGATATTTCTCGTCCCGTGAGGCGACTGGAAACAGGCATTCATTTGCCAAGTCGGATTGGTGTGCTCGCTTTCCATTCATCAGCTGTACAGTTTGCGCTTATGTGATCTTGTTGGCAGCTATTCAGTATTGTGATTTCGATCTATATAAAAAATCAATCGTTTAAAATTCATTAAAAAGACATGGTTCAGGAAAAAATTGTAAAAAAATGTTAAAATTTCCGTGGCAAACAGTAAAATTGCACAGAGGGTGCCACAGTCTTTAGAAGGTTACGTAAAGAGTCGCCTCCGAAAACTTGATTTTCACAATACTTATGCTCATGATGAAAAATGCGTAAATGGAGTAATTAAACACTAGTTTTTGTTTTTGGTTTCAGGTGCAAATTAAAATTGATGTTTTCACGGAACGGCTTGGATAAAAAGTGAGATTTTTATTAGTATCTCATTAATTTTTCTGAGTACCGTAAGCGGACCTAATGCATAGTTCCTAATTCTGTGTACACTCAAGCCTTTTTTACACGGTTTATTTGTACGATTTTTGAATTAACGGGTTTTTTATGACGATTTTGGAATTAACACGGTTTTTAATGACGATTTTTGAATTAACATGGTTTTTTGACAACATTTTTCGAATTCACGTGGCTTTTTCAGCGATTTTTACATTTGTACGGTTTTTTCGGTGGTTTTGAATTAACGCGTTTTTCACGTCGATTGAATTAACACGGTTTATTTTATGTTGATTTTTGAATTCTGGCGGTTTTTTTACAACATTTTTCGAATTAACGCGGTTTTGTAAACGGTTTTATTTTACACAGCACGTATCCCCCGTGTAAAAAAGACTTGAGTGTACCTCACATCTCAGTCGAAGCATCATCAAGCCAAATGTAATAAATAATCCTAAATGTATGCAGCACACGCTACGCTATTTTATGTTGTGAAATAACATGTAATATTATATGATTTGCCATGTTCCATTTTTGTGCATGTCAAAAAATATTAATTTACAGGATTTTTCTTGATGTTTTGGAGCGTCTTAGTAGACTACGAAACCTGGAAATTAAATAAAACGAAAACTTATCCAATTTAATTCTACTATGTATATTTCATGCTTGACAGTTCGAAAACAGACACTGAGGAAGCCTGCAAGTCATAGGCGAAATACGTATCTGTCAAGAATAAAGTATACATAGTAGAATTAAATTGGACAAGTTTTCTTTTTATTTAATTTCCTGGATTTTTTCGTAGTGTGTACTCGCCGATTTATTTGTCTTAATTATCATCTCGTAGGTTTTTATAACGGTAGTTTTCTGCAATCGACGGAGGGACCGGTAGAAGAAAGCAATGAAACAAAGATGTTTATAGTCCAAAGTGATTGTGACAAGATGTGAAGAGGAAAGAGTGGAAAATTAGATAAGGGATAGTCATTGAAGCAATGGACATTTCCATCTGTTTCGAAAAATATGTAAATTATAGAGGTTTGCAACATAAATTGATATATATATTTAGGTTTAATCGTAAGTTAGTAATATTGTAAGTAACATCAGTTGAGTATTTAGCATTACCAGATTATTCATAGAAGAAGGCAACTCAAGTACTAAAAGGTAAACTAATGGTTAATTTACCCTATATTATGTTCATTTCACGCGCGCAGATTGATCCCCAATTAAAAATTAAATGTTCGACAGTTAGGGTACATTAAGCACTTATTGCTTGAATTGTCTTGAAATTTTCTCGAAATCGATTAGTTTCTCGAGTTCGATTAGTTTTTGAGTTACGCAAAAATTTCTGTTTTATTTGTATGATAGTCCTTATCCCCCTACCACAGGGGTGAGGGGTCTCAAACCATCATTAAAAAAAATCCTGCCTCCAAAACCCCCCACATGTCAAATTTGGTTCCATTTGCTTGATTACTTTTCGAGTTATGAGGAAATTTGTATTTCATTTGTATATGAGCCCCCCCTCCCAAAGTAGGGAAAGGTTTCAATTCACCATAGAAAAATTCTTGTCTCCAAAAACACCCACAGGTCAAATTTTGTTCCATTTGCTTGATTAGGTCTCGAGTTATAAGGAAATTTGTATTTCATTTGTATGGGAGCCCCCCCCCCCCTCCTAAAAAGGCCAGGGGTCTCAATTCACCATAGAAAAAATTCTTGTCTCTAAAAACACCCACATGTAAAAGTTTGTTCCATTTGCTTGATTAATTCTCGAGTTATGCAGAAATTTGTGTTTCATTTGTATGGGAGCCCCCTCTCTTAGTGGAAGGAGGGGTCTCTAACTATCATAAGAACCTTCCTTGGCCCCAAAAACCCCTATATGCAAATTTCTATAAGGATTCTATAAGGAACATTCGGGCAGACAGACAGAAATCCATTTTTATAGGTACAGATTTGTATGGGAGCCCCCCCTCTTAGTGGGGGGAGGGGTCTTTTGCCATCGAGAGAACCTTCCATAGCCCCAAAAACCCCTACATGCAAATTTTCACGCTGATCGATTCAGTAGTTTTCAATTCTGAAAGGAACATAGGGACAGACAGACAGACAGACAGAAATCCTTTTTTATAGGTATAGATTTTGAACTGCTAATGCTAAATACCCAACCGATGGCACTTACAATATTAGTAACTTTCGATTGAACATTGAAATAATATCAATTTTTGTTACAAATCTCTATATTTTTACATATTTTTTAAAACAGATTGGAATGTTTGTTATCCTTTTAGGGACTCCTGAGGTTTATAATAGAATAAAGACTGGGTCGATAATAGGAATTCTAATGTATTTGCATGGAAAGAGTTCACAAATTGTGATATTTTTTGCAATGTTAATCGCATAATGGACCCTCACTTGTTGAAAATGTCGACTTCAAGCCATTAGTAATCAAATGCCATTTAAATTTTATGAACTAAAATGTGTACTATGTTTAGTACTTTCTGTTTCCTGTCATATATTCTCAGAACTAAAAGGTACAAGCTAACACACGCCGAAATTGTACCCGAAGGTCTATTATAGGCAAAGGGTCCACTGTAAATTAACTTACCCTATTTCATTTAAATGATAGATTAGTATTGAACTATGGTATTCAAACTCACGTACACAGTTTAGATTTTATTTTTAAAATGCACTCAATATAACACATGATTTCGCAATTTCCAGTGAACTCAACCAATCAAAAAGTTCGCCAACATCGATATAAAATAATGACGCCTCCGGCGAAATCTACAGCCCGCCGAAATTGCTCATGCCATCCGCGGATTGATCTAAAAAAAATGTGAAAACTACGCGAAATAATGATACACTATTCTAGTTTATCACGCCATTATCTATGATAAAGATATTTATACTTCTGCTGCTGCTTGCGGCTACGCTTATGTAAACTATTTTTTTATTTTTTATTATTTTTTAAAACTATTACAATTTTTTATAAGCAAGTACAAATGAACTTCATTTCCAAAAAGAACATTTTTATGAGACATCGCCATTCGTTTTATTCGAACTGGGAAAATATTGCGCCACTTCCAACTCCCATACGATAGGATGAAGCAAAATATCGAAACTAGCGCAAATGTCTTCCATCCAAAGGAAGAGAAGCGTGGCAGGTGCAAGCTGGCGATTATGATTAATGGTCGATATATTAAGATTTATATAAAAATTAATTGCGAGGCACGAAAGTATAAATATATCGCTATCAAGGTCGCGAAAGTCTGTGAATGAACGGTTTTCATAATAAATATTAAAACATTTATATCCGGTCTATATATTAGATTATTAGATATTGTTACGAATGATACAAGTAAAAATTCAGAGATGTGAGCCTTTCCTAGCGGTTTTATTTTTTTTAATTCTTTTCCTTCATTGGACTAATTTTGAATATTAACAGTGTGGCTGTTAATTTTAATATATACTATTATTATGCATATTGTAATAAATTCAAAAATATAGAGTAACAAGAAGATATCCGCAATACAGCATTCTGAAACTATTTGAGTTGAATTATTGTGAAACAGTCTTTACAAACCATAAATTAATGCTTTCAAACTGCATTGTTTGTTTAATAACAAAAGTCTACTCGACCAGTAATTGCAAAACCTTTCTTTAAAAGAAAATCAAAAAGATTAAGCTATAAATACTATCGATAGTATTTATTCCAAATGAAGACGAGTCTGAAGCATCGCTAAATTGTCTGACATTTACTAGCCAATATTTTCTCCTCGCTACCTCACCATTCCTCCTCACCTTCCACTAGCCATCTGACCATCATGTTAGTCAGCATCAAGCCATGTGGTGAGGGCAGTAGCCCCACCTTCAACCGCTAGTGGCACGCGATTTAGATGCGAAAGTTACTTAGCAGTTAGCACACATGACATTACAAGAGATGCTAAAAAAGCAATAAGTCAGCTGTGCAAACAAAAATTATATCGTTTTGTGCCACTCTGTCTAGTATATACAGTAAGGTCAAATAATTAATTGTGACTTAAATGCTGAAGTGTGTAAGCAAAAATTAAACTGATCTTTCAAAAAATCGCAATTTTAAACTTGGATGAAATCCGTGTCTTTAGCGCTACTTCTCGAAAATAGAAGTAAAGAAAAGATGACTTAGACATTAACGTAGCATGTAGCGTCTAATTTAAAGCAGTTTAATTTGCATTTTTCGTTAAAAATATCACATTCGCATAGTTTGACTGCACAGATTTTCAATAGCACATATTTTCTGATGAATATCAATGAGGAAGCCCAAATATCTCAAGGTTCCCAATATTCATCTATTGCAGTAGAAGTTATCATCTTTGATGTGATATCAGATGCCAAATAACAGTTTTTTCGTAAGAATAGCTATCCCCGTTTAACCCACTTTAGACCAAACGATATGGAAACACTGAGAGATATACTCAGCAAATCATAAGTCACATATGTTCAAACGCGTTCGTTAAGTAGGATAAAGAAACCAAATGATACAAATTCATCAGTTTAATAAGTAATTTAAAAAATCAAAGCAAATAAAAAAAACATAAATGATCATAAATAATCAAAAAACTGTGCAAAAATAGTAATAATAGACATATAGAAATCATTTCGAATTTGTACATTTTTTAAAAATATTTTATGAAAAATCACAAAAATCTAAGCGATGAATTCTTGTGACAGGCAATAACGGGTTAAAACTTAGTTAATTTATAACCTATGTAGCATTATTTCGCAAATATTTACATTTATGAATATCAATATGCATCAACTGTTCATACTAAATATGCAGAAACGTCAGCGATATTTGTGACAATCTCTTCGCATTGTCATCCGTTACCATGAAGAACAAAATCGCCTGCAGGCAACTCACGTTGTGATAGTTCGCTGCTTGGCGTGTATCCCATTTGGTTGCGATTTCCTCTTTTGATTTCTGCATAAACCAGTAAACGTCATCATAGTCTACATTTTTGTGTAATTGAGAGACAAATAATCTAATAAAGTAATCTAATAAAGTAGACTTTTCTTATTATATGTATTGTATTGCTGCAACGAGAGACAAGAGCTGTCCGATTTTAAATAACCACGAAAAATTTTTACAATTAGGTTTTTACGGTTCAAATTTAAGAGTTTTAGATTTGATTTAGTCTTATCTCAGAGGACTGACATCCATCCAAAAAATAACTCTTTGGTTAAATCATATGACAAGATTAATTGAGAAACAAGAGATGATACCGCTAATACCACTAAACATATTTTATAATATTGTAGGATAAGTTGAATCTTTTTAGGTACTTTTTAGGTACGTGGATGCGATTTTTCAGCTTAAATACTCTTAATTATTTTTTTACGAGTGTTTTGATTCTTTGTTAACCAAATATATGACAAACATACATATGTACCTTAACTTTTCCCAAGGTCGTGGAAACTAATAATGGTAATCGTCATAGACTACAAAAACGTGTAAGCAGGACGAAAATTGAAGTTGTTGATGGCTTTCTTAGAAAAAGTTAATTTCATAATCTTCGATCTGAGATCTGAGATCGTGTTGGTTTACCATACGTCCATTCTGAATAAATTTATTTTCTAAATATCCGGCACATTTTGATTGGCGGGTGCTATATTGCTCTGCTTCTTTTTTGCTCGACAGATTTTTCTTTACACTATTCTAAAAAATAAATGACAGAAAGACAATGTATCATTCTTGGGTTTAGACTTGTCTTTGAAATTTTAAAACGTTTTTGTTCACTCCATACAAATAGGTATATTTATAAATTACATTGAGACATGCCACTAAATCTAATATGTTTCTGGGCATATTCTGTTTTGGCATTAAAGTAGCACTAGCGATAAATTTAACACTTTCGATTTTTTGCGAGTGCCAACGTTAGGACCGGCACAAAGTCACGAAGATGAAGAAACTAGGATAAATTCCGTCGGGGTTTTCTTTTCTTCTCATCACCCGCAATTCATCACTAGGGTGTTCTTGTGTGGCATGATGGATTTGTTTTTATTCTATCAACTATGTCTATTTGACATGCCAGGCTTTACTCACGCTACAATTTGTCTTACCACAGCTATAGGATGACACCCGGCTGTGTTGCGTTGACACACTGCCAAAGATTGGCCACTGGTCTCTGAACGATTTTCGAATATTGTTATTCTGCAACAAATTTATTTGTGAAATGTGAGCAATTACTGACAAAATCCCTTGCAGGAAGTTGTTTTTTTTAAATTTTGTATTTTATAAGATAGTGTGAATATATTTAAAGTGCTGCCTTGTTTCGTTCAATTATTTATTATTATCAAGAACCAATCCATTGTACATAAAATGATAATAAACAAAAAAAAAAACATGATAAACTCAATCACACTACAGCTAAATCTGAATTTCATCTAGATGTAAGCATGTGAAATTCAAGACAAAATTAGAAACAAACATTTTAGTCCTAGATCTTCTCTTACTGTTTTTAAGGTAGAATAGGATGGATGGAGGCGCACAGTTTAACAGTTTAAAAATTTAAAGCTATTAAAAAACGATGAATATAATTTCTGTGTGTGTGTCTGTATAACCTATCTATCTCCCACTGTCTGAAAGTGAAATTATGAAAAAAAGGTAACTGCAGCGTGAGGTTAGTCTATGCAATTATTTTAGTTTCGGGTTATAGATGGTGTTAGATCTACTGACTATCCAAAGACCCATGAAGAATGATTGACTACTTGCAGCGGATTCCGGAATCATTTTCTAGTCAACAAGCCCCGCCAGAAGGTAATACTAGAATCATAAAGATTTTACTATTACTTTCGGACTTTCAACTCGTTTGGTATGTTATTACCGAAAGAGTCAACCCGTATATAGTGACATGACATGTGAAAAAAATCTAATTGAAACGATCTTACCTAATTACTGATAACGTCAATATAACATTTTCTTACTTATCGCGTCATTTGAGTTTCCATCAGTGCATCCAATATCCAAAAACTAAAGTAATTTTTTCATCTGATATCCATGTGCATTATTTAAACTAATTAAGGCCAAATTTCTACTGTATAGGTGCTTGATGAGCAGTATAGCTGTGCCACGAAGTAGAATAATTTCTCAGTTTATAATATGCTGTATAAGATTATCTTAGTTTTAACATACAAGTAAATAGATAAATTAATAAATAAATAAGGCCATTGCAAATTATATTTAAAGTTTTTGTCACCCCCCCCCCCACCCCCCCCCCCCTTGGAAATTGGCTTGAAAAATCGGGGGGCAAAAAAATAATTTGTAGTATATGAGTCAAATTTATTTTTATAAAATCAATTGTCTGTAGGCTCTACAGTCTGAAAAACTCGAAAAATGAGTCTCCGAGTTGAATTAATGTTTCTAGCACGAAACAGAAATGGAAATTCAAACAATGGAATTTCCGAAAATCGTCCAAAAAAATTTTCCTTCGTTTTTGTCTTTTTTCGAATATTTTTGCATATAAAATAATAACGTATATATTATAAGCAAGAATAGATTCGGTTTTCACTTTTAAACCTTAAAAAAAATTCTTAAAATCCAAGTTTTTTTTTGCTCGATTAAAAAGTTCAAGTTTGTTTTTTTTTCGCCCCCCCCCCCCCTTCAGTGGCCGAACACCGGAAGGACAAAAACTTTATAAAATATTTGTAATGGCCTAAATAAATTTCTTATACATACTATAAATATTAAAAACCTCGACTTTCTAACTATAAAACGAATGATTGGTTGATGAATGAGTTCTGATAATTTGAATAAACTCGTAAAGCTACAATACGTAGAATTCATAAATAAGTCATACCTCGTTTGACTATAAATTTTCAATGAGCAAACACGTGTATCGGTTACAATGTATTTATAATTGTCGGTTTGATATATGAGATGAAAAGATGATTAAGTAGAGATCTGCTTGAGAAGAGTGCATCATCACATGCATCGAGTCTATTTTGTACAAACTAATACGTTGAGTGACTCAACCTTTTATTTGCATGCAGAATTTATGACTATTTTATTGCATGATAAACTAGCTCTATAATATCACTATAAATAGGAGGAAAGACAATAATAAAGTTTTTGTTCTGTGACTTTTTGTGCATTGTGTCGTTCATTACTATATATTTGATATTTATTGGTATTCTTTGCCATAATATGAGTCACCCTAAACCTACAATATAGGGGAAAGAGGTACAACACATCCTTCAAGTAAAACATCATTCTCTGGAGAGCTACAGTAGACTAGTTCCGTGTTTTTTAATTTATAATATTTCGTAACGTTTTTAAGTATTGTCCTGACGTAATTTTATTTAAAATACTGAAATATTTTTGTTATTTAGACAGATTTTTACCAAGAGTCACAATAACGATGTGAGGCAAAATGTCTAAGCCCGTGGAACGCAGCCAAGAGGCAGGCATTGAATCCAACATGCAGAACAACTAATACAAAATACGCATTATTTCGTATTAAAAGTATGCAACTCGCAAAACAAATAGAATAAATAAATAGCTTATTCTCGAGGCAAAAAACTCGCGGGGAATCCACTGCCCGTGAGGCTGGTAACGCACTGGAATACAAATTTTGCATTACTTTTTCTTCTTCATCATCATCTTCGCCGTTGATTCTACTCACGAGCGGGAGCGCGATTCCTCGCCTGTAATCGACATCAGCAGATCGGGCTGCAACGACGAACGACGAGCGACAACTGTAGCTGTTAGCTAAACACATACTCGCAAAAAATCGTTGCAATGCATGAAGAAATCAGAGCGGGAGTTTTAAAAGGATGCTTATGGCGGCGTGTTCGTTATAATGAGTACGCGTGTGTGAGAAAATTAGACCACACGCGTGTGGACTTCTCAACACTGATTTAAAATCGCACAATTTTTCTTCGATTGATTTTGTTGATAAGTCACTAGAATACAACCAAATCTGAAGTTTCATTCGAACACGTAGGTTGGAAATCAGGGCTCAGAATTATGAAAACTTACAAGATGCAGTGTACATAAAATTATTTACAAAAATTGTTGCAAACTTCTAACAAAAGTTCCACGAACCGCCTCGTGGTACCAGCCGGGATACGAGCAACTTTGGTGAAGATCGGGTAACCAACCCTGGTGGAAGCCAAGGTCGTATGCTGACAAGAAAGGAGGGCTCTTTCGAGCTTCGTTGGCCCTCCGGCGAAACAGGGGGTTGGTGTAGCAGGCTTTGCGAGCCGTCACCACCAAAAACACTAAAGCACGGAACGAAGAACAAATATATTCTTACTGGAACAATCGGAATAGATCCACGCGACGAGAAAGGACTATGGATTGGAAACTCGGGACGTGGAACTGCCGATCTCTCAACTTCCAAGGGAGCACTCGAGTGCTCTCCGACGTATTGAAGAGCCGCAAGTTCGACGTCGTAGCGCTGCAGGAGGTGTGCTGGAAGAACTCAACGGTACGTACGTTCAGAGATGGACATACCATCTACCAGAGCTGCGGCAACACACACGAGCTGGGTACAGCTTTCATAGTGATGGGCGAGATGCGGAAACGGGTGATTGGGTGGTGGCCAATCAATCCTCGAATGTGTAGGTTGAGAATCAAGGGCCGATTCTTCAACATAAGCATTATCAACGTGCACAGCCCTCACCTCAGAAGTACCGATGACGACAAGGATGAATTCTACGCGCAGTTGGAGAGTGAATACGACCGCTGCCCAAAACATGATATCAAGATCGTCATCGGGGATTTCAATGCTCAGGTCGGCCAGGAGGAGGAATACAAACCGGTGATTGGAAGGTTCAGTGCACACCAGCGAACCAATGAAATGGGCCTAAGACTTATCGACTTTGCCGCCTCCAAGAATATGGCCGTACGTAGTACCTTTTTCCAGCACAGAATCCACCATAAGTACACCTGGAGGTCACCAAATCGGACAGAATCACAGATCGACCACGTTTTGGTCGACAGTCGGCACTTCTCAGACATTATCGACGTCAGATCCTATCGAAGCGCTAACGTTGACTCGGACCACTACCTAGTTATGGTTAAGATGCGCCCAAGACTCTCCGTTGTGAACAACATTCGGTACCGACGCCAGCCTCGGTTAGATCTCGCGCGGCTGAAGCAGCCAGACGTCGCCGCAAACTACGCGCATTCACTCGAAGCTGCGCTGCCGGAAGAGGACGAGCTGGACGAAGCCCCTCTAGAGGACTGTTGGAACACTATCAAAACAGCCATCAGCAGTGTAGCGGAGAGCTCCATCGGGCATGTGGCCCGGAATCAGCGGAACGATTGGTTTGACGATGAATGTAGGAGGGTGATGGATGAGGAGAACGCTGCGCGGGCGGCCAAGATGCGCAGTGTCACACCTCAGAACGTGGAAAGACACAAACAGAAGAAGATGCAGCGAAACCAAATCTTTCGGGAGAAAAAGCGCACCCTGGAAGAGCAGGAATATGCAGAGTTGGAGCGGCTGCATCGTTCTCAGGAAACGCGAAAGTTCTACCAGAAACTGAACGGATCCCGCAAAGGCTTTGTGCCGCGAGCCGAAATGTGTCGGGATAAGACTGGCAGTATTCTGACGGACGATCGTGAGGTGACGGATAGGTGGAAGCAGCACTTCGACGAACACCTGAATGGCGCCCAGCCGGAAAACCATGGCGGCGGGGAAAGCGATTTCGACGGTGCAGCAAACGGGGAAGAGGTGCCAGCCCCAACGATAGGCGAAGTTAAGGAGGCCATCATGCAGCTAAAGAACAACAAGTCAGCTGGAAAAGATGGCATCGGAGCGGAGCTTATTAAAATGGGACCAGAAAAGCTGGCCGTTTGTCTGCACCGACTAATTGTTAGAATTTGGGATACGGAACAGCTACAGGAGGAGTGGAAAGATGGGGTTATCTGCCCGATCTACAAAAAGGGCGACAAGTTGGACTGTGAGAACTATCGAGCGATCACCGTTCTCAATGCCGCTTATAAAGTGCTGTCCCAAATCATTTTCCGCCGTCTATCACCAATTGCGAATAGATTTGTGGGAACTTATCAAGCCGGCTTCGTCGAAGGTCGGTCTACAACGGATCAAATATTTACACTGCGGCAAATCCTCCAAAAGGGCCGTGAATACAGAGTTCCCACGCATCATTTATTCGTTGACTTCAAAGCCGCATATGATACCATCGACCGGAAAGAGCTATGGAAAATCATGGACGAGAACAGCTTCCCCAGGAAGCTCATCAAACTGATTAAATCTACGTTGGATGGTACACAGTGCTGTGTTCGGATTTCGGGTGGATTGTCAAGTTCATTCGAATCACACAGAGGGCTTCGTCAAGGTGATGGTCTTTCATGCCTGCTGTTCAACATAGCGCTACAAGGTGTTATGAACCGAGCGGATATCAACACGCGGGGCACGATATTCAACAAATCTAGTCAATTCGTCTGCTTTGCCGATGATATGGATATTATCGGCAGAACATCTGTGGCGGTGGCTGAACAGTACACCAGACTAAAGCGCGAAGCAGAAAAGATTGGGTTAAAAGTAAATACGTCTAAAACAAAGTACATGCTGGCCAGCGGAACCGAGGCCGAACGACACCGCTTGGGCAGTAGTATATTGATCGACGGCGATGAGTTTGAGGTAGTCGATGAATTTGTCTACCTTGGCTCACTGGTAACGGCGGACAATGATACCAGCCGTGAGATTCGGAGGCGTATTATCAGCGGAAGTCGTGCTTACTATGGGCTCCACAAGCAATTGCGGTCGAGCAGACTAAGTCCCCGTACAAAGTGCACCCTGTACAAGACGCTTATTAGAACGGTTGTTCTCTACGGGCATGAAACATGGACAATGCTCGAGGAGGACCTGCGGGTGCTCGGAGTTTTCGAACGACGAGTGCTAAGAACGATCTTCGGCGGCGTACAGGAGAACGGAGTATGGAGGCGGATGATGAACCATGAACTCGCACAGCTCTATGGCGAACCCAGTATTCAGAAGGTAGCTAAAGCTGGACGGATGCGATGGGCAGGGCATGTTGCAAGAATGCCGGACAACTACCCTGCAAAGATGGTGTTCGCCTCAAATCCGGTAGGAACAAAACGACCAGGAGCGCAGCGAGCAAGATGGTTAGACCAGGTGGAGCGAGATCTGGCGGAGAGTACTCGGTGTCCGAGGAATTGGAGAGCGGTAGCCCTTAACCGAGTTACATGGAGAAATTTTGTTCAACAGGCTTTGTCTTAGGACGGCAAGCCACCTAAGTAAGTAAGTTGTACCAGAAATTGCAATAAATTTACTGCAAAAATTGCAGTAAAATTTGTACGAATCGTAATAAATTTGTTATAAAAAATTGTAACAGGTTTGTTACAATCATCGCAACAGGCTTGTTACAAAAATGGCAATGAATATTATTATAAGAATCTATCATAAAAATTGGTACATGAAATGTCATAGAAATGATTACAAAAAAAAAAATTAACCTACACTGATATGGGTCATTCCACGTCGAGTGACCGAGAAAAAGTACAAACCTGTAATCGACCTTCTCCGATTTGAACCAAATTTTGTCAGATTGTTCGTTTCAGGTCAGAAAGAAAACATTCTAAGTTTGATGCCGATTGGACGTCCCCTCGAATAATGGGAGTACCTTCATTTTTAAAGAAAAGACACGTTTTCGTCAAATACTCTTATTTTCTTTTGCTTGTGACTCTGGAAATACTAGGTTTAGAAAGACAATTTTATTATGATTCCAAAGCAAATTGCCCAAGGATTCCGAAAAAAAAATATTTATTTTTAGGGGCAGTGCAACCAAATTCGATTTAAAAACTAAATGTGCATTTTTCGCTCAATGAGAACAATTTGATTTCTAAAATTTCAACTCCATCGTATTCCTCAGTTTTTTTACAAAAAAATCACTCAAAACCCCGAGGTGTTCTTTGCCGATCCATTGTTATAGTGATTTGAAGAAAAAAAACTAGCAATATGAAAATTGAAAAACTTTACTTTTCAATCAATTTTAACTACTTTAGCACTTAGCGATAGCATAATGTTTATAAATTTCACATAACAAAAAAAAAATTGTTGGATATTTTGTTAATCCAACGGCAACGACATATTGACGATGCAACTTTTCATTCTAACATTGCAATTCCGTTTTCGTTTTCGCAGTGCTACCCAGCATAATAAATAAGGACGTTGTCTTACATTAAAAAAACCAAGCGTCTGATCGATTTATATCCGAAGCGTAAAAGTGTATAAGCGGAAAACCATCAAGAAACCAATCAAATAGGTATGCTACTTTGGATACACGGGTCGGCGTTTTGTTTAGGATAAAATAAATTTCATTTTACTGTTCTTTACATTCAGCTAGATATTAACATCTATAGTCGTTGCTATGCGATTTTTTTAATCGGCACCAAACTTAGGAACAATATGTCAAATTTTGGTTCAAACTGAATCCTAGAAAACCGATTGCATGGCTATGTGAAGTAGTAGAGGTGTGGAAAAACGTACCGTTTGTTTGTGTTAGCAGCGCAAATAATGTAAACAGCAAGGGTGACGTCAATCTCGCCCTATTCTTCTACGGGTATAAAAAAAAGCATAAACATTGTGCCGTACAACGATGACACTAACACACCTATACTTTTTAGCATATTACGAGCACAAACATGCCGCGTTTGCCGTACCTAAGTAATAGTGTACATAGATTGCATGGCACTCAGACACTTGACCTGGAATGACCCATGTTTTGATTATGTGTATGAGTGTGGGATAAACCACCATCAGTTTAAGGTCTTGTCAGGATACGTGGATAGGTCTTGCCAGTGTAAGTGCGGCTCCAAATTTGATTATCAGATGTATTTCACACTCATGCTATTGAAAAAGGATCAAAAAAGGTTGGGCGGGTCCACAAGCAGACACTTGGGCGATTTCCGGAGTTATGAGAAATTCCTTCCAGCATTAGAATCCCTCCAAGTAACAATAAATTTCACTGTACCAGCCAAATGATTTAATCGTTTTCTTGGCCGGTTTTGCAGTATGTGATGGAGCATCATCATGCAACAAAATTACCTTGTGATGCCTTTTTTGGTTTCTGGTCGTTTTTCACCTAAAGCTTCATTTAAATTGACCATTTATTGTTGGTAGCATTCAATGTTCATGATTCCGCCTGGTTTTACCCCGCTCTGCTTTTACCGAACACAAAGCATTGTCTTTGAGTCGTTTTTTAGCTATGAAAATTATTATGTCATTTATTTTTTTCTGTTGTTTTTTGATTTAAAATTATTATCAAGATAAAGGGAGCACTCTTAAGCAAAGCAGTATTATGGATCAGAAGAGATAATAAACAATCGTAGATGACCGGGGTCGAGATTAATCAACTAATTTTTCAACCAATTTCTCTGTTATGATATTGAAACCAACGATGCCAATCGATCTAAATGGACTGATAATAAAGTCTACTTGCTAATACTAGACCTCCCACGCCTGTATCGAACGAATAACGTGTCGGCATTCGTCATCACCCCTTTATAGGATAGCTAAATAAACACATATATTGAGTGGGAACGTGGCTTCCCCTACAAAAACGTCTCTCCAGTTGTCTAGCGATGCACATCTAAAATAATTGCATCCGACAGCTGACTGAGAAGGTGCACAACGCTGACACGTGCTTCCACGGAGGATTCATATCAGCTGTGTTTGTTAATTGACATATATACAGCGGATATTGCTTTGCCAGTTCCAATTATTGGCGAGGTAAATGGAATTGTTACGCGTATTTATGCAAATGATTGATTTCTAAATTCAGTGAAACTATATTGCAATGCACCATGAACCGAAATCGAATGAATGGTTCAGTGCAATCAAAGTTTATTGCGGTGATGAGTGAAATAACATAAACTATTAACTAATAAACGAACCCGTACAAAAGGTTTCTTGCACCCCCAGGAGAAAACCTCCAGAGCGGGCGACAAACGGAATTGCAAATGGCATTCCACATGTATGTATACCTATAGGCAATTCGTGTGCATCCTGCAGCTTCGATTGCATTAATAGAGAAATAATGCTGCATATTTTTGTAGCCGCCCGGCTTGAATCAAAGACACGAACCATGCGCGCACGAATTGTCTTTGCAGCCGTGTTTAGACCGCATAAGAACAACATTGCAAAATGGATCCAGATTAAACAGCGGCAATTGAACCTAGGATCTCTTTTGCATAGTATGGTATGGTAACCATCATGTGCTATGTATTTCAGTCAATTCAACATTTTTATCACATTTTCAATGCAGCCGTCACTATTACTATCGCTGATACTTGATTTATAATTAAAAAGCTGCTGTCTGTTCGTTTAATTAAGCAACATTATCTACGATGTTAGATGGTATTCCTTAATGTCGCCATTAAATATTTTTTACCAAACTTTTAAACTGAAGTTTTTGGAGCGTCTTAGTAGAATACGAAACCTTACGAAGTTTTCTTATTTTTTATTTTTAGGTAAACTTTTAAAGTTATGTCTCACATGTTTGTGCAACATCGTATATGGTCGGTGTTAAGTCAGGGCAAACCAAGGGGCAAAACTCTAATTTCGAGCAAAACGCGTTCAAAGTGTGCTGCTCTGTATGATTTATAGCCATCAATCGTTCGAAATGATCTCATAGCTCTGGCTGTTGGCAACATTTATGTAGTCTGATTAGAGTAAAATGTAGCTTAGAATATTCTTGATCGTTTGGTGACATTAACTCATTTTTTTAAATTTTGCGACTTGGTCCAGTCTGATTTAACACCGACCATATAATAAAATACTATATTATTTTCTGAGGGGCCATTCAGATACCACGTGGACACAAAAATGCCAATTTTCAACACCCCCCTCCCCCTCCGTGGACAAGCGTGGACATCGACTCAATCCCCACCCCCCTCCATTGTTTGTCCACGTGGACATTTTTTTTCTTATGTGAAATTCTGTGCTCAATTCTGTTTTCATTTGCGTTATTCTGTAATATAAAAAAAATTTAAAAAAAGCAAGCTAAACTAGGCATGTTATCTAGATCTAGTTCTTCTATCCATGCTGATCTTGTCCACTACAAATAAATGATGGACTACAGGAAAGTCTGTTCCAGCTTGATATTCGCTTGAAGATTCATCTGCTTCAACCCCTGTTCAACAAGAGTACCTTAGCTTGGTCGCTGACTTTAACACATCACAAGACCTCTCCGTTGTGGTTCGTGAAATTTTAGGAAGACGAGTTATTTTTCAAATACGTTGTCAATGGATTTTCTTTTTCGTGGCGAGCTGCATTTGATTGTAAGGCAAAATACAATACGCGTCGTGACCTAATTTTAGTTAATTCAAAAGGCACAAATGAGAGTTCTATTTATTGCAAAAAATGTCGCTTGTCCACGTGGACATTTTCTATACCCCCTCCCCCCCCTTCCGTGGACAAGCGTGGACATTCTCGTACCCCCTACCCCCCTCTAAGCTGTCCACGTGGTATATGGATGGCCCCTGAATGATAACAATTCTGTATTAAGTGTCATAAATGAGTTCATCCCAAGTTGATTACAGGGTGTTCAATAAGTTCGAATTCAACTTTTCATCGTTCTGTAAGTGCGCATCATGTGCATTCTGTGTATTGGAATTGGTGTCAGCTTTAACCGTATATATAGGCTAACCGACGCGCAAGGTGTCGACTTGATGTCATTTGTTATTTGTTTACCGCGCACGATGAAGGAGTTCCGCAACGTCGTCGTAGTAAAGTTGTTTGCGAGAGATGAGCGACCCGGTGACATATTTCGGCGGTTGAAATCCCACGGGGTGAAGCGGAATTTCATCTATAACACCATCCGTCGGTACCGGGAGACGGGCTCGGCCAAGGACCGTGCTAGATCTGGGCGGCCGTGCTACGAGGACGCCAGCGGCCATCAAGGTGGTGAGGGAGCGGGTTCGTCGAAAAATGAACCGCTCGATCCGGAAGACCGCTGTTGACCTGGATGTGTCGATCGGGACTGCCCACACCATCATGGCGAAGGACCTGGGATGCAAGCTGTACAAGAAACATAAGGTTCACGGGGTAACAGAGGTTACAACGAAGAAGAGGCTGGACAGAGCAAAAGTGATACGTTCGCGACACGCTGGTCAGGAGTTCGTGTTTTCTGATGAGAAACTCTTCATCTTGCAACAGCCGCACAATGTCCAAAATGATCGGCTATCGGCGCCGACGTAGGCCAGCATCCCGCCGTCCCACATAAACATCCCGCGGTTCCAGAGCGCCGCGTCGGTGATGGTTTGGGGGGCCGTATCCAAGCTTGGAAAGCTTCCACCGGTGTTTATCGAGAAAAACGTGAAAATCAACGCTGCGTACTATGAGACCGAGGTCCTGGAGAAGGTTGTGGTCCCGGCACTTTGTGACCTCTACGGGAAAGATCATTACGTCTTTCAACAGGACGGCGCACCGGCCCACACGGCGAATATCGTCCAAGTGTGGTTTTGGGAGAATTTGACTGATTTTCTCGATAAGACTTTGTGGCCTCCCAGCTTCCCGGATCTTAATCCCCTGGACTTTTATGTACATGTACAGTACATTTTATGTACTGGTCGTACATGCTGGCCAAGCAGAGCGAACATTAAGTGAGCACTGTGGACCAATTTAAGAAGCTCATTTCCAAGATCTGGGAGGAGATGCCCATGGACCAGGTGCGTGCCGCGTGTGATAAAGGTTTTCAATAAACACTGCTTCAATAAAAATTGGTTCAGAAAAGGATATCTTGTATTTTCATTTTTAAACACATTTTTAAAGTGTATTCGAACTTATTGAACACCCACCCTGTACATTATTTGCTTTTGTTTTTAAGTTAGTCTAACTGCAGTTAGTCTAACTATACAATTCGCTATCTGCATTTATAATGGTAACAAAATATCTTTATCAAATCCACATTATCCACATTGGAAAATTTGTAACCATGCAACCATATTTTTAATGTAGATCAAATGTATTTGGTAATGCTCTCTCTATTTTGGTCTCTATTTTGAGCAGACGTCTTTTTCGTCTTTACAAGAAAAGTAAAACATGATTTCTTTGGCAGGAATCTAAAGGTATACTTCGCATAGGTATACTACAGTGTAAATCAAATGAGCGAATACAGATGCCACCCGTTGCAATTATTTTTGGCAACGAAAACAGCTCATCTGTGACAAATTTAAGAATAGATCAATATCACTGGCAGTGGTTAGAGTGGCAAAACATTTTAGCTACAAATTGCTTCCAGCAAAGGTTGAGTCAAAAAAGTATGTATTTTCTTAATTCATATCAACGTTAAGCTTCACTCTTAACAGGTTTAAACGGGGCAATATTTTTTTGTCTCAAAGTATTCTCAAATATGTTAATTATTTGATTCGGCGGCCGTTTGAGGCATACAATTACGACGAGCTAGAATTCGGACCTGTCAGCAAAATCGTTTTAATAGAGTAGATAATCGTATATATTTTTATGTAAATTCGCAACTATCTATTTACAGCAAGAGATCGACACCGAATTGGGAATTTATGAGTGACAAGATATACCCGTTGCTTAATTTTCGCCAAAAATAACACCAACCGGAACGGAAAGTGGAGTCCACATTGTTTATTGCTCAGCATCCAAAAGACGACGACAAAAGTTACCAACAGAGATTATCATAATGCGTCCGCATAATAGCAGGAACAGCTATCAGCTTCGCCGTATCGACGACTACTTCTACATCCAATCCGTTAGCAATGGACTTTTAGTGGACCTTGTCGATGGTTGCTGTTTATTAACTGGTAGTGTTTTGATGCAACAAAAACACGACCGCAGATTGTTGGCGATGCGGAATGCCAGCAAACCTGATTCGTGAATAGAGCCGTTTGAAATATTCGGCGAAACATCGATATAGTTTCCACGCGGTTTAGTGTATACAGTATGACGGTAACATCTTTATGTGATAAGCTCGGTACAAAAAGAAGCATAAGTGTGTCAGTGTAATAAATGTGCTGTAAGAATGTTATTATTATTAAGCTAGATCGAATTGAAATTCAGTCATGCTCAAAACAAAACGCGCTCCGATGCTATCAGTGATAACATTGCTCATCTCACTGATTTGTTTTACCAGTAGCGAATATCATACCTCTAGTAATGCCAGCAGTACCGAATATAGTTTTTCCAAGTATGATTATACCTCCGCTCAAGAAACCAGCCACGGTAACAAGCACGGTGTCGTCCTGAATAATGTTAAAGTGACAAAAAACCATCGCCGACATTCATTACCATCGAATTCCACTAGCGAAAAGTCTGCTTATAAATACGCAAAAAGTGATAGTGAGTACAGTACATCGATGCCTACTCGAAATCAGCCACCCTCGTCGTTTGAAATGTTGGACACCTTTCGAAAGCCTTCCTACGACAATCGCGAATCGCACATAAAATTTGCAATTCTTCTACCGGAAAAACCGCAAAATCAACGTGATATAAGAATCCTCTCCACAATACGACCGATCATCGAAATGGCCACCAATATCGTTACTGGTCCTGGTGGAGCATTGGAGAATATAAAAATTGAAATCGATTATCGAGACACCCAGTGCTCCTCAACATATGGTGCACTTGGAGCGTTCGATATTTTTCTAAAACGCAAGCCAGGTATCATTATGCTTTATGCTGGTTACGCCGGTTTTTTATTACGTTCACCATAGATTATCTTGAATAAAATCATCTAGACTAGGCAAACAAAATGATGCATAATTATCCGTACACTATGGCTGTGTTGTTCATTTTAATTTGAATACGCGCGCCGTTTTGGAATGCTTACCAGGATCGTACAATAAAATATAACTATTTTCTCTCTTTTTTTTCGTCCGTAATTTTTCTTACCCATTATAATACAGTTGCAAATATTTTCGGTCAACAAATAAAAGTTCGGTAAAGGAAGCAGTTTTTATTTTTGCAGTTTCCAATTTTCTCGTTCATTAAAAAGTAGACTGATTTTGTCGTCATCACGCGCTTGTATTAAATGTTATTTGTCGTACCAGATTTAAAAACATTGTTATTGTACAGCCATCAACTCATTGATATAACAGTGGAAGTAAAGGCCAACGATTTAGTTCTGTATGATTTATTCCGATACAATCAAAAAGTCAGTGGTGAACGAGTACCGATTCTTTAGAGTATTAGAATGTATTTGCTTTATTTATCTATATACTCGTATCGGTCAACTATAGATGTCTTCTTCGGACCGATCTGCGATTACGTGATAGCTCCCATTGCACGCTATAACTCGGTCTGGGGAATCCCGATTCTCACGACTGGTGGACTTACGGATGCGTTCTCCTTCAAATCACCCAATTACATGACATTGACACGCATGATGGGCAGTTATAGCGATATAGGACTGGCTGTACGGGAAATTCGAAAGCACTTCAACTGGACTATTCAAGCATTTATCTATCACGACAACGACGGGAAAAGCGGTAAGGGACACTCTGACTGCTCGTTGGCAATTTCGTCGATTTTTCGTGCGCTGAACACCACCGATTATCATTCGGATAATTTCGATGAAAATGAAACAGATTACAATGGTTACTTGCGAATTTTGGCGGACACCAAGAAGAAGGCTCGGAGTAAGTTCAAACAAATATATTAAATAGTATATTAAATCAGAGTTAATACACAACACACAATATTAAACTTATTTCGTAGATCGACAAGGATTGCGGTTATTCTTTGTACATGTAGAAGAGAAAACAATGTTTTTTTTTAATTTTCATCATTTTGAATCTATTTAACCCAAGCAACAATTAGAGTTTATTGCACTTTTATTGCGGTTTTCATGACCAACATTAATCACTACAATGATTATACATTGGCATTAGCATTGGCATTAGCATATGAGGTTGCACACACCGTAGATGGCTATAATCGCATTATATACCTGGGTATTTCCGAACAACCGCAGGGTAAGTGGGTAGGAATATTAGTGTAGCATCTACTTTTGAAAGTACAGGGAACCAATACTACGTTCATAGATGTTACAGGAGAACAGTAGGCCATGTTACGTGTTAGTAGGGCAAGGCAACACATAAGGATTATGAGGATGGGCATATATGGACAAAAATAGAACAATCTCACCAGTAATCCTTCGAGTGAAATATAACTGTATCATTTGAGTTTCCTTCAGCACATCTAATATCCAATCAATAATTTAATTTTTTCTTGTGATATCCATGTGCATTATATATTTAATCCATAATATAAGATATCCATAATGCGTTATATTTGAACTTGTTACAGCCAAAGCTTTCATTGTGTAGTAGAAGGTATTTGATGAGCTAAAACGAAACCAATAATTAAAACAACATATTAAGCTTACTTGCTACCAAGGCCATCTGCTCAAAATCTATCTCAGTATTGAGACCAGGCATCTGGGAACCACACAGCATCGCGCCTCCTAGTTTAGCTACTCTATAGAGTGTTACCGGGTGTGACCTTCCCGGTCGCTTTCTCGTTTGCCTTCCCCATTTCATTTTAATCACTAGAATCATTACAAATGTATCGTAAAACCCATAATGTTAATTGAGAATACTATATGCATGAGATGCTAGTGATATTTTTATCAGAAATATTATCAATAAAAATATATGTATCTGGATATTTTTATGTTGGTTGAAACTAATTGTCATGCAAAACTTAAAATCTATACATTAGCTCTGTTTTGTTTTGAAAAAAAAAAGACTTTTCTTTGACCAGTTTGATTATTTTGCTTAGTACTTTTACAATTATGAGTTAAAAAACTTTTGCAGAAATTTTTATGAAACCCCATTGGGAGTTGGGGGAGTGGGGGTGGCTGTATTAAAGCTTGGGAACCGCTGTATTAGATGGTGAGCTTTCTATTAGGTTGCATTCAAATTCTTTTCTAATGAAGCAACCATTAAGCAGTAACATAAGCAATAAATCAACTGGTTATTGACATACCTGGCATTTTTTACTGCACGTTGCTGTATATCAACGTTTTGACTGTACAGCTATTTTAAAATGTTAATAATCAGCAACAAATAGGCTTTGTTGCATTATGAGAAGATTAGTAGTAAAGTAGTATATTTTGCCAAAATAGTTTTTAAGTAATATTTAACGTGACTTAAATGGTTATTGGCTTGCATTTGAATAGCATTGATGCTTATTGGTTAACTGGGCTGAGTAAAATTGAAGAAAAGCTCGTAAAACAAATCATTCACTTACACAAAAATATTTCGCAGATACTTATTTCGGGTACTACTTAACCTTACAAGTGCTTGGTGAGAAATCACCTATTGTGATTGAATTTATTTCGTTGTGTCAAACTGTGGCCAATACCTAAAGTAAATTTTTAAAGAGGTTTTAATGAATCAACATTGAATTCAAACCATTTCTAAATTGAAATCATATACACAACAGATCTGATGATGTGTGGCGTAAAGTGGTACCTTTTGTCGAGGTCTGAGAATGCCAATGAGTATGATGATCCCCGTGGCTCCGTTATAAACAGTGTCGATCAGCTAGCTCTCACGGATGTCACACCGGTTTCGATTCCTCTTCAGGTCAAGGATTTTTTCCAGTATAAACTTTAGCGCTTTGCTCGATTAGCACTTGAGCATTGTGTTGATTCGTTATGCTTATCCCACAACATTCAAAATGTGTCAATAAACGACACCGAAATTCGCTTAAATATAATGATTAGTTGATCGAGTTAGCCCCCGGCCTAAAAGACACAATGTAGTTGTTTTACTTTTGGTGTTTCTAGTAGACATAGTAGTGACGATTTTCACGATGCCGCTTCGTGCGAATGGCTAAAGCTAGTTCCACCTGCATATTTTACGTCATCATATGTTTCGAATATAAAAGTATCATTTTACCGTGATAATTGTTCAAATGTCCTAGGGCACTAGAGTACTTTTGTTTTATTACGTAACAAGATTGGATAAGCTGGCATATAGTGCTATATCTCGTGGAAAATGTTCGTGGCAGCTCAGCTAAATTGTCACACGTCACAGTAATAAGAACATCTTACATCTTAACAAATGTCTTACCAGATTTGTTGTAAATATGTTTAAATAGCGCTGAAAAAATTATATTAGCTGAATACGTGAAGTTGTGCCAACATTACCCAAACACTACTGGTACATATTTTTGAAGCAGAATTTGTGCCAAGAGTTTGCATGATACCAATAGTATCTTTAGGGTCCATCCATAAAGTACGTCACGCTTATAGGGGGGGGGGAGGGGTTGACCTAATCGTGACGATTTGTGTCGCAGCGGGGATACCCCCCCTTACGTTATGTGACGTCACACGAAAAAAATTTCAAATAGAAAATTAATTTGGGAAATTATAATTTAGCGTTCATTTTAAAATACTATTGAACGGCTTCTATAAAATAAACGTACTGATGCATTTTAAAACAAAGAGTTAAATTTTTTTAATGATAAGTTTTTTTAACATGTATGTGTGAATTTCGCAGCTAAGGTAATGTTGAATGAATGAAAAAAAGACAAAATTACAAAATCCGTCAGAAAAGTTCTTCCAAGGCGTGTTGCTGCAAGACGTCAGCAAAAAGTTCTGATTATTTCAGCTAAATCACACGAATTTGAATGGATGGATGTAAAGGACGTGGATATGCGCGAATCTTCAAAATCCGTGAATCGATGACTTATAAACTCGAAAAATTTCCTTTTTCATTTGCTGAAGTTCATTTTTGTTATTTGATGAATTTGTTGACCTAGCATTCTCTGTAATTGCAATAGTACTTCGAATAAAGTTAAACAACTATTGCTGCGATGACGTGAGGAAGTAATAATTCCATCCTGTTATATTATGTTGAGTTAAATTGCGTATCTAGCTTCAATTTAAAAACATGTTTGCCGTTGAGTATTATGGTAAATTCCTTATAAATGTGCGTTGGAGGCCAACCAGTACTCTATGTGGGAGAATTACGATTCTATCCTTTTTCAAAGTGTTGGACAATAGATAGCATTTCTTCACCGACTTGAGTACGTATTATTTACAAATGGTTGCTGCCAAATCTGAACGCTTGCTCACAATCGAAACAGCACGATAAACATTTCCGTCCTGAAGTTTCGTTCAAGCATCCTAGAAATTTAATTGCAAACTCTTCAGGTAAAGTTATTTCTCAATCTTGTCGAATGAAAGAAAATAATAGAATACGTCAATTCTATCTTTTCATTTCAGTTTTTGCCGGTTGGGTTCACATTTCGTAAACCGGTGTTGGGGATTGGAACGGTGGGGAGTGAAAGGATTGAAAACTTTTCCTGCAAAATAATCCGAATCAACTGTCTAGGCTCATACATCAGTGCAACTGGCTGTTTTCAAGTGACTATTATTATGAAATAGCTATCTTGCTATTTCTAGTAATAATCAAAAAGAAAACAAATGAAAAATACGGTCGAGAAAACCAGGAAAAGCAGGGTGACTCTACAGGGTGTAGGATAAATTATAGGAAATTTGATACAGTTATTAAAAATTTTATGGACATGGTGGCATAACACGAATAACAGACACTCAACATAATTTTCACGTCGAAATTACGGGAAAAGTTAAGTGAATATTTTCCATACAACTTTACCCGTACTATTTATGTGAATTCGACGTACTTTACACGCATTTCCAATAATGATCAACTTAAGTTGAATGACGTTTACGTGTCTCATTTGGCTACCAACGGGGTAGCAATTGCATAGCGCCGTAAATACAAAAGATAGAAGTATACTTTCTTCAACAATAGTGTAGATAATAATAAGCTCTACAATCGCCCTTTACATTACTTTTCCGAATTCTGTTTAGTTGAGGCGCTGTAGTCAAATGAGCATCTACTGAGCAAAAAAACCGAGAATGAAGCCTGCTTTTCCGAAGTGTGCTACTACAATGAAAAAACAACAATGTAGGTTTTTATCGCATTAATTTTGCTTTATTTCGTCACATTTCTCTTGACTGACGTTCTCTAGCGAATATTATACTTCTGCGCTATAAATTATGGTGGCCCCACCACAAGTGGCCCGATCTTTGCTTTAAGCACTTTTGTGAAGTCTGTCGATAAAGAAGGATCAAGTCCTAGAAAGACGTCTAAGCCCAGCAAGGCTTTGCTTTTTTGTATTCGAAAAAAAATTGAGCACACTGATTCGTTTGCAATTTTTTCCTTGAATTCCTTCCTTCTCCTTGAAAGTAGTTGGAAGTTTATATTAGCTTATTAGCTTAGGAAGTTTATATATCATCAAAATCTATCGAGTGGTTACAGTGGTTCAGAACTAAAAAAAAGTACAAAAATATTATGCCAAATGGCTCCTTATGATTATGCCAATTGGCGTTATGCCAAATAACATTATGTCAAACGACTTTATGCCAAATGGGCGGCCCCCTTTTATTGACTAATGTTTTATGAAAGAGTCTAAAATTTCTTAAGTTCGATAAGTTTTTGAGTTACGCAAAAATTTCTGTTTTATTTGTATGAGAGTCCTTATCCCCCTATCACAGATGTGAGGGATCTCAAACCATCAAAAAATTCCTGCCTCCAAAACCCCCCACATGCCAAATTTAGTTCCATTTGCTTGATTAGTTCTCGAGTTATGCAGAAATTTGTGTTTCATTTGCATGGGAGCCCCTCCCCCTCCTCTTAGTGGGGGAGGGGTCTCTAACCATCATGAGAACCTTCCCTGGCCCCGAAAACCTCTACATGCAAATTGGACATGCGATTGGTTGAGTAGTTTTCGATTGTATAAGGAACATCCCGACAGGTAGACAGACAGACAGACAAAGAGAAATCCATTGTTATAGGTATAGATACACAATTTGCTTCATGTACCTTTTCCTCAGAAACTACACATAGTATTGGAATAAACTTTTATTTTTGTTTTGTTGGTAGTAGCTTGATAAAGACTTTTATAACTTTTGAGCTTTGAAAACGAAACACAACAAGAGAAAAAAGAAAAAAAAAGACAAAATTTTTTTACCATCTTTTTTTCTTCTATTTCGTTTTTCTCAAGCTGTATTTCGTTTACAAAGCTAAAAAGTTATAAAAGTGTTTGCCCAGCTCTTACCAACAAAACGCAAAAAAAATTGTTCCAATACGTTGTGTAGTTTCTGAGAAAAAGGTACATAAAGTATGAAAATCGTGGTTTTTCAGGAGCGGCGTTTTATTCCGTCGAAGTTGTTCCACACCGCATTGGAACGCTTATGTGTATGATCGTTTTTCGGCCACTTCCCGTGGTCGAATCATTACAAAATTTAATATCAAAATAAGTGAAAAAGACTGCAGTATCAAAATCTGAAATAAAAAATTACAGGTATACAGCCCTAAGGGTTGTACGAAATCGTGACGTAGGACTATATCAGATCATTAGATCAAAGACTAATGTAAACTGCATTTCTGGCATATGTATGTTTAAAAGAATCTGTGAGTGACATTGTTTAACCCTTTATAAGGCCGTGGCAATTATATTACCACCAACGAAAAATATTTGTTTTGCGTCTATAATGACATCAATATAATTATAGAAGCAAAATAAAAAAATTTTGTTGGTGGCAATATAGTTGCCACTGCCTTATAAAGGGTTAAGTGAATGTTTATAAGGGAAGAGCGAAATATTCATTGCATGCAATGGTGTCTACGTGAACGGTGGTTCATAAGTACAACGCCTGCAACCATTGAGACATAGTGGTTCCTTTCAAAAATCACTTGTGTGCATCATATAGATTGAAATAGTAATGAATGACCAGCCCACAAATTATTGTATTGAATATGGTTATGCGTAGTTTGACATGTTTCAATAAGCTTACTTTACTTTACTTAGATCAACTATACTGGTCGCAGTAATGAGTCCACATATCACACATGAAAAAAAGCTTACTTTAACTCGCTTGTGGCCTTTAAAAGGGCCATTGGTTACAAATAACATTAAAGCCAAAGCACGTTCATCGCAAATATGATGTGTCATTCGAATATACTTCTCTTTTAACATGAATGGCAACAGGCACGTAAGTAAGCGGCATCGATGCACTGTCCGAGAAGGCTAGTGGCTAGTTTACTTTCACAGTTTACCGCTTGTTACATAGAAGAAAATATGGCATATACGCAAAAATTTCTGTTTTATTTGTATGAGAGTCCTTATCCTCTTACCACAGGGGTGAGGGGTCTCAAGTCATCATAAAATAAATTCATGCCTCCTAAAACCCCCATATGCCAAATTTAGTTCCATTTGCTTGTTACACCAACCTCGTGTTTTTTAGTCTTGACTTAGTTCGACCCATGCACCTTCCAGCATTGGACAAAAAGTACGAGTCACAACTAGCTACTAGTAACCCCCCGCCCCTCTCACCTTTCCGCTCTTTCTCCTTCTCTAAAATTTCATTACTTTCTTCTACCGTCCCTTCATCAATTGGAAAAAATTACTGTTTCGAAAAATATCCATTTGCCTGATTAGTTCTTGGAGCGACCAAAGGCGCTATAACCTAGGTTTTTACCAAGGGCAAGTAAGTAAATGTACTTGTCCCATCCCCGAGGGTCCGGAGTATAATTTAACTTTTATTAGCTAAATACTCCCAACGAAAATCAAAACTTAATCAATTTAATTATTAATCAGAAGCGGTTGGTACGAGACGTCCCCGTTTCTTCTTCCTCTGTAGATTCCGAAATGTATCTGTGTATGAATAATTTAATTCACACAAGATTCATTTTACTGAATCGTCTCTGCGTCAATACTTCACAATCGGCCTGGCCGATTTAACATTTGCGAAATATTTCGGATGTTTCGCATATGTCAATACAGACAAGAAAATAAGTTGAAATATATCTATAATTAGAAATAAATTATTTCCAGGATTCCTTTATTATGGCTGTGATGGTATTAATAAGAAGAATAAGAATAAAAGTAAGAATATCCATTTGCCTGATTAGTTCTCGAGTTATGAAGAAATTAGTATTTCATTTGTATGGGATCGCCCCGTCTTAAAAAAGGCAAAGTTCCTAATTTATCATAGAAAAAAATGCTGCCTCTAAAAACTCCCATATGCCAAATTTGCTTCTATTTGCTTGATTAGTTCTTGAGTTATGAGGAAATTTGTGTTTCATTTGTATAGGATCCCGACGGATGGGTTTCAGTACATCATAGAAAAAATTCCTGCCTTCTGAAACCCCCGCATGCCAAATTTGGTTCCATTTGCTTGATTAGTTCTCGAGTTTTGAGGAAATTTATTTTTCATTCGTAAGGGAGCTCCCCCTATTACGCACTCCATAAAATTGTTTTCTTACCTACTCTATAAAATTGCTGGTCATTTTATCTATCCAACGATACATAAATTGTTCAGTTTCGTTCAGTAGTTTAGTAGTTATTTGCATTTGAAATCTTTCATTTAAACGTTACACTTCTAAATTAACTAATATTTATTTGAGCATCTTAGTAGAATACCTGAAACAATAAAAAAGAAGAAAAACAAAAAGTTATTTATATCCTTTAATTCTACTACTGTGTTCACCTTTTTTTTGTTTTTCTTCTTTTTTATTGTTACACTTCTATTTTCGTTTTCACAAAGTGCTAGCCAGTCCCAGTATAGTAAACAAAGACGTAGTCCTACGTCAAAAGTAACAAATTTTTCAAAGTTTTTAGTCGTTTATGTCCCCTTAACCAACAGTTGAAATGTATTCCAAAGACGTGTCTATTTTTATCTCAAATAATTAGTAAGATGGTATAACAGAGGTTCTTTGCATCACCAGGTGGATTAAATAGGTTTTTTTTCTTTAATTGTACAATTACACGCTAAATACCTATGCAGGACCCGGTTTCAAATCCTAACTCCTAAAGGACTATAATCAAAACAAAAAAAACTATGAGAGCTTTCAAGCAACATTAATTATTGATTAGCTATATGCTATAGCATTCAACTGATTCAATTAGTTTCTAAATCTAGTAAATTATAACCATAAAAAACTACAAGATATTCAGCCCTAAGGGTAGTACGAAAAGGTGACGTAGAACTATATTAGATTATTAGATCAAAGACTAATGTAAACTGCATTTCTGGCATATGTATATTTCTAAGAATCTGTGAGTGACATTGTGAATGTTTAAAAAAGTAAAAGAGCGAAATATTCAGATTTAATTCTTCAGTGAATGCAATGGTGGCTTTGAAAATACGTGGACGGGGGTTCATAAGTACAACGCCTGTAACCATTGAGACATAGAGATTTCTTTTTAAAATCACTACATAAAAGTTGAAATAGTAATAAATTACCAGCCCACAGAATATTGTATTAAATATGATTATGCGTAGCTTGACATGTTTCAATAATTTTACTTTAGCTCGCTTGTGAAGGGCCATTGGTTACAAATAACATTAAAGCCAAAGCACGTTCATCGCAAATATGACGTGTCATTCGAATATCCTTCTCTTTTGACATGAATGGCAATAGGCACATAAGTTAGCGGCGTCGTTTCATTGTCTTTTGCTCCGAGAAGATTTTACTAATTTGCTTTCACAGCTTACCGCTTGTTAAATAGCAGTTTTATTTGTATGAGAGTCCTCATCTTCCTACCACAGGGGTGATGTGTCTCAAACCATCATAAAATAAATTCATGCCTCCAAAAACCCCCACATGCCAAATTTGGTTCCATTTGCTTGATTAATTTTCGAGTTTTGAGGAAATGTGTTTCATTTGTATAGGACCCCCCACTTTTACGCCCTCCATAAAATAGCTGATCATTTTATCTATCCAACGACATATAAATTGTTCAGTTTCGTTCAGCAGTTTAGTAGTTATTAGCATTTGATATCTTTCATTCAAACGTTACACTCCTTTTTTCGTTTTCACAAAGTGCTACCCAGTCCCAGTATAGTAAACAAAGACGTAGTCCTACGTCAAAATTGGCGTCCATGTGTAGTCATCATAATATTTGTAAGCATAATCTTTTAGCAAGCGTCAGTCACGATTCAATGAAGAAACTTTTTATATACTAGTAAGATTATTGAAATCAGAGTAAACTAATAGCGAAATCTCTTATGTAGCATAAATAAGTTGTCGCCTATGTTTTTATGTAACAAGCTAATTTGCAGATAAATTCAGCTGGAACGGTTAACGCCCGCATTTGAACCGAATACATTGAAAACATTTTTTTACGCTAAATTCGAGTTTTTATATTAAATTTTGGAATCTATAAAGTTTTTATGCAAATTTTATAATTTACCCGGAACGCATCCTTCGCCCAAAGAACGATTTTGTGTGCGTTGCTTTTGATATGTCGTATCATGTCAATTACGAACTGCTATTGCCACAAAATAGAGGATTATCGAGGATTTTTTCGGAATTCTGTTTTGTATTTATCGTCTTGGTATTCATGTATACTGCTCTCGGATTCGTACTTAAGATGGTGCACACGCTGCAATGAGTCCTTTTATCTATTTTCAGTTTGGTAATTACCGTTTCTTGTAGCAAAAAGAAACATAATCCGGCTTTGTTTCAACACTCTTTGCACTGCTATGATTTCATTATCTCTTCTCTCGCGTTAATCATTTTCTAAATTAAATGGCATTGCCATGACAATAAAGAAAAACACTTCAAGCGTATTCACTGTGATTTTCGCAACAGCTTCCAGATTATCTAAAGTGAAATCCGGTGTATGTCATACGGTAAATAAATTAACGATTCGAAAGACAATTTGATAAATAACTAACGTTCACAACTTTATTTTCAATTAAATCTCAACCAATGTAAGAATTTATACAAATAACCCCCATGAACGTTTATCTTCACACCGAAAAAGTTAAATTTTACGACGGATTTACAGTCAGTCCACAATCATGGGCCACGCACAATAATTATTCTGGGTCATTTTAGCTTTATCTGCCAATTTATTGCGTGAATATTATGCTAATTGATTGATAAAATTGTTACTCATAAGTAGCATTAATAACTTGATCAATCATTAGGTGATATTTAAACGGCAATTAGCCGCTAAAATGACCCACAATTGTGTGTGACCCATGATTATGGACTGACTGTATATCAAAATTATTTAAGAAAGACAACTTATCGGGCTTTTTGCAGTAGTTACTATTATTGAAATTTCACATAGGTATGTTCTATTTTTAAATCATAAGCACATTATCTTAGTGACCAATAGATCACTCCGTCGTAGTACCAAACTTATTTCAGATACATAAACTATTTGCTGCGAATATAATTATTTATTTTATGTTGTTAATAAATCGGTTTTAACCACAAACTGTGGTTCAGAAGAAATAACCATTTTCATTGTCCATTTTATTTTGCCAGCATAGAATGTTATTAACATTACACATGCAATGCAAATAACAGTTAGCAGTTGAAGTAAAGCGAGCATCTAACAATGTTGAATGATTTTTAAAACTTTAAAGTTTGAGCCGATTTTTCTAGGAGAGTTTATTTTTACTTAGAAGAGCCCCTAGACCTCGGCCAACGATTAAAATAGAATTCAAACATAGCTTTAAAAAAAAAATTTCAATTTGGGCAAAGAAAACTTATGAAAAATACAGTCATCCCAGTATTAGTTCATTCGAATCACACAGAGGGCTTCGTCAAGGTGATGTTTTCTATGGCGAACCAAGTATACAAAAAGGCTGCTAAGACTGAACGGATACGAAAGGCAAGGCATGTTGCAAGAATGCCGGACGACTACCCTGCAAAGATGGTGTTTGCCTCAAATCCGGTAAGAACAAGATGACCAAAGCGCAGTGAGCAAGATGGTTAGATAAGATGGAGCGAGATCTAGCGGAAAGTACACGGTGTCCGAGGAATATGAGACCGTTGGCCCACAACCGAGTGCATTGGAGAAACTTTTTTTATTTGTTTATTTGTTTATTAATTTAAAATTCATCTGACTGTATGTCTTAATGAAAGTATAGCAACACAATGTCTAATATTCTAAAAGCTACACAATAATATTTTTTGCAAAAATTTGTGAGACGGCACGCCAAAGTCGAACAAATCCTCCACTCTGCAAAAGGTACGCACGCTGGAGGCCAACGGTTCGTTAAATCCAAACGCCGTTCGATGGAAGCTGATCTGGAGCAGACCAGTAGATCGAAGGGTACGTTGCACGGCACGGAAGTTCAGCTGCGATAGAATTCTCGGGCTGTCGACTTCACCATTAATCACCTTAGCTACAAACATCGCTTGCTCGATCTTTCTGCGTCCTTCAAGTGTGTCAATGCCAAGAAGGCGGCAGCGGTCGGGATACGGGGCAAATTCACTGGATCACGCCAAGGTAGGTCTCGTAGTGCGAACCGGATAAACCGTTTTTGTACCCGTTCAATTCTCAAGTTCCATACAAGCTGTTGAGGACACCACACTAAACTAGCGTATTCGAGTAGCGGACGCACCAGTGAACAATATAAGGCCTTCAGGCAATAAGGATCGTTGAAATTCCGAGCAATTTTCGAGATAAAGCCGAGCTGACGTGTTGCCTTAGTGATGACATTAGTGCGATGTAAATTGAAGGAGAGCTTGGTATCCAGCAAAACCCCTAGGTCGCTAACGTGATCAACTCTTGCTAGTTGCTGGTTATCGATTTGATACTGGAACACTATTGGGTTTACTGTACGGTGAAACGTAATAACATGGCATTTGGCGATACTAACAAGTAGCCAGTTATTACGGCACCAGCATACGAAGACGTTCAGCAGCTCTTGTAGTCGGTGACAGTCTTCAATGGAACGTACGGGCAGATAAAGTTTCAAATCATCGGCATATACAAGTTTTACGCCAACGCCCAACAACAAAGTAACATCGTCATCAGGCATTGTTTTAGGATGCCAATTAAGCAAAGTAAATCAGTTCAAGAAGAAGAAAAGTATTTGGTCCTGGCTTATTAGTTTTGGGTGGTTTCCGAAAATAACACGGAACTGTACTGTACTGTCATAGTGCTTCGAATTCTGTATATTGATTTTCCTTGCACGGTTTTACGTTTTACTGAAAACAAATTACAATAATAGTCAAAAACGGCGAACCCTGTCGATCTATATGTTTGACCCATAATACTGGGAAAAGTGAATTTTGCTGTCAGTATTATGGGCCATTGTTTAACTTCGTATATTAAAGCGGAAAACGATTTTTTCAGGTGGTTTCACCGTAATTCAATGAATACATGCATATTTCTTCGATTTGCATCCATTTTGCGTTCAGACACAGAAATTTACGCCGCTATTCAGCTTATAATTCACGACCGATTTTTTATATCAACCGCAAAAATAACAACAAATCGACAGTCGGTTAGAGCCAACTGCCAACTATCGGAAAACTAAGAAAATTTACGCATTGGAACTAAGTGTATTGCTGTCAAGCACGCAGCAGAATGTTGCATCTGTCTATTGAACTCATATTCGATGGTTAAATATTAGTTTACTACGTATAAAACTAACGTAAAGTAAAGACTGGCCCATAGTACTGGGTGGCTCATAATACTGGGGTGACTGTATGAGAAAAGACTATTATGCGATAATTCAGCCCATCTTATAGGGTAAGGAACGGAACAATCAGGGTTCGCCTGTTGAAAATAAAGGAGCCTAAAATGCAGTATTTTGCTCATATCTTCAGAATCTTTTGATAAGAATATAATCTTAAATCACTTGACCATAAATGTAATTCACACAATTTACTGTACTTTCGTAATTTACTGTGCTTTTAACAAGAAATATGACAAGAAAATGATAAATGAAAAATTTTTGCCAAAAAAGTTACATTTTTCAGCTGCAGATGAGAATCACCACCTCGCTACTTTGAGCACAAATTACAGCATTTCTAAAAGTCAAGCACTCTATTTTCACAAAGCATATTGCAGTAGACATGTTAGCACTTGTGGCATGGTCGCCACCTGTAACAGTGATAATTTGGGACAAGTTTGCAATACATCAGTAAAATTCAGGACCGCCTAACAAAACACTTTAATGATTAAAATGCGTTCCGTCTGATTATATTTAGTGCCAGTGCATCAATTAAGTTTAACTTATTAATAGTGGCTTTCAGTGGTAACAGATTGAAGAACTAAAGTTTACAAGAAGATTGGTACGCTGATATCCCCCACTTAGTCAATCCATCACTTTAAATAAGGTTAAAAAATTAGTGATCCTCTTAGACTGCTTAAAATTCGTTCCTTACCCTAGTTAATCTGCCACCAGTCTCGGTTTTTTTTATCACTCACGCGTTTTCACTTCTCACATAGCCAACGAATGCGCCTTAGCAAAAAAAATCACTTCTATCCAGAGCATATTTCTTTTCACGTCAAAATAATTCAGTTTTCCAAGAAATATAGCTGATTGGAGCCTTTAGTATAATTCTAACACGGTGCGATGGAGAGAAGGGGATGTTTTCGATTTCCTTATAGAGGATTTCCAGATCAACTAGCAAAACGGCAGTTAGACAAACATTACATACGATCACCAGCAGGACAGGTGCATTATAATATGAATCCCGTTAATTCCAGTTTGCGCTCATAACTTTACCCCGCTCTAAAAGTACAATAAAAACTCAGATTTTTATTACTTTTTGTCTGTTAAACTACCGCTTTATTATAGAATTTGATAATAGGTGAACTAGGAGGAGAAATGAATTAAGGTTTATCTGGTTAGCAAATCTGCAAATCTTGGAAAATAATCATCTTCACTACTTCAACATAGCGGGAGATTTTATTTCTACTGCAATTTCATGCCTTGAAGGCCAATAAAGATTAGACTACATGATTGCCATTGCTCTCCTTAACTTAATTTAGCGCCTTCGTTAAATTTTGTACCGAGATGTCTAGAGCTCTCTTGTTTACTACAGGCTTTCATCAAATTTTCAAGATAGTAAGATTATATGTCTATAAATACAATATACACTATAGGTACATCAATAAGCAGCCATGTGTAGTGCTTCAACACTAATAACATGTAAGATAGATCCAGAAGACGTGAGAAAATAGCTAAGGCATGTCAATGCGAGTCCTCGTTACACCATTTGCATGGAAATCGTGCTCGTAATTTAGAAAAAAAATTTTGCCGTGCAGCTTCTGGCTTAATGGTTGTCACCAAACTATACATACCTACTATTTATAAATAAAACATTTCTTGAAATTGTTCCGCAAAGCTCTGCAAAATATAAACTTAGTGACAACTCAGTTTAATTCATTATTAGCAGCCGTGTTATTAGCAGCGGTAAAAAATTGTAAAGGTTTCATATTTGGTTTATGAATAGATATGATAAAAATCGTTTAGCTACTATAAAATATTTTATCAGTTTTCGTCCAAAACACTAGCAATGCCATTATCAAAAATATTGTAGGGGAACTGTGGGTAAGACGAACAGGTTAAGAAGAACATCTAATATAATACAGAGAACATATGATTTATAAAACCTAAATACAGTTTATTTCAGTTCAATCTATTGTTTTCAAAAGCAGCTAGTGAAATATTTAACAAAAAATGTTTCTCAATGTGTATTTTGAGTATTAAAATTGGTCCGAAAAAGCGAACTTTTTTAGTGCTGCGAGTGAAACGGACAATGTATGGAGGTAAGATGGACAGGTATTGTAAACAGGGCTGCGAATTTTCAATTTCATTGTCTATATTCCGATGAAAATGATAATTTTTCAGCATTTAATATTAGACATTCATTATATTGACAGCATCTCAATGATATTGATATTTCAATATGAACAGGATCTCAATGATATTGATATTGTATGTCAATCACTGCTTAATATATAGGAATGACAGGTATGTTCATAAGGCTTTGTGTGTAAGTGAAACAGATGAAGGCATCCGTGAGGGAATAAATATAAATGAGAGCGAAAAAGCTTTCTGTCAAACGTAATGATTTACACTAAGATTAAAAAGTTTTCGGCGTTTGAATTTTCAGTCGAAAAATTGCAGCACTGGTTTTAAATATCTACTCAATAGCAAAATGAGTTATCAATATATCTCCATATCTATTCAATAACAAAATATAGCATTATAACACAGTTTGATATTGTTTTTATATTATTTTGCTCTTTGCTCCTGCTCGGGTACCCACCCTGTTCGTCTTACCCACAGTTCCCCTATGTAATTGATCAAATAATAAATTTACTATTATTCCTTTGATAAGCGTTTTAGTAGAATCGGTAAATAGAGAAAGATAAAGCTTTTTCTTTCAATTCTACTATTTATTTATTTATTAACTAGTTGCAAGACAGAGTGGAAATACGTATCTGTCCGCATAGGAAATAAATACCTAGTATAAAATGAATAAAAGGAAAAGCTCCATCCTTCCCTAATAAATGATCGATAGGTCTAAAAGTGGATCGTGCTCTACATTTAATTTGAAGTAATTTAAAAAGTTGTTTGATACTATTTGCTTATTTATGTGGTGACACATAAAAAATAAAAATAATTAAAATATTTGCTTATTACTGAATCTTCATCGAACCAATTGTAAAGCATTGAATATCATAAAACCCATCGGAAAACTGTGAAATTTCCATAACGTATTAAAAACGCACGCATTGTGTTTGGGCCTTGAGAAACGTTCTTTGGACATTGGGTCGACGTAAGCGAGTTCTTCATTTGCGTCTGCTTAACGTAATAGATATTTAAATTCCTATCGGGTATAAATCTACTACATTGGCGATATATAGAGTACGACAATATCTAAATTGAAAGAACGATTAGTGTCGAATGTAAATGATAAACTATAAGAGAGTTAGAGCAACAGCGTGGCGATCCTGAATACCTGGGACCTTGCCAACATGGGTCGTATTGATTAGACATATTTATAGTCTCATAGTTGCAGTAAACGACAGATCTAACAGTCCTGATTTGTTTTTACCTTTGTTATACTATGTACTATATACAGTCAAGTCGCTTTTTACGCGAAGGATACATCCCGCGTAAATCAAAACCGCGTAAATTCCAAAAACCGCGTAAATTCCGAAAATTGCGTAAAAAAAACGCGTAAATTCCAAAATTCACGTAAAAAAAACAAAATTTCGCGTAAAAAAAACTTGTGGATTTCAACACTACGCGAAAAAATAGACGTTTTGAGCACATCCGCGTAAATTCCGAAAACCGCGTAAAAAACCGCGTAAATTCCGAAAACCGCTTAAAAAACCGCGTAAATTCCGAAAACCGCGTAAAAAACCGCGAAAATTCCGAAAACCGCGTAAAAATAGTCGCGTAAAAACCACGTAAAAAGCGACTTCAGTGTATCTATAGGTTAGCGAAAGAATATGAAAGGGTTTGGCAAAACGGGTCTTTCCTATAAAACAGAGGTACTATCGTTAAACGTAGGGAAGACCAATCGGCACCAAATTAGGATTTTCGTTTTCTGACAACCTTTGTTTCATTACTTTCTTCGACCGTTCCCCTAGAAAGACGACCGTTACCCACCGTTACCGATTTTCGTCTCGATTCTACTTGATTAAGCCCATTCTGATAAGGAATTCCGGTTCTGAACTCCGAACAGGATGTGTTAAAAAATACAGTTTGATCAGAATTCAGAATAGACATTCTGATCAGAATGGCTTGATAGAATCGAGGCGTTTGTTAAATTCGTTTTGACAGCCAATGTAATTCATTATGAATGACATTATAAGTGAAGTTTAGCTATGTAATTTAACCACGGTAGGAGGTTTATATCAAGCGTTATTTATTGTTACTTAAGTGAAAGGGTAGTTAAAAACAATTAACGTTACATAATTTGAGAATCACGCCTAACAATTTCGTCAATTTGCACTTACGCTCTGATCGGGTTTGCCATTGTTTTATCGTGTGTGTGTGTGTGTGTGTATACGATGTACGCGAATACATTCAGCCAAAGAAACTTTTCTTGCGTTGATCGATTCGAAGAATAGGTATGCGATAGAAATCAAATTGTCGTTTCAATTATTTACTTTGCTAAAAGTTCTCAAGTTCATCCAACCGGTGAATGAAACAACTTTTAACATTCCTCACGTAATTTCTTTATATTATTACTAGGCGACCCGGCCAACTTCGTACTGCCACGAGTTGGACTGAAAGCTACAAATCGTAAATTTTAAATGAATTGAGAGAGTTGCTGCTTTTTAGCAAAAGGAGTAAGCTTTGCAGTTTTTTGATGAGTTCACGTTTAGTCGATTAAATATCGGATATTCAGAGAATGTCTACATGGCACAACTGTCTCAAAAATTTTTGTCTATTACATGTTGGAAATATGTTGGAGTAAAAATTGGTTTGTAAATTTTCAACTGTTGTGCTGATGGTAGTTGCATCGAGCCTTGTCTTATAAACTCTGCTGATTATAAAAAAGCGTTATTCAGAATGTTAATTTTTTTATGTAAAAGTAATTTCGATGCTATTAACATGGACACAATACGTATCGCTCTTCCAAACATGAAAGTGTTTAGGATGATTTATGTATTTTGGACAGGCGTTACGCGTACTCTGTTTTGGATATTTACGGCGAAATCAAATGGAAATGTCCAAAATAACGTACGCGTAACACCTGTTCAAAATACATAAATCACCTTACCTTTTATCAATGATTTAAACAGCGCCTAATTACGTTTGCTGCAGTTGATCGTCTAATCATATGCCGTCTACGATATAAATTTTCCAAGAATCATTGCACTATCAGAAATATACTAATTTCTGATGAAATATTGTTCTGAAGATATCCGCAAAATCGACTGGGATCATCTGACCAAGGAACATTGAACCAAATCTATCAAATTGGCCCCAGTTTTTCGCGAACATTACCTTATATCCCCTTACGGGGTGCGGATATCAATCCGGATCATTACCTAGTAGACGGATTTCACGCCAACTCGTCTATGTGGTTGGCAGTACCCTCTCAGAAATCAATGAAACTTTTTGTGTGTGAAGAGTTCATGAAAATAGCAACTATGCATGCTTAGTTTTCCCAAAATTGGTTTAGACTAACTTTTGGAAAGGTCTCCATTTTTCCCCTTTTAATAATAAATATAACTCTACAACTATAGGATCTACACAAAAATTATCTATGGGTAACTTTTAGAAAATATTCTGAATTTTCAAAAAAAACACTGGAAAAAAGGTGTAAATAGGTATAATATTTATATATTTTAGAAAGATGTTACGCGTACCCAATTTTACACACTTCCATTTGATTTTGCCGTAAATGACCAAATTAAAGTACGCGTAACGCTTATCCAAAATACATAAATCACCCTAGTTATATATTGATTATAAAAAACGGGGATTGACGATAATTGATCCTGAAGTCAAAAAGAAAATTTTTTAGAAAAAAATTATTGCGCAAAGCCAAATTACAAATAGTCCATTCGAAACACGCGTATCTCTAATATTATTCGCGTAACGTAAAACGTAACGTAAAATTTGGTTAAGTTAAATATAACATTTTTTTTCTCATCCTCGTTGATTCATTCATTATATCTTAAACTACCTTCTTAATTTCTCTTTTCAGTTGTTATTATGTGCGCTAGTCCTTCCACAATCCGAGAAATTATGCTGGCAGCCGCTGAATTGAACATGGTAGACAGTGGAGAATACGTCTTCTTCAATATTGAAATTTTTAGCAGGTAAGCATTGCTAGTTCGATATAAAAGTACCTCATCTTTCTTAAATTCAATTAAAAAAATACATGCCTAATCACTATGAACATATGTATTTTTCACATTTTCTACCAAAATTGAATTGTAAAAGAAACGCCAAGTTGCTCTCGCCTTTCAAACCCTGACAGATTTGTAGTGCTCTTATGAAAGTTATGCAGTGGTATAGGTGTAGTTAAATTCAATCTGTTTCCATTGGAAGAGCGTTTTGTATTTTGAATTGCAATTTAATTGTACACAACTTTACCGACGACAACATTGCAGTTGAAGATTGATTCTAAATAATTTTTTCTACGTTTACTATGGAATGCATTTTGTGTGTTTTAAAACCCTTGCAATTCCCAAATTGCAGAATTGCTTTTAATACATAATTAATGAAATAATATAAATAAATACATACAAATCTTTTTAAATAATTATCACTCATCTCTTGTTTTTCTGCCTGTTATTTCCTCATAATTGAATAACCGTTGATAAAACCAGCATGGCTGCTACAAAGAAACCACCCTGGTTTGTGAAAAACGACACAGCAGAACGAAACATGAAGGCGAAAAACGCTTATACGGCGTTGTTACAGGTTGTTGCGCGGCAACCCGAGGATGAAGAATATCGCCACTTCTCTGAAGAGGTAAGCAGCTTTTAGATCAATACTAGCACAAAAGAATTACTTTTTTTCTAAATATAGAATTCTATTGCCTGTTCAAGCAAATCTTAAAAAGTTTATATGTAGTCAAATAAATGAACTACATAACCTTTAGGGCCAGGTACATTTAAAATATCACTGATAAACCGCATTGTGATATAGATTACAGATTCAATTTTTTAAAGTAAATCTAAGCTAATTTTTCTGCAATCGAGGAAAAATATTATCTAGAAAAAGTTTTTTACGAAATTTTTTTCAATGAAACGTTGAAACGCTAAAAAAAGCTAGAAAGACTATGTTCTTATTCCTGAGTTACGGCCTTAAAACATGATTTGCCAAATTCAATAATGTATGTCTGATGTACCAAGTATCGTAAAGACAAAGATTTTGCCCACTGATATGTAGATACATTTCTTCAATAATTAATTGAGAAAAAGATTGACGATGTTTTGAATTATGGAAAATTCTTGGGGCGAACCAACCACCGCACCAGTTGAAAGCCCCCTCAGTCGGCAAGAGCTTCCCAGATGGCCTCAAGGTACGAAACTGGTACCTTGAGGCCATCTGCCAACGAACATTTTTGTTGGGCGCACCTACACATTGTTTTTAGCAGTAAGAGTTCAAATTGATTAAACTGAATTGGGATTTGTCCCAATTTTTTGTCCTTCTTACATTTTCTTTGTTACATCTTTATAATTTCACCCTCGTGAAGTGTTAAAATAAGTTTGCGATATAGAGCCAGTGTTTATAAAAGTAAAAAATAACATACATTACATAACATACACATATGCTTTACACATAAAACGTTATATTCATTCAACATCAATTCAGCGAATTCATCTAGTATGGGGTAAGTGTGCCAGTAAGAACGTATTTAGTAATAAAACTTCAAATTTTTGGTCAATATACAGTAATCAAAAATATTCCATCAAGAAGACTGGCATCTCTTCTTCGCATCCATACAAATGACAATTAACAAAAGCACTCACCTCTCACTCATACTTGGACTTTGTAGCGCTTTGTCTTACACTTGTACTGTTTTCACCTATTGTCAGGAGAATTGTCGACCATCATTAGAAAAGGGCGAATTAGCCTAACGTCAAACAGAACGAGTGACAGTTCATTTTCCTATGCTGCTCCAGCAAAACATAACTCTCACTCGATCTGTTGGACGCTGGGCTTATTCGTCCTTTCCTTCCGATCAGAAAGATGTTCATTGATTCGGACAATCTGCAGTCTGTTTGTCAAGTAAGATTTGATCCATTCTAGGAGATTTGCTTCAAACCCTAAACGATTTAGCTTAAATAATAGCATATGGATATCAACCCTATCAAAAGCTTTACTAAAATCAATGTAGAGAGTTTCAACGATATTACCTCTGTCCATAAAAACAAGCGAGAAGTTGACGAATTCTATAAAACTAGTGGTAGTAGATCTTCCTTTGTAGAACCCGTGTTGAAATTTAAGTATGGATATTTTGATTTTATAACGCAGTAAAAACATTGTTTTACAAGGTGTATAGTTTAACGTTTAACCACAGACTAACAGACGTAACACTGAAGCCTCATTCCATCGTCAATAAAAACGATCATTTAAAATTTTCGCTTAAGCCTAGACTCAAACAACAGTCGCTGCGCAAGAACGCCGCTCGCATGCGCTGGCGCTGATGTCAGATATTATACAAGTAAATTTATAGCATTGCTAAATTTATAGCAACCTACTCTGCGTAGCGCAAAGACTGCACCAGGTGATGCTAGTGTTTTTTCCAAGTTTTAGGGGTGTCAATGAAACGATGTTTTGTTAGAAAATTTGTTCGAAGTGTTACGTCTGTTAGTCTGTGGTTTAACGAATTGTTAATTAATAGCTTTTTTACATGATCAAAAACAAAAACTGTAAACCACCAAAACACCCCTGGGAGAGAGGGTTAAATATCGAAATGAGGTATGATTTTTTCCACATGGACGGGAACCGTCCTGACTGAAGAGATAAATTAAAAATCCAGAACAATGGATTAACGAACGCAGTAGCTACGTTTTTCATAAATGAAGGTGGAATTCCATCTGACCCTGGTCCTTTAGATGCATCTAATTCTTTGAGCGTTGTCAAAATTTCTTGAGCTGGCATATTTGTCACCGAGATATCATTTATTTGTTCAGGTAAATATGAAAAAAAGTCAAAATCTCGGTTTATATCGCTAGTCTTATAAACAATTTGAAAAAAGGCAGCCAACTTATTACAAATTTGTTTGGGATCAGTGCTGACGAAGCCCTCATATTGCATCCGAGATGGAAAATTGCTGGACTTCATTTTGTCATTAGCAAATTTAAAAAATTGTTTTGGATCTGACTTAATATTGTTTTCTATCCGTATATTATAATTCTCGTATATATAATTAAAGATATTTCAGCATCCAACTCTCGAGATATGTTTATATATTGCTCCAGATTGTAATTAGTTTTATATTTTTTATAAGTTTTATGAGCTTTTTGTTTTCTGTTGTTCAAATTTTTTATTTGCCTAGTAAACCAAACTGGATGCTTCATGAATTGCGTTCTCTTTCTCGAACTATCTCATCAATGATACAATATCGGCAACTTAGACAAGTATCTACCGCTTTGTCGATATATGTTTCTTGTTTTAATAGAGATTGCCAATCTATGTCAGTTAACCTTCGATTGATAAGCTCATAATTCGCTTTTTTGTAGTTGTAAACCTGTTTATATTCACACTCAGTAGGACGCGATCTCTTAGTGTCAACTAGACGCGAATATTCAATAGTTGTGTGGAATTTCTCATTCCCCACAAAGGAAACGAAGCTTTGTCAACACAGAAATCTTCTGTACAGTTTGTTAATAACAGATCTAAAAATTGATTAAGTTCGTTCCTAATTCTAATTGAATATGAGTATCCACTAACTGCATTTAGAATTTTATTAATTTTTTCCGCACTACGCATTCTATTGAAGTTTTGTGCGTAAATTAAAATTTCCTTAACTTCACTTACGTTAGTATTCGAAGCAGTTAGTGGATGAGTAACAGTATGGCTGTTGGACATATTTACCAAACTATGAGTGGACGTTCCGAGATGAGTTGCTTCATCAAAAACACGAGTGTTGCGACAAGCAAGCCATACAAGGTGTAGCGGAAGCAGTAGATGCCATCGATCGTTGAAGTTCATCATTTGTTAGGTAGGGGTTGAGCGTTTCCCCCCGCTGAAATTGTATTGCAGGCCTCAAAGGTGGCCCGGGGATGGGCTCTGTAGCCGCAAGGTTACCGAGTTAGCTTTGACAAGCGAATGGCCATGGGTTCGAATCTTAGTAGAATCAGGTTGTTGTTGTTGTTGTTATTTTTAGTGTCTAATATATTATCTTTCTTCAATTTATCTACCTAGCAGTGTTAAATAAGCTTGGTCAATGTTCTGACTATTTCGAGCAGAGGTGGGCACATTTCCGCTAATCCGCTAACAGCTAATTAGCTCAGCTAACATTTTGGTTAGCGGTTAGCGGTTTCGCTAATTTTTAAAACCGTTAGCGATTTTGTTAGCTTCCGCTAAATTTATGTACCGCTAAATAAACCGCTAACTTTTTTTAGCGGGAGGAAAATTGTTGAGGAATATGAAAATTTTCTTTTAATTCTGCTATTGAACTATTATCTATCAATATTATCGCACAGATTCACAAAATTTTCTGTGGCTGCGGAACTCCAAAGCAAACTTTGAAAAACTCTATCTTATGGGAAATTTCTAAAATGGTTTTTATTGTTTCTTGTTCTTGTACTTGTGTCGTGATTTTCATGTTTGCCAAAATTGGCGCTTATCAAAGTATTACCAAATTTGCGCTACTAACCAATTTAGCGGTTAGCGGTTAGCTTTAGCTTCCGCTAAATTTTTGGTTACCTTAGCGGTTAGCGGTTATCGAAGCTAACGTTTTGAATTAGCGGACTAGCTGTTAGCGAAGCTAAAATTTCGGTTAGCGGTGCCCACCTCTGATTTCGAGTTATATACATTCAGACAATTTTTTACTTTGTTCGGTCATATTCAATGGCACAAATACATCTTGTTAAATATTGAAGCATTACAAATAGTACAGCTGTATTTCTGCTAATTATAGTATCTTTTTTCACTTCATCTTCCTAGCAGTGTTAAATAAGCTGGTACATAGACAATAATGTGATTATTTCAAATAAGATTAATTTAGATACAGTTTTTAACTTTCTCCTCCCAGTTGGCATCGAGATACAACGCTGATCTAACAAGCCTGGCGTCGCATGTTGTGATTTCGATTCGACTGGAAGAGGCTGTGAGGGTCAATATGATCGAAGCACTAGCCCCGCAATTGTCTTGTATTCTAACAGGTGTCTTCGAAGATAGGCTGAACTTACATTAAATTTAAGAATATTTTCCAATAGTTCAATTAAAATAGCTGCTTTTGAAATCACAACTGTGTTAACAAATAACCGGTCATACATTGATGTTATTCGTTAGTTTTTGACCAAATTTAGGTATAAAATATAATGTTATAGTCAGGTTCGTATCGTTAAAACTTAAAACTTAAAAAAAATTCAAAAGGTAAAGCATACTTTTATTAAAAATTATTTAAGAGCGTCATAGTAGAACTCATGAATTATCGCGAACTAATTGGAAATGAATTCCTTTTAGTTCTACTATAATTTCTGCAAAAATTTGCCACGCTGGTGAAGGTTACAAGTCGTAACCGAAAAACGCCGAACGCCGAAAACGAAAAAAAACCAAATCAGTACTTTTATCGATGAATAGCAACATTGCTTAGCACTCGTCGTTCGAAAACTCCGAGCACTCCGCAGGTCCTGCTCGAGCATTGTCCATGTTTCATGCCCGTAGAGAACAACCGGTCTAATCAGCGTCTTGTACAGGGTACACTTTGTACGGGGACTTAGTCTGCTCGACCGCAATTGCTTGTGAAGCCCATAATAAGCACGACTTCCGCTGATAATACGCCCCTTTGAATCTCACGGCTGGTATCATTGTCCGCCGTTACCAGTGAGCCAAGGTAGGCAAATTCTTCGACTACCTCAAACTCATCACCGTCGATCAATATACTACTGCACAAGCGGCGTCGTTCGCCGTCGGTTCTGCTGGGTACTTTGTTTTAGACGTATTCACCTTTAACCCAATCTTTTCTGCTTCGTGCTTTTGTCTAGTGTACTGTTCAGCCACCGCCACAGATGTTCTGCCGATAATATCCATGTCATAGGCAAAGCAGACGAATTAACTAGATTTGTTTTTTTGTATGCCAGAAGGGTATTGGGTTAAAAGGCCACTGCGACAGTCTAAATGATCGTCTTTTGTGACAGGCCCCGTTTGCTGTACACACTTTACAGATCGCTCATACCCGTTGATGGAGTTGAGCGGAATAGTTGTAATCCTGTGCCCCAATTCGGTACTACATGGTTTATAAAGCCAATGACCGTTTTGGGATTTAGGCTCCATACCTGATATGGAGTAAGAAGGAAACTTCCTACACACTTAAAAAAAAGTGCCGAAGTCAGCAAAATTTTGCCGAGATTTGGACAGCCGAGCGTTCGGTAAAATTTTTTATGATGCCAAACGTTAGTAAAGATCCGTAAACGTCGATTTGCAAAACTGAAATTTTTACCGAACGCTAGGCTGTCCAAATCTCGGCAAATTTTGCTGAGTTTTTTAAGTGTGTAAGAAGTTGTGCCTTGATAATGCAAGAGCTCCGCAATAGCAGAGCAGATGCGCTGAACTTTCAGGTTCAGAGTTACAAAAGCGGCAGGTGTCGGATGATACCTTGCCGATATTCTTTAAATGGTAAAGAGCGGGGCTGTGTCCTGTTAGGAGTCCCGTGATTGTGCGTAGTTCACTACGAGTTAAATGGAGTAGTTGTTTAGCTACTGCAGGGTTTGCGTAGATAAACTGTTTGGCTTGTCTACAACCCTGTGTTTGATTCCAACGGGATGCTATTTCTAGCTTTTCCCATGTCATCAGTTCGCCTTTCACGGCGGATGTGAAGGTGCCCAGAAACGGTTCAGGACCAATAAATTGCTGAGCTGATCCTTGTCTTGCTAGGTTGTCAGCAAATTCATTGCCCTCGATTCCGCAGTGACCGGGCACCCAAAGTAATAAAACTTTGTTTTGGCGGGAGAGCTCCCTCAATGCTGTGCTGCACTCCCAAACTAATTTGGACACGCATTTGGCGGACTTGAGTGCCAGTAGTGCTGCTTGGCTGTCCGTGGAGATACCGACTCTCCCATGCCTGTACTTTCGTTTCAAGCATATTGTTGCACAGATGTATATCACTTTCCTAATGAGATAGTTTCCCAGATGCTGGGTCCGTAGAAGAGATTTGTTGAATATCGTGTCCTGCGTGTTGATATCCGCTCGGTTCATAACACCTTGTAGCGCTATGTTGAACAGCAGGCATGAAAGACCATCACCTTGACGAGGGCCTCTGTGTGATTCGAATGAACTTGACAATCCGCCCGAAATCCGAACACAGCACTGTGTACCATCCATCGTAGTTTTAATCAGTTTGATGAGCTTCCTGGGGAAGTTGTTCTCGTCCATGATTTTCCATAGCTCTTTCCGGTCGATCGTATCATGCGGCTTTGAAGTCAACGAACAAATGATGCGTGGGAACTCTGTATTCACGGCCCTTTTGAAGGATTTGCCGCAGTGTAAATATTTGATCCGTTGTAGACTGATCTTCGACGAAGCCGGCTTGATAAGTTCCCACAACTCTGTTCGCAATTGGTGATAGTTGGCGGAAAATGATTTGGGACAGCACTTTATAGGCGGCATTGAGAACGGTGATCGCTCGATAGTGCTCACTTAGGGATGTGCGATATTTTATCGATACCGGAGGTATCGATATTTTCATTCGATATATCGAGTATCTGGCATCGATATTTTGCCTTGCGATATTATCGGATATCGATACCTTTTCATCCGATATTATAGGTATCGAAAGCTGCAAAAATGCCAGCTCTTCACGCATAACTTTTTGCCAGCCCGGTGTCACCAATACACTCTCACATATGATTTGACAATACCCCCATACTGATGGGCCCCTCGTTGCTGGGCCCCAAACAACAATGGCCGCTCCATATATTTTCTATGAAATGATTTCCCGCCCAGTGTTTTGACGTTTTAGATTGCGGTCATAGAAAAATAACGACGTGCCTGGGGGTCGCTTTTTGCCAAATCATCGAACTCACGTTTTCAGTTCTCAACACCCCATCGGCAGGCAACCATGTTTTCACCGCCAACATCTCGTGTGTGCGAAAATGAGATAGCATGTCAGCACTACGTTTCACTCAACTGCCAGCAGTCTGATTTGGGCCCGCTGTCAAATTTTGAGCCCAGGACATGCTGTCGCTGACGTTCACTACAGCTTATTATAGAGATGTCGTTGGGGTGGTTCTCAAGCATTCCAAACAGGCATGTCTAAAAGCTGAACCATACTGCATGCCGCATTTAAAAAATTCTACAAAGTTTATTTGAGTCGATACGCTGCTGCCGTGCCTGATGAAATGAACTGCACGCTCAAAAAAGCATCCGCAACCCGTTTCAGTGTTGTCTTCCAGACGTCGATTTTTAACACTTCGGTAACACTCAGGATTGCGTGTGCTAGCTTCGTAAAAGATCCTCGGATATAGGGCACAGGAGGGTATTTTCAGCGCATTAAGCGATGGCGTCTATTTTTTCGGTCTATGGCCTAGTTATAGTGCAAGAACAGGTGGTTTTGACGTTCTTTGAATAAAAAATAGTGGATTACTTACAGTCTTGAGAAAATAGTTAAAACATATTGAAATTGTATGTCGGCAAAGTATTTTTATTGGCGAAAAAAAGGTAAATATGGTGAATTTAGAAACCTGCTAAAAATACCCTCCAGTACCCTATGCTGGATGTGTGTCTCTTTGCTAGCGTTAGGTTTTCGTATTCCCTTATCTATTTTATTCACTCACACGGCCAACTGAAATGAATATGAAGCGCCTCCAAGTGTGTTTTTGCAAACTTGAGAATACTTTTCTACGGTGGATGCTGATATCAACGGACTGTTGGGTTAATTGTTTCTTGAAGCCACCACCGAACATCGTATCGCTGCAAGCGCTGATTGATTTGCAAGAACCATTCATACTGTGAACTGTGAAGTGAAGCGAGCTACGTATGATAGCTTGCTTTAAAGTGAAATTAGCAGTCATCGATTCTGCCAATTCCCAAAGCAGTTTTTTTTTGTTTGAAACAAAAATTCTTTTCATGAAAATATATTCGCTGTGTTCAGATTGACAAGAAGAGAGCAGTATTTATAATTTTTCAAACAGAACCCCGCGTTTGGGCCCAAAAACTGCTTCCGAAATTGGGCTCTCCGACGAAAGGTTAATGACTGCTAATTTCCCGTTAAACCGATCCTGCTCCTGATCAATTATTTATTCTCTCCATAAAAATGCGTATCTCATAAATCCAGCCATGCCTTGTGTCACTCAAAATATTTCAAAAAATCGAAAAACTTTTTTCTTAACATCAGTTTATTAGATGTTTCCGGAAATGTGTTAACCGGGTGCATTGAAAACTGATGCTAGAAGTATTACAAATTCAACACCACCGATAAATTGCTAGCCACAATTCGTGTTTGTTTGAAAAAGAGATGAACTTTGTTGCGTCGTTTTAGGAAATGGTAACGACCGTATACGCTAAGTTCGGTGTTTTGCCAATGCCTGATTCTAATTTTGAATTTTATTTCTTGAGATGAAGATTATCTTAATATTTTCCCCCCTAGAATAACACAATGTGAATAAATAATGTGAGAAGGTTAACTTATGCGAATCTAAATTACATCTAACACTTTTCTGATTATAGGAGTTAATGTAAGCATTTATGCTGCTTCTGTTGAAATATAACAAACTATGCAGCAAATCCCCGGGTTTTTCAACAAAGTCTTGCCAGGATATTTTGTTGCATTTTAGACCAATCTATTGAACAAAAAATTGTTTGAAACTGTTTAGTTTTAGTCCTGCTGCTTCCAGTTAAAAAGCGCCCGCCTGACCGATAAATCTGGGGTGACATTGCGCATCTCGTTTCGAGTGATTTTGGTTCGAGACGCCCATTTGTTTAACATGGTCGAAACGAACCAAAATCACTCGAAACGAGATGCGCAATGTCACCCCTGATGTGAACACTGTCGAGTAGAACGTATACGGTATCTTGGAGGTGCGGAGATGCCGGTAACATAAACGAGGCAGGTGGCCGCATCGCAAACCCGTGCCGGATCGTATCTGAAAACTTTCTGAATATTTCGGATTCCGATATCGGTGAATATCGAAGTATCGATATTTTGGCTGCGATATACTCATTACTCAGTATCGGATCGGTCCGATATATTGCGATACCAAATATCGATACTTTGGCTTTCGATTCCCATCCCTAGTGCTCACAGTCCAACTTGTCGCCCTTTTTATAGATCAGACTGATAACCCCATCTTTCCACTCCTCCGCTGTTCCGTATCCCAAATTCTAACAAGCCGGTGCATACAAACGGTCAGCTTTTCTGGTCCTATTTTAATAAGCTCCGCTCCGATGCCATCTTTCCCAGCTGACTTATTGTTCTTTAGCTGCATGATGGCCTCCTTAACTTCGCCTATCGTTGGGGCTGGCACGTCTTCCCCGTTTGTTGCACCGTCGAAATCGGTTTTCCCGCCGCCATGGTTCTCCGCCTGAGCGCCATTCAGGTGTCCGTCGAAGTCTTATCCCGACACATTTCGGCTCGCGGCACAGAGCCTTTGTGGGATCTGTTCAGTTTCTGGTGGAACTTTCGCGTTTCCTGAGAACGATGCAGCCGCTTCAACTCTGCATATTCCTGTTCTTCCAGGTTGCGCTTTTTCTCCCGAAAGATTTGGTTTCGCTGCATCTTTTTCTGTTTGTGTCTTTCCACGTTCTGACGTGTGGCACTGCGCATCTTGGCCGCCCGTGCAGCCTTCTCCTCATCCATCACCCTCCTACATTCATCGTCAAATCAATCGTTCCGCTGATTCCGGGCCACATGCCCGATGGAGCTCTCCGCTACACTGCTGATGGCTGTTTTGATGGTGCTCTAACAGTCCTCGAGAGGGGCTTCGTCCAGCTCGTCCTCTTCCGGCAGCGCAGCTTCGAGTGAATGCGTGTAGTTTGCGGTGACGTCTGGCTGCTTCAACCGCGCGAGATCTAACCGAGGCTGGCGTCGGTACCGAATGTTGTTCACAACAGAGAGTCTTGGCGCATATTACCCATCATTAGATAGTGGTCCGAGTTAACGTTAGCGCTTCGATAGGATCTGACGTCGATAACGTCTGAGAAGTGCCGACTGTCGACCAAAACGTGGTCGATCTGTGATTCTGTCTGATTTGGTGACTGATCTGTGATTCTGTCTGATCCAGGTGTTCTTGTGATGGATTTTGGGCTGGAAAAAGGTACTACGTACGGCCATGTTCTTGGAGGCGGCAAAGTCGATAATTCTTAGGCCCATTTCATTGTTCCGGTGGTGTGCGCTGAACCTTCCAATCACCGGTTTGTATTCCTCCTCCTGGCCGACCTGAGCATTGAAATCCCCGATGACGATCTTGATATCATGTTTTGGGCAGCGGTCGTATTCACTCTCCAACTACGCGTAGAATTCATTGTTGTTGTTATCAGTACTTCTGAGGTGAGGGCCGTGCACGTTGATGATGCTTATATTGAAGAATCGGCTCTTGATCCTCAACCTGCACATTCGAGGATTGATTGGCCACCACCCAATCACCCGTTTCCGCATCTCGCCTATCACTATGAAAGCTGTGTGTGTTGGCGCAGCTCTGGTAGAGGGTATGTCCATCTCTGAACGTACGTACCGTTGAGCTCTTCCAGCACACCTCCTGCAGCGCTACGACGTCGAAATTGCGGCTCTTCAATACGTCGGAGAGCACTCGAGTGCGTCCTTGGAAGTTGAGAGATCGGCAGTTCCACGTCCCGAGTTTCCAATCCATAGTCCTTTTTCGTCGCGTGGGTCTATTCCGATTGTTCTAGTAAGAATTTCCTTGTTCTTCTTTCCGTGCGTTAGTCTTTTTCGTGGCGACGGCTTGCAAGACCTGCTACACCAACCCCGTTGTTTCGCCGGAGGGCCAACGAAGCTCAAAAGAGCCCTCTTCGCCTGTCGGCATACGACAATAAGGTTGCAATATTTATTGTTGAAAGAAGTTATGATTTTATGATAAGAAATATTTTGTTGCTGAAATGCATGAAATAATAAAATATGGAATAAAACACAGCATTCAGATCTCACGCGAGTTTCACGTGCAGCCAAAAGTTAGTTGAAACGTATGCGAAGCGAGGCGCCACTAGCGGTGATTTTGTGAAGCTGTTAGGCCGAACCACGATCATTTATAGGCCATACTTAGATCAAAAAATTAAAATTGTATTTTCTCAATAAGTCATAATCTCGCTTTTTGTTTGGAATAACACATTTCAATAATGGAAGAATATAGATGAATCTAAGTTTTAAAATTGTTTTTACCCTATACTTCACAGACTAAAATACTTTCCAGGTGTTTAAAAAGACAGCTTTGATGACGACATTGGAAGCCGCTTTTACATATGTTATAAATTTAATTATCTGAGCTAGTTACATTATTTTCATGGCAAAAAAGAAGGCAATGCATAGGAAAATAATATAAAAAAGCAAAGCCTTGGGCCCAACCTCCTTCAGCGCCCAGTCGAGATTCGAACACACGACGACTGGCTTGTTAGGTCAGCATCGTACCCTGGAACTAACTGGGCTGACAGGAAAATAATATAAGCAGCTTATAAAATTATTTTACTTTTATATCTCTAAATATTCAATGAATTATCGATTGTTAATGGGCCGTACCAGGATCAGTTTTTGCATAGGCCGAACCACGATCGATAACCCTATCCCAGTAAACCATTTGGTTTGTATATCTCGATTGCAACTGAGGTATACGAAATCATATCTGAACGAAAAAGTTATATTTCACGCCATATAAGAACATATATATACCAAAGTGGAGGCGATATACGTGCGAAACTTTTGACAACTATTTGTAATTCAATTTTGCGCAGTTTTTATAACACGCAACTAAATACTCCTGAATATATGATATAGATATAATCAAATATTGCAATTGTCTATCCTGCTTTATAATTCACAGTCATGAATTATATATGAAGACACGCACGACTGCAAAACAACTTATTGTTCACTTCGATTTGACATACTCTAATCATTATACAATTCCAATGTGAAATTGACATGAAAACGATTTATTGTGAACTTTCTATTACGATTTTGTGTTATCTGGGATGCATCCCGGGCAGGAGCCCATAAGCATTAACATTCGCAGTAAATCAACCCTTTATTAGCATTTCAGTTGCACGTTGTTCTAAAAGCATATTTAACTGCATAGTGAGTTGGACTTCAAAAATTCTATAATAATTCTTTTCGTCAGTATCCAGCTACAAATAAGCAATACCAGCAACCAGCACTTAGTAGCAGAGGGTTAGCAGTAAATTAGCCGGATATTTTGCCAAAGTAGTTTTTAAGTAGCACTTGAAGCTACTTAAATACTTATTAGCTTTGCGTTGCAGTAATAACGCTTACTGGTTAGCTGGGTGAGCACAGTATCCTTGGCTGTTGTCTATCATGGCCTTCGACTGTTTGGCATTTCTTAATTTGTCGACTCTCTTGCAAAATCTGGTGCCGTGGTTCACTTGTTTGTCTAAAGTCTGAATTTTTGGCATCGATTTGAAAAATATGCTTGGTCATTTCCTGCCCAGTTAGCATCGAGGTGTAATGCTGGGTTAACAAGCCAATCATCGTATATTCGAATCTTGGCTTAGCGTTTTTGTTTCCTCTTCTGTTGGGTGCTCTTACCACTGCGTCCGGTATTTTGAACTATTGTGGTATTCGTTGTCTAATTCTTTCTCTGTACGCTTCAAGCTTAGGGTATTGTCGTTATCGTCGGGCCACTGTTATGGTCGGGCCATCGCAATTTTACAGTTTTAGTAACTCGTGATATCTATGATACAACCATTGTAAAACTTCTAACTGTGATAGCTAGCTTTTCACAATATTGTGAGTTTCAATCGTGTATTCAAAACACCCGTACTGAATTCAGTGAATAAAACTTACATAAAAAGTTTTCGGGGTGCAATGAACTTTTCTTCAAGAAATGATTCATGAAATGCAATTATCGAGATGAATTTGTGCTGCAAACGAAAACTATTGAAAAATCCCCTCCAGTAGGGTGTTTGAGAAGGCTAAGGTGAAATACTAGAAAAGCGCTATTTGTAAAGGTTGGGCCACTTGAGTAGCCATGGTTGGGCCACCATAATTTTAGGCGCAGAAGCGCAATAATCGCTATAGAATGTCAGTCACGTAAAATATGATGAAATAAAGCAAAATTAATACGATAAAAACCTAGATTTTTGTTGTTTTTTTTTCATTGTTGTTGTACACTTCGGAAAAGGCGATTGTAGCAATATTGATTTTACAAAATAGCCAAAATTTCGCAAAAATTCAATTAAAAATAGGGTATTTGTATTTATTTAAACCTTTGTTCACAGAATTCATTCTTTTCATGTCACTATATAAAATTTCAATACGTATGTCTTAAATTTTCTGCGGTGGCCCAACCTGTGCAACATGACCCGACTATGACAACATTTTTTGTCTTCACGTAAATGCCTATCACTTTTTTATTTTTCAAGCAATCACTTTTCGGAAATATACCTCATTCTTAGACCTTTGCAACGATGTATTTAGATTTCCAAAATTCCTTTTGAAACGAAAGGTATGGGCCAATTCCAAAACGTGGCCCAACCACGACGGCACTCCCCTACCTATCACTTATTGAAGAAATGATAGGCTGATATCTGGAGCGAGACAGGTGCCAATCAGGGATGACTTGGTTTATGAACCTTGTTACCCTGATCGGCGACGGCACCCTTTCAAGGATACTGCAGTCTGTGTCCTATTATAATAGGACACAGACTGCTGTATCCTTGAAAGGGCGACTAATTAGTGCCCCCAATTGCAGAGCGAATGTTCCGAGGTTTTGCTCTCGGCATTACACAAATATCATCTCTTGTTACTAACCGAGATTCAGAAAATGGTATTAAATCGGACAATGTCCTGTCCCAAGATCGGTGAGCGTGCTCTCTTATTGAGACTCGGCAACTTATGAGTAATCTTGATAAATACTCAGCGTTATAATTTTTTATTGTTTGAGCGATTGTATGGCCATCCAATTGACCATGACTGTTCGGCTCTCCCATTGTTTCAGCTCACCCTTCAGCACACAGTCAGAGATTCGGCAGAGTGAATTTGGACCCGTGAATGGAGAGTTACAGCCAGATTCTCGTTTGTCAACTCTCAACGAGTCGGCGTGTCGAGAGGATAGACGAGGAACAGGACTGAACTTCTGCTAGCGCATCATTTAGGTCCAGTTCCTCCCCTATTCTCATCTCCGCACTTTTCGTTTCTTTGTTTTCCGGCAGAGAAAGGCTGCTCGGTAAGAAATGGTCCACTGCATCAGTAACCGGCTTAATGCAGCAAGGGCAAATTACTGTAGGGGCGCCGTGGTACTCCACAGGCTCCATTGCGACTGAGTATTTATAGAACCCCCTCCACTATTCCTCTCTCGGGTCACGTCACATCTTGAATTGGGGGTTTATCCATTCAGGTCTTTACGTGATAGCCATGGATAACGGTTATTAAAGCCTTCCACCTTTTAGGGGCATGGAACCCTCTGCTCTGGTTCTCAGTAGCTTTCGAGCATGCCTCTACAGAGATCCATCATTTGCAAGCGGAGTTCGGCTGCGCGGTTCTGCTAGATATAATCAGAAGGATTGTTGTACTCTATCATGCTCTATCATCTGGATCATGCACTCTAACAGCCGGTTGGATCATGTTTTTGTTTTTCATGTTTTGTGCCCAGCCATTTTTCGTTTTATGCAATAAAAACAATTTGCAACTTTTATATTATTGGACTAGAGCTCTTTTGTTGAGCATTATAATAAAATCTGAAGATAAAGATAAACGAACCTTTTCTTTTTCATCCTACACACTTAAAAAAAAGTACCGAGTTCGGTAAAATTTACCGAACTTTGAACAGCCGAACGTTCGGTAAATTTTTTTTATGATGCCAAACAATACTAACGATCCGTAAACGTCGATTGGCACCATCGAATTTTTTACCGAACGTTTGGCTGTTCAGAGTGCGGTAAAATTTTACCGAACGTTTTAAGTGTGTACTATTTATTCATTATGGTGTTTATTATGAGGTGCACTCCACTATTATCATTATTACCATTTTGACATAGACAGGCACCATCAGCATCTATTTCGAAAATCAAAACTGTTGTTCACATGCTTGAATTACAATTCACTTACATTAATTAATAAAAATCGTTGTTTCAAATAACTCTCTCTTATGCACAGGTCAAAAAACTAACCAAAACTAAATTCAACTACACATATGCGGAAGATGAACCAGTATCCACCTTTGTCACAGCGTTTTATGATGCTGTTTTACTGTACGCATATGCCTTAAACGACAGTATTACTCGACTAGGAGAACATCAGGCACTGAAGCAGCCCATTAATGGCACCAATCTAGTCCATTTAATGTGGGGAAAATCATTCAAAGGCATAACCGGTAACGTAACCATCGACTCGAATGGAGATAGAGTTTCCGATTATTCGCTTCTGGACCTTAATCCAAATACAGGCATGTTTGAGGTAATAACCTATACATAAGATTATTTGATTTGTTGACGACCATTGCTTATTTCAAGATAGTGGCAAATTACTTCCACGACGGTGGATTGCAGTTCGCGGCTGGAAAAGAGATCCACTGGTCTGGAGGAAGAACAAAAGCCCCACCAGATCGTCCTACCTGCGGCTTTGACGGCTCTTTATGCCCAGACAATTGTAAGTAAACAACCACCCAGTACATCCACATATTTATAGGATTTATCACCTTAATAGCAATTCCTGGTTATGCCATTCTTTCGCTCATCCTGGGACTATGTGTGATATGCATGGGTATTGCATCAATACTTGGCTATAGACACTACAAACTTGAAGCGGAAATAAATTCCATGACATGGAAAGTACATGCAAATGAAGTACTTTCTTGCAATCCTAACCTGGGCCACCGGGGCAGTATACATATGATGACCCGGCGAGGCAGTCAGGCCGTAAGTATTCGCCTCCGATGTTTCATAGTAATATATAAACCAATTAATAGTACGATTTTAGACAATCTATTCTGAAGACTTTAATTCATTACCCGGCGACCGTCAGATCTACATTCAGTTCGGATTTTACAAAGGCTGTAAAGTAGCAATCAAAAGGATAAACGTCAACAACTTGAATCTTAATCGCAACTTAATGCTTGAGTTCAAGCGTATGAAAGACATACAGCACGATCATCTCGTAAAATTTTACGGAGCTTGTCTCGAGCCCAGTCCGGATGCTTTCATCTTGACTGAGTACTGTCCGAAAGGTTCTTTGCAAGATATTTTGGAAAACGAGACTATCAAGCTGGACTGGATGTTCAAACTATCCCTTATGCATGATATCGTCAAAGGAATGGCTTTTCTGCATTCAACTGACCTGCATTCGCACGGTAATTTGAAATCGTCTAATTGTGTGGTCGACTCGCGATTTGTGCTAAAAATCACAGATTTCGGACTGCACCAACTTAGAAGGCCGTCTGAGGAGCAGGACCAAGAGAGTTATGCTTATTGGAAAAGTGAGTACCTTCAGCCAATCACTGGAGTTTTTTATAACATATAAGAACATTTACACTTATCTACGCTTAATTTTGCTTCAAATAATTTGCTAAATTAATAAAACGATCTCAAGTTATCAACCATTTAAAACATAAGCGCTTACTTCTGACGCTAGTGTACACTCAAGTCTTTTTTTACACAGTTTATTTTTACGATTTTTGAATTAACGCGTTTTTTATGACGATTTTTGAATTAACACGGTCTTTTTATGACGATTTTTTAATTAACGCGGTTTTTACATCATTTTTCGAAACAACGCGGTTTTTAAATTCGAGTGGTTTTTTCGATGATTTTGAATTAACGCAGTTTTTTACGTCGATTTTTGAATTAACATGGTTTATTTTAAGACGATTTTTGAATTAACGCGATTTTTTTTACAAAATTTTTAAAATTAATGCAGTTTTTTTAACGGTTTTATTTTACACGGCACGTATTCGCCGTGTAAAAAAAGACTTGAGTGTACATTAAAACGTCATATACACTAGCGCCAGAAGCAAGTGGTTGTCACTGAAAAACTAGTTATCTGCAATGATCCATTGGTACTCTTCAATTACACCAACAATGGCGTAGGCTTTGCTATTCACACGTAAAAGATACAGTAGTAACGCGGGGGGTGGTGGTGTACGCCCACGGCGATTTCTCAGTTGTCCGTTAATCAATAAAGTTGAATTTTGGTACATTGTTAGTATGTAAAAAAATCAACTTTATAGGTTAATGGACAACTAAGATATCGCGATGGGCGTACAGTAGCACCCATCGCGTTATTCGGGGATTCCTGTATTTTATAGGCCAACTTATGACTGTTTTGAAATTATATGTTGCATTTATATTTACTTTTAACTGATATACATATGTGACACGTTCTCCGTTGCAGCGACACGTTTTCGGTGTTTCTGATTAAATGTTCGTATAATAAGCTCTCTGGAATTGGTTGGGTTATTGCCAATACTTAGTTATTTCATGATTCGTTCTATATGACCATTTACATCAAAGGAATGGAGCAGACACTGGAAGGCTAGAGTTAGTTTGTAGACGTTGAAGCTTATGTACTCTGCAACCCGATGGAAGTTACATTTCGTTTTAGATTGATAACTCTGACTAGTATATGTATTTAAAAATTAGGTTCAATTCCTGAGATGATAAAGATGTAGATATTTGGGATAGGAGAAGCAAAACGATTTTAAAAAATAAAGAAGCTCTGATACATGTGTATTGCTGATGGTAGAGAGGGAGCCAAATAAATGGCAATAAACGACTCACGATTATCAATGTAATTTATGAAGCAAAACATTGTTTTTCTGCCGTAGAACTCCTTTGGACCGCTCCGGAACTTTTGCGTAATCCTACCCTCGACCCTGTTGGTACACCCAAAGGAGACGTTTACTCATTCGGAATCATCGTGGAGGAGATCGTATCACGGCAAGGCCCGTTCTACACCGGGGACGACGAAAAATCTCCAAAAGGTAAGCGTCGAAACCGGATATTTCTGTTTATAATTTTCTTTTTTGTGTCCAGAGGGGATAGAGAAAAAAGAAACAACAAAGCTTCGATGACACAGCTTCATCCGACTGAGATTTATCTGGGATCATTTCATTGTGTCTTTCCAACTGCTCCAGCCAGTGTAGTCGAGGTTGTTGCCAAGAATTTCTTAATCTATAAACTGGAACAAATTTTTTGATTGATTCTTCCAATGCCTCTTCCCATTTTTGAGGAGCTACAAAATCAACATGTTTACAGTAATCAGAAAAAATACCACATAAGCGGCGTACCATAAATCTTGACTATCCTTATCCTTCTGGGAGTTGCTTTGGGTCTGCTCAAATACTCACTGTATGCATCCCGAAAATTAAGCATTCGTTTTCGCGAAAGCCGTGTAAAACTATCATCACGTACCAACATGGTCTCAGCTCTAGGACCTGGGCGATGGTGGGTTTCGGTTTGTGCCTTTGATTCATATTGTTCCTTAGGCGCGAATGATTGACGTTCTCGTTTTATGTTATCTAAACAAACAGAAAAATTCGATCTTGTGGGTGGATCGTAAATTTTGTAGCGAGATTTGGCTATCACCACGCGTCTCTGGTGCTGCGTTTCAAGTTTTAATTTTTTTAAATCTACTTTCTTGTTATGTAGTCCCTTATCACCATTCTCTCGCGACATTGCTCAACTATACCGGTAAATATGACAATTCATTTTAAATTTTGACGCACAGCTCTAATATGTGTGCCTTTTAAATAACAACTGCGACTACTTTGATTACTTATCTCTGCACGTAATGTGATATCGATCTTCGCAGGGAAATAATAATGTTTTAAAATTAAGAACTCAACATTTATTTTACTTAACGTTTTACATTAACTCCATTCGTTTTCAATTTCAGAAATTATAAAACTAGTCAAAAACGGACCTGAACCATTCAGCGCTCCATTTCGGCCCAAAGTTGATGAGACCTCATACGAGGATGTAAATAACCTTATGGTTAAATGCTGGGCTGAAGATCCTGCCGATCGTCCAGATTTCAATCTATTGAAAACGATAATTAGAAAAATCAATAAGTAAGTGTGATTTCTAATACCGATACAGACTTTATGTATTTACAATGGTAATTGACTTGTAGAGAAAATGAATCTGGTAATATATTAGATAATTTATTGCAACGTATGGAACAATATGCAAATAACTTAGAGACACTAGTAGAAGAGCGCACACAAGACTACTTCGAGGAGAAACGCAAATGCGAAGAGCTCCTCTATCAATTACTGCCAAGGTGAGTCTTGCATACGATTTTTTTAAAATAATAATTGTGATGTATCCTCTAGATCCGTGGCAGCGCAGCTTATAATGGGCAAATCTGTGATAGCCGAAACCTATGATCAAGTAACTATTTATTTTAGCGATATTGTTGGTTTTACATCTATTTCCGCTCAAAGCACACCAATGCAGGTTGTGGACCTGCTCAACGATCTCTACACTTGTTTCGACTCTATTGTGGAAAATTTCGATGTCTACAAGGTGATAAATAATAAGTCAGAATCAAATTCTTTTACAAATGCAATATTTTGTCTTTCAGGTGGAAACCATTGGAGATGCATATATGGTTGTATCTGGACTACCGGTGCGTAACGGAAATCTCCACGCCAGGGAAATCTCTCGCATGGCCCTGGCACTGTTGGCAGCTGTATATAAGTTTACCATCCGACACCGACCCAATGAACAACTTAGGTTAAGGATAGGTTTACACAGCGGTAAGTGTTACATTGACTTTATTCTAGTTCTAACAATAGGAAAGGACCCATCTGTAAGGTTAGATCAGTGATCAGCTATTATAAACTATTTTCGAGCGTTATAGTAGAATTCCCGAATCAACGAGAGAGTTAGGAGAAAGTTCCATGTAATTTTTTTTTTTTTTTTTTTTTTCAACTAGAGATTGGGAGCTGTGAGTTCGACTCTCACCTTCGCTAAGTCTATATTTTTGGCCTAATATCAAGAATTTTCAGTTTGCCTGAATCTACATTTCTCGCATTAAGCATTTATTCTTCCCAACAGAAAAGTTCCATGTAATTATACTACACTTCATAGATATGCGTCTTTCGATTCCATTTCATAATTTAGAGTGGAAAGTACTATCTTTCGTCTATAAAACAAAAAGCTTTCATTAGAAGAATTCCGTTTAAACCTTTTTTGTGAAGATTTTTGAGAATTATTTGAATTTGATCTTTGCGATATCCGTTTACCGACGGCGCACATACTGATTACAATGTACAAACTTAGATTCTGAGCTGGTAGGCGGAATTCAAAAGTAAGTTACAAGATGCGAATAAGAAATTAAACGGTCTATAATAAAACAAAAAAAACGAAAAGTAAGTTACTTGTCGCGGTGAAGAATTCAGTTAATATATTGGTATTTAGTGTGTAAAATGCGCTTTGTGCCTATCGAAGAATCGCCCATGACGGCATGCACGATCTATCCGTTCTGCCATTTACTTGTGAAAGGGAATGTGTACTCGACGTTCGTCAGTTAAACCCAAATCGTTAGCACGTATTATTTAGTAGACTGAGAGCCAAGCAATTGCAGGTGTGTTGCTCAGAGATGCCAGATATAGGCATGTGTGCATTTTGAAGATATTTTTAAGGATTTTATTTCCAAACAAGACTTTTATTTTGACATGTGTTCGCCATGCAACCTAAATAATGGTAAAGAACTAGTGTCTTTGATTTTTGAAAAAATCACATTTAATTATTGTAAATCTCAGTCCTCGCAGGGCAGGTAACAAGTGCTATAAAAAAGACAAATTTTCTACTCATAATTCGAGTTAGCACACTTTAAGAACGTTCTGAGTAGTTACAATCAATTTGTGGGTAAATCCAATCAAAAAGTTTACAGCTAAACTTATCTAAGAGCGCGACAAGACAAATTTAGGAAAGCGCTTTTACTCTTAACCCTGTACAACAGTTACTACGTTTGCTTCACCGTTCCAAAATTTTGAAAGTTTACCATGTAATTTTAAAGATTACCTGGAACGCAAACGTATCAATTTTACTGTGCAATGCAAGAACACTAAATAACGCGAATACGAGACACAACACTTATGCTTCTTACAAAAAAAAACATAAATACCTTATCCACTCCACTAACCGGTTTCGGGTATGATGCTACGCTAACGGGCAACACCGTAAAAACGATGCGATCAACCTAATGACTATTTTATCATGAAAGTACACAAAAGAAAACCTTATGTTCTGATTTTCATGCAAAAATAATGATCTGGAGGAGCGCTAGGTAAGAAAAAGTCCAATTTCTCTTTTTGTTTTTTCATGTCTAACGCTCTGCCCAGATATTTTTTCAATTCAGATATATTACAAAATAATGCTTGAAATTTACTCATAGAAATTATTTTTAGGTCAATCATTTTGTTCTAGAGGTCCTTTTCCTTCAAAAGTAGAAAACGGAATATTCGCGCATTAATTATTTTCGGAATTTTTGTTTTCGAAAGATGATAACTTTTGAATGCATAGTCAGAATGTTATGATATTAGTATCAAAATGTCAAGTAATCTGTTCTGAACACATTTTGCATATTGCCAATTAAAAACAAATTTCGTATGCGGCTCTGGAGCTCCAAAAGCGAAGGCCATCCACAGACGGTCTTACCCGTTAGAGGGTTAACGATTCGTATGTTCAAATCTCAGCTGGGAGAGGCTGTTAGAATCAATAGAATTATTGCACCGGCCCCGTAATTGTCCTGTACTCTAACAGCTGGTTGCGAAGTCTGTCGTATAAAACAGAAGGTCAAGTTTCAATAACGGAATGTAGCACCTAGGCTTTCCTTTGCTTTTTTTATTCCAGCCGACTATTATAGTAAAAAATCTATTAAAGTAATAATCTTTACGACTATCACAGTAAAAATCTAATCTAAGTATTTAAATAGAAAATAAAAGGCGTAATTTTGAATAGATGGAAAAATTAAGTATTTTGTAAAAAGTTTACAAACAAAATGTTTTAATTAAATTAACGTTTTCGATCCGCAGGGCCATGTGTTGCTGGTGTAGTTGGTTTGAAGATGCCTCGGTACTGCTTGTTCGGAGATACGGTAAATACGGCTTCACGAATGGAGTCCAACGGAGAGGCGCTGAAAATTCATATAAGTCATAATACTAAAGTTCTTTTGGATACGTTTGGTACGTTTGACGTAAAGGAACGTGGATTAGTACCAATGAAGGGCAAAGGTGAAATGTTGACATATTGGTTGAATGGAGAGAAAACAGAACTGCTGCAAACAGGCTTCAAAATGAATCAATTTAATGGTAATTTTCCAGAAAATAGTCCTTTAGCTTTACTAAATGGAGCGCCACCCACAGGAATTCTTCATAATAACAACAACACTAATATGTACAGCTTAAATAACGGCGGTAATGTTACCAATAAGAAACTTAATAACGTGTCATACAACTTCATTAAATCGAACAGTACGAAAAATCTTTTGAACGCCAAGGGAAGATTGAGCCTTGGTGGTGACGATACGATACGTAGTGTCACTCAGCCTCTACTGACACAAATTAACTGACATTAACTTCAACGAAAATAAACAGGAACTATCAAATAGAACCAAACACCGATTAAAATATGGAGATGTTAGTTATGACAGCATTTAAGTATCTAGTTATGAATAACGTAATTTCTGAAAACTTCTGCCCATGCTAACTATAACCGCAGACAATGGAAGCACAGGATATACTTCCGTTTAACTCACGTTGTTTGTCGTCAGGTACTGCTCAGTTATTTTTGTTGAAATAAACCATGGCATAAAAATAGATATTCGAAAAACTAGTAATATGAAAAATATGATGAACATGCAGTTTTCTCGTATGTTTTTATATAAGGTCGATCCAAATTTGATAATACAGCAATTCGTAGCCGAGGACCTACCGATTATTGATGAACTTACCTATCCTATGTTTACCTATCATATCTTTACCTATGTTGTTTATACCAAGGTGAGTTAAAATAGGTGATCTAGTTTTCACAGTTTGTAGAAGAGAAGTGCGCGGAACGATTGGTTAGCAACCATCGACGTTGTTTATACATTCAACAGTTTCCGCATTGAAAATTTCGGTGGTCGTCAAGAGTAACCCAGCGGGGGTGAAAAACAAATTTGAACATCAGAAAACCTCTCTTGACTAACCTTGGTTTATACAATGTATGTAACCCAGATAAGCAACTAAATCCTATGGAAAAAACGGCACACAATTAAGCACATTGTTTATGCCACGGTTTTTGCTGATTATTGCCGTTATAATTTTAAAGTTGTAGGCTTGACAAATTACAATTTCTAGTAATGGTATTATGAGTCCAACCTCAGACGATAGACACGTGAGTCCCAATGGTACGGTTCATTCTTCCTCTTCTCTGAAATAGATCGATGCTGGCTTAAGTCAAAGTCACTGCGAAGGAATAATTATATTCAGTAAAACAACGGCTGCTAACTACAACCCATACTTTAGATCATCCTAAATATAAAGTATACCAAAATCTGTCCTCGTTCAAGAAGTTTATTATTTCGCAAATGCAGCTTATTATGTACTTACGACTTTTGTGATCCAATTCTTAGTTCTTAATAATTGTAAGTGTGAAGGCTGACAAAGCATTACGGAATAATTATTTAAACAGCGACAGTTGCATATAAACGTAAACATGGCCAAAAATAGAGAAATTCGTTTAGAATTACCATTGCTCGTGTAAACATATAAATGATATAAACGAGACATGTTGAAAGTAATACCTGAAGACAATGCTAGAAGAAAAACGAAAAATATAAGTATTTACAAATATCAAAATGTATTTTATTTATATTCCTTTTTCTAGCAGCAAAAATGGAAAGTTTTTTGTCGGATTCTCTCTGGTTTTCCACATTGGCAGAAGTAGCGCTTTTCTCTATAGACGGATTTCACGGCAGCTCCCTCTCAGATTTCAATGAAACTTTTTGTGTTTAGAGAGATCATGTAAAAAAACAACTTAAGGGCTTAATTTTTTCTTCTTTTTTATTATAAAAAATATAACTCGAAAATTATAGGACCTAAAAAAATTATCTATGGTGACTTTTAGAAAACTTCCTGAATTTTCATAAAAAAATATGTATGTATGTATGTATATATGGGGACTACCACCTATCGCAGCAGAACTACTGTTTATAGCAATGGGCTTATCTGACAAGGGGAATTGTACAAACATAACTATTGGCCACGTTCACCAGGTCCTGTATGAAGGGCCAAAAGGAAATCGATCGGCAACCAACATCGCTTGCACCTACCAAGGGAGTTTAAGAATCTCCTTCCAGGAACTAGATCGCATGAGTCAATCGTTAAGTAAGCCCTCCCAATGCAGAATGACCCCAATAGGTGGGGAGAAGGGCCCGCTCATCATCCACAATGTGTTGTTATCCGGGCCAAGGTTAACCTTAGGAAGTTGACCACTTCACTCTCCCTAAGCACACTGCTTCAAACAAGTATCCTGTTGGACCCTCCCATTCATTGATGTTATTGTTTTTGTGTACTTTAAGAATTTCATTTGGTTAAGAGCTCTTTTTTAATTACTTCTGTCGTGGCAATTATTGGATTATAAGGGGGAGGGGCCTCAAACCATGCTAACAACATTCCTCACATCATACGCAATGTGTATGCCAAGTTTCATCAAAATCTGTCGAGTGGTTTGCGAGTCTATACCGGACACACGAACAGCATTTCATTTTTATATATATAGATAGATATAAGTCGACCAACAATTGAGTATATTTTTCGTTTTGTAAACTTATCCACGGAGCCTAATTCTGCGCACTTTCTTGCCCATGTTCCTAATTCTGCGCATCCATAAAGTGAAAATAAATACTCCTGTCATGGTGTTTATGTCTTTATACGCTGAAAGCACACTAAAAAATCCGGCATTAGCCATTACCATAATTAAATCGATGATCCGGCCTTCCTGTGCTGTCCGGGTGGCAAAGGAATATTGTTATCATTTTGATTGCCTCATTTTAAATATTTTATTCTCGATAACGTGAAGGGCGAATTGATTCGGGTTTTCTGTATACTGAACATGACAATTTAGACTAATACTAAAAATTGTGTTTTCATATAGATATCACTTCCCAACTCTCTGACAGCCCCACGAGGTGGGACATTAAAAAAAATAGAAGACATGGTTTCATGAATTGGCCCTCGTAGGTTCGGACCCCGAGACACAGCACAGGATTCCAATCAATGCAAGTTAAAGATTCTACTTGAATTTTCATGCCTCTATACCTCAGCCATTTGGGTGAGGTTGCGTATTCGGATGCGCATTATAGCATCGCATTTTTCTAAGGAAAACAATGCATGCAATCACTCTTTTTGTCTAAAACATGACTAAAACTAGGGTAGAAGTACCAAATATAGTTATAGCACCAATCATGGTAATACAAGAGAGCCTATTGATCTTTTAACATAGATAACATGCTGTTCTTAACTCCTGAATATATTTTTAGACAAGAACAAACTCTCCTGCACCAATATATTGAATGTAAATGTATGTAAATCTGAGATCCTTTGGTCCAAGCTATGCAATTATTTTAAAAAATCCCTTTATCGCACTAATATTATTCATGGCGGTAGTGCCCCGTGCGTTGTGGGCGGTTTTACCCCCAATTGACCGATTTGCATTATTAAGTTTGCATTATTAATTAAGATACTGTCGGGTGAAGACAGGACCAGAGATGCGATATGGGTTGGATTTACCAAAAATTTTAACGTTTTGAATAAAATAAACCTTAAGTACTGCGGGAGCAAAGTTATAAAAAACGGAACGATTACAGGGATACCTCGATATAAGACAACCTCGTTATAAAGATGTTCGGCGCCATAAAGATGTTCATTATTTCTAAATAATGCTAAAAATTGTAAAAAACTAATACCTCAAACAATAATAAATAGTTAAAAAAACGTAAACACGCAACACAGAGCAAAATTGGTAATCAATGGTAATCAGTAGAGTAATCAATGATAATCTTAAGTAATCATTGGTAATCATGATTCATTTATAGTAATCATTAGAGATTGATTACTGGTAATCAGAGGTAATCAGTAAAGTAATCAAAAGTAACTTTTTTCTAAGGTGCATAGTAATCATTGCTGTTGGAAACCCCTTGATACAAACCTTTTGCACATTTTTTGTCAATTACTTGGTAGTCTGTTTTCTGTGTTATTAGCTCATAAAGATAAAGCAAAATAGTCTTCTGCAAAAATATTTTTCTCTTACGTATAAATTTTTTTGTAGAACTTCATATTGAGCTACCTGTTGAGATAAATTAGAGTGACTATATACAGAGTGGCGACATGTCATCCCAAAAGTATGCAATGCTCTAGCAATGCTTATTTTCTTTCTCTTTCCTGCATACACGTTGGATTGGTCGTCTGCTCGATTGGAATGACACTGACAGATAATTATCATTCCAATTTTGACATTGTCGCCACTCTATATATAGTCACTCAAAGATAAATGATTTATAAGAGGAAATATGATTTTACGGGTCGTCCATAAACAAAGGTCCACTGCTGAAAATACGTGAGAGTTAGAAATTGGGAATGCTTAGAAAAGTTATGTGAAATTAATTTATCATTAATGTTTTGAGACTAAAAAATGGAAAACAAACTTAGGCCATTACAAATATTTTATAAAGTTTTTGTCCTTCCGGTGTTGGGCCACTAAAAAAACAAAGAGATTTTTTTAATCGAGCAAAAAAAAATATATATTTTAGGCATTTTTACTTTAAGTTTAAACGTAAAAACCAAATCTATTCTTGCTTTTAACATATACGTTATTATTTTCCACGCAAAAATCTACGAAAAAAGACAAGAACGAAAGAAAAATTTTTCGGCCGATTTTCGGAAATTCCATTGTTCGAATTTCCATTTCTGTTTTATGCTAAAAGCATTGACTTAATTCGTACACTCGTTTTTCGAGTTTTTCAGGCTGTAGAACCTACAAACTATTGATTTTATGAAAAAAATTAACTCATATCCTACAAATTTTTTTTGCCACCCGATTTTTCAAGTCAATTTCCAAGAAGGGGGGGTGACAAAAACGTTTAAAATTATTTGCAATGGCCTTATTTAAAAATTATTACTTGAATTGTTATTACGGTATCATCTGAACATTGGACCACCCATGTTTTCAACAACATGCAACATGTTTTCATTCAAAAAGTGCCAGACTTCATTGAGGTAGAATATCCCGTTTAGGCGCAATCATTTTTGTCCGTCTAAAATCGCTTTCTGGAATTTAGTGCACTGTATTTATTCCTTAAAGCTGGAATCACACGGATCGTCAGCGAACATCATCGGTAACGTATCGGAAAGGACGGGTCAAAACGGGTGCAGGAGTGTACGGCCCCACACAGTTTTCCAGGCTGAGATAGCTGCTATAATAGAATGTGCAAACGTATGTCTCAAAAGGAAATACAGACATGCTAATATCTGCATTTTCTCTGACAGCCAAGCGGCACTAAAAGCGCTTAAAAATTTTAAGTGTTTCTCAAAAATTGTCTGGGATTGGTTTTATCTCTTACGGCAACTGAGCCAGGTAAACTCGGTAAACCTGTACTGGGTCCCTGGTCACTGCGGAATAGATGGAAATGAACTTGCAGACGAACTACTGTGTTACCTGATTCACTGCGAATATGCGTTGTGTTCGCGGGATCGTGTTGGTTCGAAAGGTTTCGAAAAATATCGCCCTTGTATCGAAAATATCGTTAATTTTGATCACTAAAAATAACGTACTTAAACGTTATACAGGCCGGACTCGATTATCCGGGGATTCGATTAACCGGGGATTCGATTATCCGGGGATTCGATTATCCGGGTTTTTAGACTCGATTATCCGGGTGAAAAAAAAAATATTTTTTTTTCAATGATTTATTTTAAACCTTAATGTTATAGTTTTCATGCTACATGATGATTCCAACTTGACAAGTATTGATTCACCTCCCTAAAGCTACAAAATTCCTTTCTTATATCCCTTTTAGCGGCGAACAAAATAAAAATAAATCCTACGATGATGGAATTAATTTTTTTACTTAAAAATCATCATCATCATTATTATCATCATCATCATCATCGTAATCATCAGAAAAAAAATTGCAAAAAAGGAATTTTTTGACTTTAGGGGAGATTGATCTATAATAAAAAAACATTTATAATACCTAAATATTGAAAAACATAACACACACAAAATAATATTGTACCAAAAAAAATCATCAGTGGAAAAAATCGTAAGAAAGGAATTTTCTGACCTTTGGGAAGATAGATCAATAATAAATAAAACATTTCTGATACCTAAAAGTTAAAAAACTTGACATACCAAAAAAATCAGAGGGGTTGTGCACAAGACACGACCGCATATATAGGTGACGTAGGACTACGTTAGCCTCTTGGTAGTGATAGTAGCATGTATCCATGCTTGTAATCATTCATTTCTTCATGTATACATGCTGTATGCAACATATATACATGCTACATGCGTTGTATGTAACATTTATCAAAGTAGTAATATTGCATACGTTCAATCCCCAAAAGATTTCAGAGTTATTTCAATGTGCATGTGAAAACAATTTAACAAAATCAAGATCACAAACTATTGCTTTCCTGCTACCTTACAGAAATTGAAGATTGTTTTTATTACTCATGGTTACCCACGTTGAAGGGATTTTACCAATTCAATCCTATTTTATCAACAGCACATCTTTTCACTATACTTCTAATGAAACGGCAAGCATGCGTATTCATACAGAGTCATATTATTACCGAACACTGCCAGCACGTAGCACGTGCTGTAGCACGTTTTTCCAACACAGATATCAAATTCGCCTAGGTTTAATCGTCTCGCAGTAAAGAATTTGCGATCTGTTGTGGCAACGAACTTGTGTCGTTTTTTCTGGCACACTTCCCTAACACAGACATCAAATTGGACTAGGTTTAATCGCATTCGTAAGAAATCTGTTGGCACGAGGGGGTTTTGTCACTCTTTCTGGCGTACTTCCCAAGCAAGGACATCAAAATGGTCTAGGTTTAATAGCGGTGTTAAGAAATCTTGTTGAAATGAGGAAACTGTCACTTGTTTTGGCTTACTTCCCAAGCACAGATATCAAATTGGTATAGGTTTAGATCATCCTAAAGAATCTTCCAACCAATCACGAAGCGAGAATTCTGGTAAAACATAGGTTCATTATTTTCAATTTTTCAATAGTTCAACATCAAGAACCCATACTTTTTTTCATTTGGGTCAATTCTTAGAAGATTTTCCAATCGATTGGTGTAAGAATATTGAAAATCTATCGGAAAACCGCTGAGCTATTGGCGCTCAAAACCTTTCATTTTTCGTGACGCTCGCATTTTTCGATTTTTTGGAATGACACCCTATCTCAAAACTTGCCGTAAGACGTAGTCCTACGTCAAAAATTTGTACCAAAAATGATGATTCGATTATCCGGGTGATTCGATTATCCGGGCTGAAAATAAAAATGATCACCCGGATAATCGAGTCCGGGCTGTATTACAAGTGCTAGTAGTACGCAATAATTGTATTGTAAAACTGAATGGTTATTTATGCAACTTTTTACAAGTTAAATGCAATAACAATTCCCAAGTAACCAAAAGTTCAGATAAAAGGGGATTTTTTGACTTAATCAGCCAACGAAATGATCATGAATAGAACTCTATTCAACTTAATTTTTAAGTAATTAACCGTACTTTCAAGTTCGTATGATTAAACTTCGAAGGGAATACAAAGTAACTTCTAACAGAACTATAAAGTTCGCAAAAAGTTCACTTGAGTCGCTATATAGAACACTATTCAGCCTAAAAAGAAACTCCAATAATTTTAAAAATAAAAAAGATTGAGCGAATATTTTCCCATTCCTTCCTGTTTTTGTAAATTCATGACATTTCTCATTAACTAAGGCATTTAATTTCGGTTAATAATCGAATGTTTTTTTATAAATATTAATTTATTGTAACTTACCATATACACCATCAACCAAAACCTCGGGGATTTGAACTCGAGTACTTCTTTTCGGTGACTTAGACGCATACCACTGCTCCGTTGCTGGAATATGCGATTCGAATCGTTTTTACTCGATGTGCTGATTTCTCATTTATCACAGCCCCGAAACGAACTTACACTTAAGAACAACTCATCGGCAAAATTCATGTCACTCGCGGCGTCAGAGATGGCGCAATGCATCAGGATAGGCTTGCAACGAAGAACGCTCGGGTTCAAATCCAGCAGCGGTCGGTCTTAGTTAGGCTTTTTTATATGGCCTATCTTAATCGCATGAACCGACTTTACAAAAGTTAGGAGAGGAGGCGGAGGTAGAAAATAAAAAAGTATAAAAATAGAACTAAAAGTGCTGTTTTATAAACTTTTGCCAAAGTTTCTTAAGAAGCTGCTTAGCGTTGTATGCAACGAGCTCAAGGCAACTTCGAAGTTCGGATAATTACAGGTAAAACTGCTTAGCAACCATAGATCCTTTCGACAATTGCTTTCTTAGCTACCCGTTACGCAAGTGAAATTATTTTCCAAGTAATACGAGTCGTTTTCTGCTAATAAAACGTCCGCTTATTTTGCGCTGCTCCCCCGATCGAGCCATGGCGTCATGCAAGACATGTAACTCTTCAGTCAATGGAATTGACAGAGTTATATGCCGGAATTGCCAATCGATGTATCACTGCGCCTGCATCCCTGGAATGCAACGATCTACTTTGGATGCGATATCAACATTCAGCGACAACCTTTTTTGGCTCTGCGATGATTGCGCCAGCAGCTTCAACAAGTGGTTACAGCTGCCGGACACCACCGCCCCCGCTGTAGCCGACGACTTATCAAAGCTATGCGAAGCAGTCGACAAATTAAATTCTGTTGTCTCTGATCTCTCCTGCCGCATTGAAAAACACTTCCCGTGTGGATCTACCACTCCTGCTCTTAATAGATTCAACTTTCAACGGCAGCCTGGCGAAATACCCACACCAAAGCGAAGCCGAGTGGACAGTACGAATTTCTCTACCACTGCGGCTGCTGTGTGTGGCACGAGATTAGGGCTGTCTAACCGGTAGTACCGGTAGTACCGAAACCGGTAATACCGGCCAATTTTTGGATACCGAAATACCGGTTTTGGATAGACAAAAAACCGGTATTTTCCAATCTACTTGTTTTTTACAACTCCTTATTCGAATAAGAACTAAATTTGATAAAAGATTATAAAACTCTTAGAAAAACAACTTGGTGTTAATACCGACGGGATTCTTCGACTAGTAACAATGAAGAGAGTGAAATTGTGGATTAAATAATTGTAGTTCTTGAACCCGTTTAAGGCACAGTAGAGTAACTTTGTTGTAAAAATGTTTCATTGTATGAGCCAGACGTCGCGTTTCAATTTATTTTTGAACAACTTAATATTCAAAAGCCACCAAATTATTCGAAGCTCTCAAAAAACGAATTTAGGAAACAAGATCAGGGCCCAGAAACGTCACTTACAATAGTAAATTGTTATTCAAGAATGAAGTAATGAAGTTTCAGATTCAACAGAAGCAGCGCAGCTTCGTTTCAAAACTGGCTTCAATCAGCATTTCAATGACGCTTTTCACTTCATCATGACGACCGGTTTTAAAGTTTCATTTGTATTTCTCGATCAAATATTCAGAAAAAAGTCAGCCTAGACTTTGAATGCAATTGAATTGATTTCCTACAATTTACCGCATATTATGATTAATCTACTCAACATCGTGCCTGATTGTCAACGGTCATCATTCGACACAGTCAGTAGATTCAGCTGAAGCTGGCTTGAAACAATTCTGTTCAACAAATGAAACAAGTCGCTTCATGTATGATGCGAAGGTAAGGGAAAGTTAGCTTCATTTATTTGTTTCGACGACAGAATACGGGGATCTTTGCGCTTTTTGAGCATTCTTGCCATAAAAGGATCTGCCAGGAAAGAATTTGGAATATTTTTTAAGTCTTTCGTGTGATACATTGATTAAACAAGGAGATGAAATCTGCATCCCACAATCTTCGAATAGTGGGATTGATAACAGAGAAGAAAAGGTATTTGAGAAAGATGATGAAGAGGATGACGAGTTGCAGGAGTTCTGATTTGGGGATGGAGAAAAAATTGTTGAGAGGCTGTAGGAGACCGGGGCACTAATTATGCTGGAAGCTACAATACAAGATATTTTGTAAATAATTAAAGGCGGGTTTCCTTACTATAAATTTGAAGAAATGAAAGGAAAATTCCTCATTTGCTTAGAGCCATTCGCCAGACATCGATGAAAGCGGAAGTTTTTTTTTATTGTTGGAAGTGTTAGCAATTAAATTCGTTCTAGTAAGGGAATTAAATCGCTAAGAGTATTATAGATGCTCAAATTCTACTTTGCTAAGCAACAATACTGAAGTTAAAGTTTCAAAATAACTAGATTTACTGAAAAACATCGACATTTCTATCGATTTCGAATAATCTGTCAATACCGGTATTACCGGTATTTTCTACGCCAATACCGAAATGCCGGTTTTCACCAAAAGCGCCCAATACCGACAGCCCTACACGAGATTCATTCAGCGTGCAATAAAAACGGTTGCTGATAAGCGGCAGCAATTTTGGCTGTACTTGAGCCGCTTGGATCCAAGCCATACAGTGGACGATATTGTCGCTATGACACAGGAGTGTCTTGATATGAGTGCTATACCGAAAACCATTATGCTGGTGAAAAAAAATACTGATCTTTCGACGCTAAATTTTGTCTCCTTCAGAGTGGAGGTGCCTAAAGAGCTGAAGGAAATGGCTCTAAAAGCATCCACTTGGCCTACTGGAGTCTTGGTTCGTGAATTCAACTTTGATCAGGAGCGGTCCATTAAATTTCGTCAATAGTACCTTGGCATCTTCAAATGCTTTTATTTTGGACTGCGAGAGTCAACCGACTCTCGCTCAAATTAAGTACCATTCATCTTATGTTCCTGACGACGAAAGCCAAAGTATCGTTCTACGTTCTAGTGCACCTGACTCCGCTCAAGCTTCGCCGCGTCGAATGCAAATTCCACGTTGCGCGCCTTGTACCTGCAAGACCAACTCGTTGCAACTCTACTACCAAAATGCCTGCGGAATGAATTCCCAAATTGATGACTACATGCTTGCGTTTTCGGATGGTTCCTACGATATCATCGCACTCACAGAGACTTGGCTTAACGTGTTGGTGGGGGGCGATATTGAACACACGCCGCCTCTGAATAACCAAGAGTAATATCCGGAGTGATTCGCGATTGGGGCTCAACTACAAATTGTAAACAAATCGTTTTATCACATCATCAGCCTTAAAAAGACTGGTAATATCCTTGGCAAGAATCCTTTCTTCTGTTTTAATCATTAGAATTTTTTAAAACAAGTTTTTAGTAATGGGCGATAGAAGTGTTTAATCAAAACAAAAGACAGTTTGCAGTTTAGCCCCTCGCATTGTTATGAAGTGACAGGCTAATTTGCAAATCGTTTTGTAAACAGGCGATAGTAAAGAGCGAAACTGCCTTGTTTTCAAAACACAGGCGCATTGCAAACAGGCGAAACTAAATAAAAAAATCAAAACAAGGCGAAACAGGGCTGGGCGAATCTTATTGTCAAAATGCTTTGAGGCTCATTCCAAGGGGTTCAACTATAAAACTTAGATTTTGAGCTTGAATGCACAAATTTTATGCAGTATTGTTGTGAAATTATAAGATTGATTTATTCTACACCAATTTATGTCTTCAAACTTGATTTTTGTAACTTTTATTTAAATTAAGATTTGAAAATGTACTGGCAAATTATCACAGTGATATTTTTCATTGTTCACATTTTGTTAGTTGCGCCCTTATCGCGAATCACTCCGGATATGTATATATGTAATGAACATTGATGTACCTTCTGAATTCGCCATATACTTTGGTTTTATAATAAAGCGTAAATGTATAACTAGCTCCGCGCGTGTTTTTCTCCTTTGCGTGATATATTCACTTTTTCTGTCGATATTGTCCGTTTCCTTGGTAACAAAACGCGCTGCTCACTTTTTTGATAGCTTGAAATCGTCGCAGAGAGAATTTGCTTGGCTGTATGTAAGTTATAAGTATATATTATGCTTGTCTAGCACGTAAGCTATTGATTTACTTAACAAAATAAACCATATTTGCCCCCGCGACGATTCTGGCGACGGTTTCGCCCGCGACGGTTATAATTCATCGCGTACGAAAGGGTGGGAAATTGATAATAATATACTCCGCTGCGTAACTCGGATGTGTAGTACGGTATTCTACAGGTCATAGGCCCAGATACGAGTGAAGGAAAGATTGTTTTTGACCGCGGAGGTGTATCTAGTTTAGAATTTGTTTTGTTCGGTAAAAGTGATTTAGCATTTGTCGTCGGTCGGCACGGCACGAACAAAGATAACGGTTTTCTTTTGTTCGCCGCGCGTGTGTATTGTATTAACAGCATCGTTGGATTCATTTTTTCACCCGAGCAGAGAGTAACGTTTCATTGTGTGTGTTGTTGTGCCTTGGAGGTAGAAATGGCGGAAAAATTGTTATTTTCCCGTCTGAACAACCGCAACTACTCTACGTGGCGAATGAGAAAGGAAATGCTGTTAAAAAGGGACGAATGGTGGTTTGCTGTTGGGGAAGATAACCCCGAACCGGTAACTGCAGCCTGGAACACCGCGGACCAGAAGGCGTTGGCGACTATCGTGCTGTCGATTGAGGATAGTCAGCTCAATTTGGTGAAAACGGCCAACACAGCCAAGGATGCTTGGAATCAACTTAAGACATACCATGAAAAAGCAACAATGACGTCACGGGTATCGTTGCTTAAGCGTATTTGCAGTCTTGATTTCGCAGACGGTAGTGATATGGAAAATCACATTTTCGAATTGGAGGAATTGTTTGATCGACTCCAATGCGCTGGTCTGCCACTTGAGGATCCACTGAAGATTGCACTGATTTACCGTAGTCTTCCCGAGTCGTATAAAGGATTTGTTGCGTCAGTGGAGAGTCGGCCGGATGCCGATCAAACCATTGAGTTAGTGAAGCAAAAGCTGCTAGATGAGCATCAACGGCGAATGGAACGTTCGGGAAAAAGTGACGAAAAAGCAATGAAGTTGCAGCATAATAAAGGACGTAAAGGAAAAGTGTGCTTTCACTGTCGCAAACCCGGACATTTTGTGTGTGTGTGTGTGTGTGTGTGTGTGTGTGTGTGTGTGTGTGTGTGTGTGTGTGTGTGTGTGTGTGTGTGTGTGTGTGTGTGTGTGTGTGTGTGTGTGTGTGTGTGTGTGTGTGTGTGTGTGTGTGTGTGTGTGTGTGTGTGTGTGTGTGTGTGTGTGTGTGTGTGTGTGTGTGTGTGTGTGTGTGTGTGTGTGTGTGTGTGTGTGTGTGTGTGTGCGTGTGTGTGTGTGCGTGTGTGTGTGTGTGTCTGTGTGTGTATGTCTGTGTGTGTGTGTGTGTGTGTGTGTCTGTGTGTGTGTATGTCTGTGTGTGTGTGTGTGTGTGTCTGTGTGTGTGTGTGTGTGTCTGTGTGTGTGTGTGTCTGTGTGTGTGTGTCTGTGTGTGTGTGTGTCTGTGTGTGTGTGTGTGTGTGTATGTGTGTGTGTGTGTGTGTGTGTGTGTGTGTGTGACGCTTTTAATCTCACTCACTTTTCTCGGAGATGGCTGGACCGATTTTAATGTTCTTAGTGTCAAATGAAAGGTCTAGGTGTCCCATTGGTTGCTATTGAATTTCATACCGATCGGACTTTTAGTTCAAAAGTTATGTATAAAAATACGAAAAATGTGGAACTTCATTATCTCATAGGTCTCTTAACCGATTTGAACAAAATTGATTGCATATGAAAGAGGAGCCTTGCAAACCCTTAACTTCCAAATTTCATAACGATTGGACTTGTACTTTAAAAGTTACATAAAGAAATGTGAAAAATAGTATTTAAAACATATTTATGTAACATATAAGCATTAATTTAATGAAAAACATCACACATTTTATGATTATTTGAAAATTACTGCTGAGATCTATCAAACTAAACCGAATTATTTAAAATCGGACGCTTCATTCAAAAGTTATTCAAACTTTAACACTTAAGCACCGTATATTAAACCGTTAAAACGTGTGAAATCAAAACATATCAATCAAATGTTGATTGTATTCAATGTATGAGATGTGTGTGATGTATGTGTGTATGTATGTATGTATGTATGTATGTGTGTATGTATGTATGTATGTATGTATGTATGTATGTGATGACAGTTTGCAATTTTAAAATTTGCAATGAAATTCAAGAAAAGTGAGAAACATGTCAATTGTCTGAAGTTTTTGAAGCCTCTTAGTGGAATACGAACTCTGAAATTAAAGAAAAGAAAAAACTTCTACCGACTAAATTCCACTATTTAATATTTATTCGCGACAGATACGTATACGCTTTGAAATAAGACACTGATGAAGCCTGCACGTCGTAGGTGAACTACGTATCTGTTGCAAATAAATATTAAATAGTGGGATTCAATCGAAAAGTTTTTTCTTTTCTTTGATTTCAGATTTCAATTGTCATTTTCTTCACTTGCTGTTACTCACAATTGTACAAGAAAAGCAAAAAGCGAAGAAAAGCAGTTTATTTAAGCATGTAGGTATAGTGGTGTATAGAATCAAAAATACTAGTGAGTTGATTTTTCCAAATAAATTTGTACAAATTCCAAGAAATTCTGCGCATCAATAGATGCTCTTTTTAATCAATAGATACTAGAGCTTAGAAATGTTATATGAAAAATAGGAAGTAAGCGTTGCACGGTAGAAATTTTGTAAGATTTGTTTTCGTTAGTGATACTTTAAAAGACAGATGTCTTATGTCATGCATCATGTTTTAATAAATAAATCAAAAAAAAGACAAGCACTGGGAATCATATCGATCGTATTTCCCATTCTCAAGCATGTTTATGGCGCAGCTTTGGCACTATTTTTCGACCTCATCTTGTTTTCCTAACCCTCTAACATTGTAAAAACGATGCGATCAAGCTAATGACTATCTTTTCATGAAAAGAAGCTTAAGTTTTGATTTTCATGCAAAAATAATTATCTGAAGGAGCGCTAGCTAAGAAATAGTTCCATTTCTCGTTTTCATAACTAATGCTCTATTCAGTAATTTTTTTCTAATTCAGATATATTGCAAAATTGAAGCCAAGCAAACCAATAGTAAAATTTTGAGATCAATCATTTTGTTGTAGATATCCTTTTTCTTCAAAAGCGAAATATAATAATAATTTTTCTGAACTCTTGTTTTTCAAAGATGCTAACTTTTGAATGCATGGTATTAATATCAAAATATCAAAAAATCTGCTATGAACAAATACTTCATATTGTCAATTCAAAACAAGTTTCGTATGTGGCTCTGAAGCCCGAAAGTTAAGGCCGTCTGTAGACCCGTTAGAGGGTTAATTTCTAATTTTCTATACATATTCATTCAAGTCTGTAAAAATTACCTTTTGTGTTTACATTATTTTTCTATAAATATTATAAAACTAAATAAGGTGTTCATCAAGTAACATAAATGACGCTTACATGTATTTACGCACCCAAGGAAAGGAAATATAATTATTCTACACAATACGTTGTGAATTTTACTGGCAAATAAGGATTTTGAGGAATACGGAACGGATATTTAAAAACATAGTCTAATATAACATCTATACATCTACAATTAAGTTCCTGAGAAATTAAATAATAATTATTGTGGCAGTAGAAAGGCTAGGTCACGCCGCTAGGTGGATTAATTCGGGTTTTTTGTATTAAGGGCCATTAGGGCAAGCTTTGCCTGTTGGTAACAATAAATAAATAAATAAATAAATAAATAAATAAATAAATAAATAAATAAATAAATAAATAGACATAAAGCTTATTAACCTTCCTTAGACACCATTTTCCGAACTCTAAGTTACTTTCAAGTTGTATGTTGAACTTTCAAGCTGCATGTTGAACTTTCAAGCTGCTGCAGATATTAACGGTACTTTAATAAGAATGAAGTTCGGTTTACAAATGTAGTAACTGGTTGTTCAGCAAGAAAGTTCTGCCGAACTAAATTTGAACCAAATATGAACTTTCAAATTTGTTCCTTAAGTGAAATTCGAACTTTTGGTTGCTTGGGAAAAGCACAACTTATAAAAAATCGTTTGTTATCGATATTAGCTGTATATGCGTTATAAACGAATAAAACGCATGGTGACGTTTTATTTCAATAACACGCATATTCGCGAGTCAGGTAAAACAGTAGCCAGATGTGGTTCAAACTCTCCATTCACAGGTCCGGATCCATTCTGCGATATCTCGGACTGTGTGATGAAGAGTGGGCTGAAACAATGGGAGAGCCGAACGATTATGGCCAATTAGATGGCCGTACATCCCTCAAACAATCAAAAAATTTATAATGCCGAATTATAAAAATTTAAATGCAATGTGATATATACAGGTGTGGCAATGTTGGTTAAGTGGGGTTATTGCAGTGAAGAAATGTCATCATGGTATGGGTGAAAGTGGAATCGTAAATCGACCTATCACGATTGTTCGGATATGAACCAGTTTTTGTAGCAACCGATTAGTTTTCGGTAATGCTCAAACTAAATAATATATATTTTCGTTAGAATAAATTTCGAGAATAATTACTGATTACTTACAAGAAGTGGTTTCACTGATAACCGTTTAGACCTTCTCCCTATCCTACGCTGATCTCAGTTTACGGTTCGGTAATTTATTTGTGACTAGGGACAACTTGGGGTGAGCTACCCTACTTCTGATTTCTGCGGTTGCAAATGAGGATTTTTGGGAACTACGGTTAGTATTGTTTAACAGGTAAGTATTCCAGGTAAATTTCAGTGATCGCTGTATCTGCAGGTAAGTTAAATATATATTGTTTACATCCTTAGGTTTACACTCATTCACCATCTCATTTCTTACCACTCTAATCACTTTTTTTCTAATTTCTCTAGCACTTGGCAGAAGCTATTTCGCAATCCTGCTAATATTTTGCACAGATAATTTTTCTTAGATTAATTGGGATTAAGCTGTTGAACTACAATATGGAGCACTTTCTGTAATGGTGATTTTTTTATATTTATTTACCTGCAACTCTTTTTCTATTCTGCCAAACATAAACGTCAACCGCTATGTTGGCAGTGTTGCTATATATGCTATGTCGTAACACCCCCGCCCGTAACATCCGGCACTTCCGGATTTACTGAATCTCTAGTATCGCTAAATTCACCGCACCACGTCTCTGTACGCTGCCATCAGAGGTCCTCACGTCCGCCTGTCTAACACGTCCATCGGCACCTTTTACTGTTGCTTCGATGATACCCCTTTTCCAACACTTTCGGTTTTTACCGTCGATAACAAACACCAAATCGCCCTTCTCTAGCGGTTTTTACTCGTCGAACCACTTCGTACGCTGGTTGATCGTAGGTAGGTATTCCCTGCTCCATCTCTCCCACATCTTGTCGGCGAGATACTGCGAGCGCTGGTACCCGTTCCGGAGTGCATCTCCTGAGCTCGTAACTTGGCTATCCTCTTCGACGTCAGCGCTGGTCACCGTCCCCCGTAAGAAATGGTTCGGTGTCAGTGCCTCTGTTTCCTCTGCAGTTTGCGGTAAGTATGTCAACGGACGTCTGTTGATCATATCCGCTGCTTTTGCTAGTACTGTTACTAGTACCTCCTCCGTCAATTTCCGACCATCCATCAACGCACGCATTGCTTCCTTCACAGAACGCACCATCTTTTCCCAGATCCCGCCCATGTGCGGCGTACCGGGAGGATTGAAGTGCCAGGCGGTAACAGGACTGGCGAGTTCTTCTGCGCACTCTTGATTGATCCTCTTCATCTTCACTATTTCGTTATTTGCTCCCCTAAAGCACGTAGCGTTGTCCAAGAAAATGTGCGTTGGCTTGCCAAATTTACTCTGGAAACGACTAATTGCCATCCGACACGATACAGTGCTGAGGCTATGCACAACCTCCAGGTGCACCGCCCGAATTGTCAGGCAAGTAAATACCGCCACCCAACGTTTCTCTCTTCGCCGACCAATCGTTATCTCCAGTGGACCAAGATAGTCAATACCCACAGAATCAAAGGGCCTTTTATGAGCGGTTACACGTTCAACTGGCAACGGAGCCATTCTAAGGAAACTTGGAGAACACTTATTCACCTTACACCAAACGCAATTTCGTAACACTTGTTGTACTGCTGAACGTAGTTTCGGAATATGGAACCGCTGTCGCATTTCATTAAACACGGTCTCTGAATTTCCGTGCCCGAATTCTTCGTGGTAATGCTGAATGAGCTTCTTCGTAATCCCGTGTGTACGTGACAGAATAATGGGATATTTCCTGTCAAAGGATTTCGGAACTGCTTCTGCTAGTCTTCCTTCCATTCGCAGCACGCCCTCATCGTCAAGCACTGGCGAGCTCTTGTATATCGGACTGAACTTTTTGATCAGCTCCAAAGGCTCGCCCGTTTGGCGGTTCAAGTTTTTAGTGAGGGCACTCATTTCATCAGGAAAGCTGTCCCACTGCGCCTGTCGCCACAGAATCGTTTCTGCCTGCTGGAGTTCTTCCTTTGTAAGAGGAACTTGAACCGTGACCAAGCATGGAAAAATTCATTCACTCACATTATTTTTGGTGAATATATTGCTTGCTTCGAAGTATTGCTTCCAATCATTCTCCCTCGCATGCAAGCTCTCGAATAGAACCATACAGAGTTAATTCACCGATGAATCGCCGACCTACAGCAGGAAGAATGCGAAGAATTCAAACAAGATCGGAACTTTTGTATCGAGGTTCATTTAGAATCATTTGAATCAAAAGATTGTGTTGGAAAGAATCATCTGCGAACTATGATTGCGAATCCAAATGAATGCGTTCAACGATATTCTTACTGAACGAAATAGAAGAATGTTTGCTGTTGGTAAAGCGCAAACCGCGCAAGACGTAGCTATGCAAGGAACATTCAATGCAGTTTTTCAACTAAGGCACTAACTGAAACTTATGTTTTAGCAGATTTTGTAATGGTATTGACGGAATAATCCTGCCATTTTTGTTTTATGTTTTAAGTATCGCTCATCATTAACAGGCTAAATAAAAATGAAATGATGCAAATTAGTCGTGCGGGCTTTGTGTGACCAATCTAAAAATTATATTATTTTATTTCATGTTATCATGTTATCTATCGATGTTGGTCACGTATGGCATCAAGTAAAACAATTTTAAAGTGATTTTTGCTGGATAGCTGTGACGGTTAGAGGTACAGTAGACTCTCGGTAAAGTTAATCGATTGGGGATCGGGTCGATAAACTTTTTCGAAACACAGTAGGATTTCGAATTCGGTATGGTTCGATTTTGACATCAAAAGTATCCGTTTTTGGCAACACAAAATATTTCCCTAACAAAATATGGTTAAATATTAGTCAGTTTTTGCATACATGCTTTAAATGACGCAAAAATGATACCCTCAGTGTGTTCATGAAAAAAAGTTAGCTGTTATAGTTATAGAATGTTTCGAACAATAATATTTATATTGCCGTAGGACTACGTCTTACCGCAGGTTGTCAAAAACTTACTTACACCGAACGGATAGCTCTTGGCAGACTTTTCAAGCATAAAATGATTGCAATCGTTGATTAATAATATTTACTCAATTTCTAACGCATTTACATTCAATTTTTTCATATCAAAAAAGGGTCTCGATTTTGACACGGTTTCGATTTTGGCAACATAGGCGACAGGCATTTGTTGCCAAATTTTAAATCCAACTGTATTAATTATTTTTAGCAGTACAATGTCCGAAAACCGGAAATAATACTACCGGTGTAGATAAGATAACAGACTCTAAATAAAATTAGCGGTTGCAAAAATTCGACTTTAAGATGCACAGAATATTCAATACACTATTCTCCATGCCTTTGTAACAAAATTGCCAGACACCCAAAATCTTCTCTCTGAATCTATCATCGTAGGACAGACTGTACACAAGGTATCGTAAAGCATATAGTCAAATACTTGTTCTTCAAATCTTTGTTTCGAAGTACAGTAGGATTTCGAATTTGGCAACAAATGCGTGTTGCCAAAATCGAAACCGTGCCAAAATCGAGACCCTTTTTTGACGAGAAAAAATTGAATGTAAATGCTTTAGAAATTGACTAAATATCATTAATCAACGATTGCAACAATTTTATGTTTAAAAAGTCCGCCAAGAGCTATCCGTCCGGTACAAATAAGTTATTGACACCCTGCGGTAAGACGTAGTTCTACGGCAATAAAAATTTTATTGTTCGAAAGCACATAACTTTTTTTCATGAACATACTAAGGGCATCATTTTTCGTCATTTAAGGGATGTATGCGGAAACTGATTGATATTTAAGCATATTTTTGGAAGTGAAATATCTTGTGTTGCCAAAAACGAATACTTTTGTTGCCAAAATCGAACCATGCCAAAATCAAAATCCAACTGTAAGTGAATTCATATGACCTATTTTTTTTGGAATACGGGCCTAATCGAGTCCCTTCAAGCTGCCACTGCCTTGTGCTTCTGCAGGCCTTTCAAATTTTTCCTTCAGTTCTACTCGCCTAACCAACGCTCGGCGGAGCCTTACCAACGATTTCGCCAATCTCGTTATAATGTTTTATTAAAACATTCCGCGCAGTTTCCAAAATTTGCAAAAATTATTACTCGTCTTTGTTTTTGTGGACGAATGTTAGAAAAATTGCATCATTGGTCGGTACCGAAACAACCTGTATTCTCCCGTGCCAGTACCGGTATTGAAAAATCAGCCGATACTACCGGTTTTCCCGGTATCTCAACCCTATCCAGAACCGAATGACATATAATCACAATCTGTAGCGATTATGAAGAGAAAATTTCCAAATTTGATGAAACAATATTGGAAAACACTAAAAATTACGATTATTTCATTTAATTTTGCGGGGCTTAAAAATGATGCCGACCGCATAGAGGGGTTAATAAATAACGAACGCTCAAGAAATATTCGAACGATCGCGGAAGAAACATTCGAACGAATTTTTTTTGAACGATTCTTTGCGACTCAGTGAATACATTCAAAAGCGAATCTTTTCCCAAGCGTTCGTAGTATAATGAACACACCACACGAAAGATCCATCGCGTGAACAAAACCACCAACGAACGCTGTCGCATATTTTCCTTTGCTTTGCTTGTTCTGCTTCGTTTGTATGAGTGCGTAATTTTGTACAGAGATGGTCAGTGCGATTGAAACCTTACGATAGCATTGGGCGATACTGCGAGAAGTATCGATATTCGAATATCGATACAAATTTTCTAAAAGTATCGATCCGACTGAAATATCGGGCGGCAAGCATCGATACCAGTGGTATCGATATTGGTATCGATACACTGGCAGGGTACACGCAACCCCAAAGAAAACCATAGTTTTGTTTAACTTTATTAAGCTAAATAAGCTTAATTTTTAGAAAATTATATGCGTGTGCTTTTGCTGCTGTTGATTCTCTTTCCTACTCATACGAAATCTCGTTAGGAACGAAATAATAGCTGATGTCGCACTGGTCAGGCCTGCGGTTTTAAACTCTTTTGACCGGAAACTGCAACGAATTGCTCAGGATTGCTAATACATTTATTAGAAAAACTAGCGGAATGATGGAAATAAAAAATAAATTTTAAAAATCGAACAAAAAATACAAATCCGTTTTCTTAAGTCGGTAAACCGATTTTTTGCCAAATTGACCGGTCACCGGCTTTGCAAGTGAAAAACCGGCCGGGCCGGCCAGAAATCGACCACTCAGCAACCTTACAGACAAAAATGCTAGAAATGGAACTTATGAATATTAAACGAGGTAACCATATCGGTCGAACTAAAAAATCAGAACATTTTCTGCCCAAACATGCGGATTAAGATTTATATTCGACAAACCAACTAATTTAACCCCCTTCCACTTCTGTTTACGCTACAGAAGGTACAAGCCATACAAAACTGGACAAATATGATGACCGTGAGAATGTACCTCTACAACCATACAGATAACCAAATTAAACACTTTTCTCTACAAGTGTTTTGGAGACTTCAGATCAGCGATGACCAAACTGCCCCTTTTAGAAATGATTCGTGCGACTTGCGGATTGTATTGAGGTGGAGGAGAATTGTAAATTATTTTTTTAATGGCTGAGGGTATATCTAATTTAACCGAGGTGCCTCGTGCTCGTGCGCGCTGTGGAGCCAAATGCTTTCTAGTATGAACGCTATGGCGAAGTTAGCTAATCTTAACTATCATGGAAATTGCACCGAAAACATCGAAACAGTAAACATCGAAACATTAAAATAAATGTAGAACGTAACACTTGCTGAGACAGATGAAAGTTAAACATTGCTGAAATTTGTTTGCTATATCAAGAACTCGCAAGTCAGTTTCAACCTGGTGTCGATGGTGCATTCGTACAACATGCCAGCCGGCAGGTGTACGATGGGAATCTTTCAAAGTAGTGCCTGCAGCTCGTGGTTTATACGTCTGGACCGCTCTCTGCTCCCAGTTACCAACACCTTGCGTTCAAATACGACAAATGCACTTATATTTTGCGTACGGTTTATGCTCCTTGATCGAAATCACTTACGAAGGGAAAAGTAGACCAGATATAGCTAGAATGCGTCGTTGAATCTGCTTATTCGTATTATTAATGGCGGTTGCCAGAGATCCCTAATTTATGAATTCATCAACCCCTTCCAGTTCATCTCCGTCAAAAGTCACTCCATGCACTCAGGGTTTCTTCACTTAACAACGCGGTTGACGGCCTAGCGTATCCAACGACATCCATCTTCGAGTGCCAAGACAGCTAGCTCCATTGAGGAAAGCAAAGCTTCACTCAGCAAGTGCGAGTAGTTCTCAGCAACTTGCGAGTTGTCTAATTGATCGCATTTGAAATTAATTTTAAAATCGGAGCAGGAATTGCACTTGAAATTTTACTTAAAATTGAACTTGAAATTAAATTTGATATTGAACTTGAAATGGGAACTGAAATTTAACTTAGAATTAAGCATGGCATTATGCTTAAAATAGAACTTCAAATTGATATTGTGCTTTGCAGCTGTACCTGGATTAATCCAGATTATTTTCTCTAATGCCAATGTATATGACAAAACAAAACAGCAACATTGCAGTTGTTACTCTTTCTCACTCACAACATTCGCATTGTCGCAGTTTTTGTGCCAGTCGCACTTTTAGACTGCGGTGTTCAGTAAGGTGCAAAATGCGGGATATTGATGATCAAATGATATTGGACTTCAGTTTGCATCAATTTCAACTTAAATTTGAACTGGAATTAAGACTTTAAATTGAACTTAAAATTAAACTAAAAGTGGAACTTGAATTTGGATTTCAAATTACACTTAAAATTGAACGTTAAACTTAAGTTTGGACCAATTCAGACTACAATATATAAATTGGACTTGAAATTACACATGAAATAGAACTTATAATGAGACATGAAATTGAACTTGAAATAGGATACAATAGAGAACTTAAAATTTTACTTGTAACTAACCTTGAATTGGATGTAAAATTTGACTAGAAATTATGCTTACAACTTTGCCAGAAATTGGAGTTAAATCGGACTTAAAATGGAACTTCGAATTGAACTTGAAATAGGATTTGAAATTGAATTTGATTTTTTACATCGCCCAAGAAATCCGACTTGAAATTGGATTTCAAATTGAAAATAAGGTTTTACTTAAAATTTGATTTAAGACTGGAACTAGGAATGTATCTATTTTTGCAGAGTTAGTTTATTTATCGAAAAAAATTAGCCGCCGTACTTTTAATTAGGTACACCTCTTATTTTAATTTCTATAAGTTCGAGGTGGTGAACGAGTTTGTATACTTCGGGTCGTTGATGACGTCGGATAACAACTGCAGCAGAGAAATGCACCTCACCATTCTTGTCGGAAGTCGTACTTACTACGGATTCTACAAGACCATAAAATCTGGCAAGCTTCATCCTTGTACCAAATGTACCATGTACAAAGCGCAAATAAGACCGATAGTCTAAGGGCACGAAACGTGGCCAATGCTCGACGGAGACTTGAACGCACTGCAGCGGCCATGGCCACTTTTGGACGTTGTGTGCTTAGGATCATCTTTGGTGGTGTATGTGAGTACGGTCTATGGAGGAAAAACATGAATCACAAGCTGGCGCAGCTTTTCGGCGAACCCAGTATTCAGAAAGTTGCTGAGGCTGGAAGGGTACAATGGGCGGGACATGTTGTGAGAATGCCGGAAAACAATTCCGTAAAAATGATGTTTGCCTCGAATTCGGTTGGTACAAGGTGCAAAGGTACGCAGCGTGCTCGACGGTTAGACCAAATGGACTTCATTTAATGGAGCAAGTCCTGGAAAGTGTGGGACATTCGAGAAATTGGAGGCGAACAGCCATGGACCGAGTTTGTTATGCAGGTGAAATCCTAACGGACATCGCATTAGTATAAGTAAGGTTATTAATTAGGATAAGTATTTTAGTTTCTCTAGCTTTTACTATAAAGGTATCGATACAAATATCGGCGTTTTAGCATCGATACTGACCGGTATCGGGACACTCAGTATCGATCCAAAATATCGATGTATCGGCCCAAAAGTATCGATTTTTTCGATACAGATACAGTATCGCCCAATGCTACCTTACGATGAGTAGGTTCGTCGATGATTTCAAAATGAATGCTGTTTGATGTGATTTTTTCCATGCTTGACCGTGACATAGTTTATCATTCGATTGGTTAACCTCTTCTGTTTAACTGTAGCCGGCGTGGTCACCATCGGTTCACCCTTCACTTTTCGTCGGCAATTGGCAACAAACCGCACTACATATGCCGTCACCCGAAGCAAGTTTGTCCATCGGGATATAACCGTAGCGTCTATCACTTCGTGGAAGAGCACCACACCTCTAGCTTCTTCGTCCGTTTCGTCGAATACAATTTCATCTGTCGGCCACTCGCTTTGTGGTCGGTACAAAAACTCTGGGCCTTTGAACCATTCTCCGTCACTTTGCAACGGCGGACCATCACCCCATTTTGTCAGCACATCTGCTATGTTGAGTTTTGTCGGTATCCAACGCCAGTCCTTCGTTTTCGTTAACTCCCATATTTCTCCGACTCAAAAAGCAACAAATTGCTTAAATTTGTGTTGGTCAGAGTATAGCCAACTGCATACGGTGCGAGAATCAGTCCAAAACACGGTGCGCAGGATCTTGTAAGAGTGCAGACTTAAAACGTTTAGGCACATGCGGGCCCCCAATAACGCGGCCATCAGCTCCAGGCGAGGAATTGACTGGCGTTTCAACGGTGCAACTTTTGCCCTGGACATTATCAAGCTGCATTGCACTGTTCCCTTGACGACGGCGCGCAAGTATGCCACGCAGCCGTAAGCGTGCTCGCTTGCATCAGTGAATATGTGGACTTCCAATGAATCCACTTCAGCGGTCAATACTTTGCCGCCGAGATAGCAACGTGGAATCCGAATAGCCTCGACTTCCGGTAACAAACCAGTCCAAACCAGTTTCCACAAATTCCAGCACCTGACATCGATTTCTTGATCCCAGTCACATTGAGAGCGCCATAAATGCTGGATGATTATCTTTCCATGGATTGTGAACGGGGAGAGCAGCCCGAGTGGGTCAAAAAATCAGAGGGGTTGTGCACAAGACACGACCGCATATATAGGTGACGCAGGACTACGTAAGCCTCTTGGTAGTGATAGTAGCATATATCCATGCTTGTAATCATTCGTTTCTTCATGTATACATGCTGTATGCACCATATACATGCTACATGCGTTGTATGTAACATTTATCAAAGTAGTAATATTGCATACGTTCAATCCTCAAAAGATTTCAGAGTTATTTCAACGTGCATGTGAAAACAATTTAACAAAATCAAGAACACAAACTATTGCTTTCCTGCAATCTTACAGAAATTGAAGATTGTTTTTATTACCCATGGTTACCCACGTTGAAGGGATTTTACCAATTCAATCCTATTTTATCAACAGCACATCTTTTCACTACACTTCTAATGAAACGGCAAGCATGCGTATTCATACAGAGTCATGTTATAACCGAACACTACAGCTGTAGCACGTTTTTCCAACACAGATATCAAATAGATTTAATCGTCTCGCAGTAAATAATGTGCGATCTGTAGTGGCAACGAACTTGTGTCGTTTTTTCTGGCACACTTCCCTAACACAGACATCAAATTGGACTAGGTTTAATCGCATTCGTAAGAAACCTGTTGGCACGAGGGGGTTTTGTCACTGTTTCTGGCGTACTTCCCAAGCAAGGACATCAAAATGGTTTAGGTTTAATCGCGGTGTTAAGAAATCTTGTTGAAATGAGGGAACTTCGTCACTTGTTTTGGCTTACTTCCCAAGCACAGATATCAAATTGGTATAGGTTTAGATCATCCTAAAGAATCTTCCAACCAATCACGAAGCGAGAATTCTGGTAAAACATAGGTTCATCATTTTCAATTTTTCAATAGTTCAACATCAAGAATCCATACTTTTCTTCATTTGGACCAATTCTTAGAAGATTTTCCAATCGATTGGTGTAAGAATATTGAAAATCGATCGGAAAACCGCTAAGCTATTGGCGCTCAAAACCTTTCATTTTTCGTGACGCTCGCATTTTTCGATTTTTTGGAATGACACCCTATCTCAAAACTTGCCGTAAGACGTAGTCCTACGTCAAAATCCCATCACACAGCTAGCGACGAGTCTTTTTGTTGGTCTTTTCTCTTCAAACAGGTACGGTAAAACTTCCACACGGTGCTTCGTCGAGACAGCAAATTCGTCCAACATCGGATCCCAAATCACTCCTAAGACGCGCTCCACGGAAGTGTGTTTATCTTGGTTAAAATGTACCGGCGACAACGGTTTCTCTTCGCCCAAACCCTTCAATACGTCCAACGAATTCGATACCCAGTTGCGGATTTCGAAGCCCGCCTTCGAATGAACGAAGCGCACCTCCTTGGCCAACTGCACTGCTTCAGATGCATGATCGACACTGTCGAAATAATCGTCGACATAATGGCGGTTTATAATCGCCGTAGCTGCTCTTGGATGCTGAGCGGCGAAATTTTCCACGTTCTTGTTTTTCACGAATTGGGCCGAACAAGGGGAGCTTGTCGACCCAAATGTCGCTACGTCCATGACGTAAACGCTTGGTTTCATGTTCGCGTGCTTCCTGAACACAAACCGCTGTGCTTGCCTATCTTCTGTACGAATTTTAAGCTGGTGAAACATTTCTTTCAGGTCACCACCGAAAGCGATTCGTCGTTCGCGAAATCCGACCATAACCTTCACTAAAGGAACCAGCATATCCGGACCTTTTAACAGCTGTGAATTTAAAGACACTCCCTGCACAGTAGCTGCCGCGTCCCACACAAGGCGCACTTTCCCGGGCTTTTTCGGGTTCTGCACGACGTTAAGTGGAAGGTACCAGGACTTTCCTGCTTCTGTTCCGTTCAACTCCTCCGCAGTAGCAACATGCGCGTAGCCTTTCAACTGGTACTCGTCGATTTGCCTGCACACGTTTTCATGCAGCTCGGGATTTTTTCCAATCGCTTCTCCAGTTGCTTCATCCTTCGCAGGGCCATGGGAAAACTGTCAGGGAACCAATGATCATCTGTCTTCCATAGCAATCCAGTTTCAAAACGGTCGCCAACCCGTGTTGTAGTTTGCTCGAGTATTTCTCGTGCTCGTCTCTCCTCAGCTGTTTCTTGGGGGACTACTATCACCGACTCTTCCAGTGCGTAGTGACTTTTGAGCAATTCGTGTAAGTCTTCGTTGGAAATTCCTTGGTGGAAGCCGAGATAATCACCAGCTGCACCAGTCGCAGAATGTCTAGACCCATACACCGTCCACCCGAGTTTGCATCGAACAGCGCTTTCAACGACGCGAAGGAGTGAATATTGTTTAACCCGATGAGCAGTTCTGGTTGACCATCATAAGACTCGATCGGCAATCCTCGCATATGGTCATATTGTCCGGCAAGTTCCTTAGAGTTCAACTTCTGACGAGGCAGCACGAGCTTACTAACAGTCCGGACACCATGTAACAGCAGCTTGTTTGCGCTCTCACCGACACCTGATGCCCACAAATTCATCCGCCGCGAATCCTTTTCCTCGCGTTTGACATCGGCTGTCCACTTTATCGTCAGTCTCTCTTGAACGCCAACCACACCTAACCGATCTGCTAGTTTCTTCTCTACCAGCGTGACCGAGGCACCTTCATCCAGGAAGGCAAGCACCGTTACCGTCTTTTCGCCACAGTACAGCTTTACAGGAACTATCCGGAATATTACGGTCGAATCACTGCGAATATGCGCGCTCATCCCTACCGCGCTTCCAACGGGGTGCATTAGCGGATTGTGACGCTCTCTACAATCGCCAATGTTGCAGCGTATTCGGAATTTACACTGACCGCCATGCTCGTTCAGGCACACATTGCAAAGTTTCTCGCGGGTAACTATCCTCAATCGTTCACTATACGGCATTCTCCCAAAGCGATCGCAGTGTCGCAGGCGGTGTCCTGTACTCTGGCATATTTTGCAAGGCTTCAACTCCCTTTGTGCCGTCGAAATACCACCCGAACTGCTGGCTTCACTGTGGCTGAGCAGCACACCTTTACCTTTCGATTTCTTCATTCTGGACTGTGGAGCACCTTTGCATTGGTAACTCCGCATATCCTGCACGTCGACATCCGCATCGCAGGCATCATCGACTATCTCCATTAGAAAATCGGTTAGAGTTCGTAGTGTAGGTTCTCCACCAGCATTTCTTCTTTGGTAGTGTACCCACTCTCGCTTTTCGCGGTCCGGTATTTTTGTGCCAAGACTCTTAATAAGCAACGGATTTACAAGGTGTTGCCGAAGCCCTGCAGCTTCCAAATGCTCACAGAGCTGCTCCACCATGTTCCCAAACGGTATAAAACTTTTTAAGTTGTCTGGTTTTGGTGGTTCTAGCTCGTTGACTTGGTCCAAGAACTCTTGAAGCAGTTGCTCCGGACGCCCATAATTCCGCCGTAGCTTTTCGATAACTCTTGGAACTGACTCGGGGAGAAGCAGCTGACCAGCCACCAGTTCCAATGCTCTACCTTCCAAACACTCCTGCAGCCTAACCAAATTTTCTTGGTTCATGTAGCCACAGGCATCGTTCGATGCTTTGTAAGTTGCATAAAATAATGGCCACTGCCTAGGTTGGCCCGAAAACTTCGGAAGCTTGGTCGTTAAACCTTTTCTCGCCACTAGCTGTGTTCGTGTAGGGCCAACTTGTTCTTGACCCAGCCTATTTTGGCTGACATCACCTACTTTCGTACAATTTTGCGGCGAATCGCCGCCATTAAACGGATTGGTGTGCTGGCTGCACTCCGAATCCTCATCGAACTCATCGTGATCGAGCTCCTCTTCTGCGTCCCTTTCGCTAGCCAACTTGTTGGCGTTCGCCTGATCCTGCTTCAGCGCTTCGTTTTTGCTTCCGATCGAAACGACCCTTTGTGGCTGTTTCGCGGCCGCCTTCGGGTTTTTGATTACAGAAAGCTCTTTCAATTCTCTATCGAGATCGGCCACTTGCTGCTCGAACGATCGCTGACTTGCTTTCATTCGCTCGATCTGTAACTTCTTCTTCTGTAGTATCTCTTCGCTCAGAGATCTCTTTTCTTCTTATTCTTCTTCCCGCAGTCTGATCTCCATCTTCAACCTTTTTCTCTCAATGTCGCGTTGCATTTTTCTTTCCATCTTCTTCAGCTGCATTTCCGCCTCCAACTCTTCTTCCTGTCGCTTTCGCTTCTCCTCCAGCTCCTTCATCCTCTGTTCGATGTCGGAGGTGCCCTTGCGTACGGTGGCACTGGGTTTGTCAGACTCTTCGGCGGTCTTTTTTCCACGAGTCTGCCTTTGGGCATCTTTTTGCTGCTTCTGGTACTCCTGCTGACAAGCTTTATTTTGGCAGTACCACTTTTCCGGAACCGAATCTTCCGCGACTCCAACACAACGGGAATGGAACCATTCCGCACAACCGTCACAACCAATCATTTGCTCGTCACGCGTTGACGGGCCGCAAATCCCGCACGGGGTTGTTGTCAAATCAAGGAACTCCCTCTCCGTTGCAGCTCTAGGAGCAGAAGGCGCATCACGGGTTTCGTCCGACATCTCTTATGACCGGTTTTAGTCACTTCTTTTTGAGAATGTTCGGATATGAACCAGTTTTTGTAGCAACCGATTAGTTTTCGGTAATGCTCAAACTAAATAATATATATTTTCGTTAGAATAAATTTCGAGAATAATTACTGATTACTTACAAGAAGTGGTTTCACTGATAACCGTTTAGACCTTCTCCCTATCCTACGCTGATCTCAGTTTACGGTTCGGTAATTTATTTGTGACTAGGGACAACTTGGGGTGAGCTACCCTACTTCTGATTTCTGCGGTTGCAAATGAGGATTTTTGGGAACTACGGTTAGTATTGTTTTAACAGGTAAGTATTCCAGGTAAATTTCAGTGATCGCTGTATCTGCAGGTAAGTTAAATATATTGTTAACATTCTTAGGTTTACACTCATTCACCATCTCATTTCACTCTAATCACTTTTTTATAATTTCTCTAGCACTTGGCAGAAGCTATTTCGCAATCCTGCTAATATTTTGCACTTTACAGAGAATTTTTCTTAGATTAATTGGGATTAAGCTGTTGAACTACAATATGGAGCACTTTCTACAATGGTGATTTTTTTTCTATTTATTTACCTGCAACTCTTTTTCTATTCTGCCAAACATAAACGTCAACCGCTATGTTGGCAGTGTTGCTATATATGCTATGTCGTAACAACGATGAAGCGTGACCCAATAGAAAATTTTGACAGATGCTGTTTTACGCATCTACCGACGAAATAGGATGCCGAAGAAATCAACCTATTAATCAACCGACTTCGTCGGATCGCGTTAGGTGGTTGTCTCCGTCACCCGACGCATTGGTATATTTAATCTGTTACCGTCGGGTAACGATTAAATCAGATGATGATCGGTTTACTCTGTACAGAATGATCTTTTGACAGCTAAGTCTGATTGATTTTTGAACAAGGCCAGTTTACTTCTAATTTACTTGTTCTTTATTTGAATAGCTAGGTAAGTATCCTTTACATAAAAAGACAGCTGCATTGAATTTGTAACTTATTATCGCTATTTTAGTTGGAATTTCGCACTGAAAATTATCGTGCGACTATTTTTTCGTATCGAATTGTGGAGCCACACAACGGAGATGGAGGTTAGGTCCAGTAACAAGCTGCTCTTGACTCGGTTTATATCTTCCTTAAAGGAACTCCGTCCGGATCTGCGTCGCCGTCAATGAGGCATGGAATCGAAAAGGTTCTGCGACAATTTCATCTCCTTTGTCACGATGGGAACGGATTGGTTCTGCGGAGGAAATTGATCGATTGGCTTCATGAAGGATAAGCAGGTTAGTGAAATTAAACTATAGGAGTCAATATAAGTGTTCGTGTATGTTCCGAAGAAGAGAGAAATTTCTTCAATGAACAGCTTTTTTCGATTCCAATTAATTACCTTCTGATTGTTACAGGTTGTCATCACGCCGACGTCGCTCGTGCTATTTCAAGCAGTCTTCTTCGTTCAACTCGGTCTTGGGCCGCTGGTCGCCAATTCTCAGAAGTCGAAAGTCGCTTTTAAACTGGTCGAGCGATCTCGCACGGTGGGCTGTTCCTGAGGCAGGAGGAGTTGTTGAAGAGGGCCACTTTCAGGGCATTATTAGGAGCATTTTTATTAGAATTAGGTTTGGTTCTATAGACTTCAATATAATGCTCAAATTGATCCACCTATTTTGTCTGTATTGATAAATTTTATGTCCCGAATAATCAACCTATTTCGTATGGTTCCGTAGGTTACAAAATTTTCTCCATCGATTAATCCACCTATTTCGTATGATTTACGTATTTCGTCATCTGATTCCTCCACCGATTTGATCGGCTTTGGTAGGCAAGTTAACTACATACACCAATTAATCCACCTATTTCGTCGGTATATTGACAAATTTTATCTCCCGATTAATCAACCTATTTCGTTTGGTTCCATCAGACACCTCTATTTCATCACCCGACTAAACAGCCAATTTAGTCGGTTTTAGTCGATCGATTAAACATACCGACGAATCGGTAGATCGCCCTGTTAAACTCCCATAAGCGTCGTTGCAACAATCGGCCGATTCGTCGGGTCCAAAATCGGGCGATTCACCCGACGCGAACCTACTAAATCGGAGGAAAAGTAGGGGGGATTTTTTATCGGGGACTGAATGTCCCGGGCTCAAAATTTGACAGCGGGCCCAAAACACTGTCAAGGAAGTCGAGTAAAACGTATCGACGAATTGCTATCTCTTTTCTGCTCACGCTATCGCGATGGCACCCAAAACATGGTTGCGTGCCAATTACAGAGACTATTGGCCTTGCCAGCGTTGCTGATATTGCTCAGGGTTTTGCGTGAGAAAAAAAGAAAGGGAAGTATTTTTGCTTTTGTCAACACTCACGCGTTGACAGCTCGGCACGAGATTTCCTGTAAGTGCGAGCAGCCTACGAAATCTCTTTCAACGCTGGCAAGGTCAATAAATTACAGAGGCGCCGAGACACTCAAAATCCGCTTTATTTTGAAACAAAACGGAGAGTACCATCATTAAATGTAACTCTCCGCTTTCGTTCAAAATTTAGCGGTTTTTGAGTGTCTCGGCGACTCTGTAATCTATAGTCTCTGTACTGCCGGTCGACCTTTTCGCGTGCCTAATGGCGGCTAGTTAAAGCCCTATAAAGATATACATTTATCCACCTTTTCGCGCGCTTAATGGCGGCTAATGGGTACAGTTTTCGACAATGTTTATTTGCTTTTTGGGACTCCGCTCACGTATGCTTGAAAGTTCTACAACGACAATTAAGGCTGGAAATATTAACTTAACGTAAATAAAGCTGCCAAAAGCATGCTAACGTTTTCCGAAAGTTGTTCCCACTAGCCGTCATTACGCACGCGAATAGGTGGATAGTGCTTTATGGCTTGTGGGTACAACTAACAGAAAAAATAACATGCTTTTGGCAACTCTGCTCACATCATGTTGACATTTTCCCCTTGCAAAACTGTCAAGCGTACGTTAGCAAAGTTGCCAAAAGCATTGAAATATTTTCCAAAAGTTGCGCCCACTATCCGCCATTAAGCACGCGAAAGGTGGAATTGGGTGTTGAAAATGCACGCGACCATCACTGACGGTCCGTTACGATACGTTTCCGATGATGTTCGCTGACGGTCAGTGTGATTCCAGCTTAATTCTTGAGTCACTTTTCATTTCGTTCAATGTAACAATTCCACCATATTGAGAAAAACGAGATAGAAGTTCGTCGAATTGAACTTTATATTGTTTCAAAATGAAATAATTTTCAGTCACTCATTCAACGTGGTTGATGAATAATAACATTCAATATTTAACGGGAATTTTAAAAATCTAATTAAAACTTAGCAGTTTTGGTTTATTATACGAAAAAAGTTACATTGGACTGTTTACCAACTCATGCTGTACTTTGAACGTTTTCATTTTTCCAGGCTATTGCACATAAATCAAGTGAGATCACCGTAAAATGCGTACGTTGCGTGCTACGCTTTTTTCGAGGCTATTTTTCAATATTAAGCCGCTTGTTTCACTTAAAATGCATAAATAATGCGAAAAAAACTTTCACTTGCTAAACGTCCAATGTACAGATTGGGTTTGTCTTGATTTTTTTTTTTTGCACTTTGGACATCAGATGAGAACGACCGAAGTAACAGTCAGTCATCCGTAATTCGAATGTGCACATTGGACATTTTGATGATACTAATTTTTTAACCTCAAAATAATTTTATTTGAGCAGGTGTTTTTGTATAACATAGAGTTTAAAAAGAGCAATAATTTGTTGTGATAAACCGAATTTGTTTACATTAAATGTACGTTGAATGAATGACTGAAAATTATTTCATTTTGAAACAATATAAAGTTCAATTCGACGAACTTCGATCTCGTTTTTCTCAATATGGTGGAATTGTTACATTGGACGAAATCTCGCGTCACTTTTCATTTCGTCCAATGTAACAAATGTAAACAAATCCGTTGTGTTGTGTTTATCACAACAAATTATTGCTCTTTTTAAACTCTATGTTATACAAAAACACCTGCCCAAATAGAATTATTTTGAGGTGAAAAAATTAGCATTATCAAAATGTCCAATGTGCACATTCGAATTACGAATGACTGACTGTTACTTCGGTCGTTCTCATCTGATGTCCAAAGTGCAAAAAAAATCAAAACAAACCCAATCTGTACATTGGACGTTTAGCAAGTGAAAGTTTTTTTTCGCATTATTTATGCATTTTAAGTGAAACAAGCGGTCTAATATCGAAAAATAACCTCGAAAATAGCGTAGCACGGCAACGCACGTATTTTACGGTGATCTCGCTTAATTTATGTGCAATAGCCTGGAAAAATAAAACCGTCCAAAGTACAGCATGAGATGGTGAACAGTCCAATGTAACTTTTTCCATAATAAACCAAAATTGCTTAGTTTTAATTAGATTTTTAAAATCTCCGTTAAATATTGAATGTTATTATTCATCAACCACGTTGAGTGAATGACTGAAAATTATTTCATTTTGAAACAATTTAAAGTTCAATTCGAAGAACTTCGATCTCGTTTTTCTCAATATGGTGGAATTGTTACATTGGACGAAATCAAAAGTGACGCGAGAAATGAAAAGTGACGCGAGATTTGTTAAATACATTGGACGAAATGAAAAGTGACGCGAGAATTCATTCATTAAAACATGTAACGGCTTTGTGATTACTTATGGTCACTGTCAATTTTCACAGCGTCACCTAGCGCTTTTCCTGAAAAGCTGGAATTCTAAACACACACAACTATACAATCAGTCACTTCGTGTCTTCGTGACGGTCTTCGTTCGGTATTCCCAGAATAGTGCACTGCACAGGCAGCACGTATATACAGAAGAGCTGGCACTAGCACAGTCGTGAGGCAAGTCGTTGAGTGCTATCCCCATTTTTTTCACTGCGGTGCGTGGTTCGAAGATCTGTTTTGTTTATTACAATTTTTGGACCGTAAAAGTTTATCTGCAGGGAAAAAAGTGTGTTCACTGTGCTGTTTAAATATGAATCTTGCTGTGTTGTGTGAAATACAGGCCGAAAACTAGTGCCAAATAAGAGAAAGTGTGTTTGAAAAATTTCCACTTTTCAATGAGAACCTTCAATCATCAATGTGTGAAGATTCGTCGACGTTGTGACAAGCAAAATCTTAGAAAAATCGCGGATGAGTGGGATTTTGCTCAGGTAACAATGTTGTGTAACTGAACAGCATGGAAAATAACTAAAATCGTAGAAGCTTCATCAAGCTGGAGCTTTTGACAAATTCAAATGGAAAATATAAATGCGGTCATTTTTGTTTCTCTGATCAGTGATGATTCCTGGGAGCAGCCATTTCTTTTGGTGGCGGAGCGCGTTTCTCCGCGAGTGCTTACAATAAATCTGTGTGAGTGAGCGCAAGGCAAACTCGAAAAAATAAGAAAAACGCGAGTGCAGGAAGATTGTTCGTTTCTGATCATAAAGCTATACATATACACATACAAGTCGAGAAGTTGTTCTGTGGATAACGAAAATAAAAATAACTGAAGAACCGAAGAAAAGCGGCTGTGTTTTGGATTAGCGGAAGTGAGCTCATATCTACAAGATTGTATAGTGCCAATCGGAGAGCGAAGGCAGCTGCTTCAAGAATAACTGGCGGACGTGAGTGGTAGCAATGAATGTATTAATTGAATCTTCACCGCTTGGAAGAGCTCGCCCGAAATAACCAGCCGATTGAATTTCAGTAAGTGCTTGTTCCAAACTATAATAGCCGGTACAAACCACGAGCAGAGAAAAAATAATTGTTTATTGTCGTTTGATTATGTCTAACATATTATCGTTTAAGTTCAATATTAAACATAAATAATTTCTCGGCTAGTTTTCAAAAGGACTTATTTGCAAAATGTACCTATGAGCAAACCGAATGAATGATAATTTTGTACAGGCAAGCATAATATAGGAAAATAAGAAAAATAAACACTCATTCATTCTATCTGCGGTTGCTTGTACGTCTTGTTGAAAAAGAACCCGTATTTTAATTGCAGAACTGCGATTCTTTTCATTTAATGCCGCGTCAATAACATATTGTGAATGGAGCGGAAAAAATGACGGCATTAGGAAGAAGTCTTGTAGGTTCGGACACATTTTGATTAAATTCAGATAGATTTCTCCTCCCTTTGGAGAGAAACGATGTTACAGTTACATTTTTAATCTACGATTGCAACCATTTTATGTTTAAAAAGTCCGCCAAGAGCCTTCCGTCCGCTGCAAATAAGTTTTTGGCAACGTACGGTAAGACGTAGTCATACTGCAATAAAAATAAAATTGTTCAAAACATTCTATAACTGCAAACTTTTTTTCATGAACACGCTAAGGGCATCATTTTTCGTCATTTAAAGCTTGTATGCGGAAACTGACCGTTATTGAACACTAGATATACCAGACCAGTCATTTTGACTGGTCGTGCAATTTCAATTTGAAATTTCTACAACATATAACATTTGCTTTTAGAAACGATGTTATGACTTTTGTAGCTATAGGTAGCGAATACATTTTATGAACTTAATGTTACTTTATATATATTATTACAAACATTGTATAAAGTTTTTGTCCTTCCTTTGTTCGGCCACTGAAGGGGGGAGCAAAGTGAATTTTTTAATCGAGCAAAAAAAACATGGATTTTAAGAATTTTTATTTAAGGTTTAAACGTATAAACCGAATCTATTCTTGCTTATGATATAACGTTATTATTTTCTATGCAAAAATATACGAAAAAAGACAAAAACGAAGGAAAATGTTTTTGGACGATTTTCGGAAATTCCATTGTTCGAATTTCCATTTCTATTTCGTGTTAGAAGCGTCAATTCAACTCGGAGACTTATTTTTCGAGTTTTTCAGACTGAAAAGCCCACAGGCAATTGATTTTATAAAAAGAAATTTGACTCATCCTACAAATTATGTTTTTGCCCGCCGAGCTAATTTCCAAGGGGAGAGGGGTGACAAAAACTTTAAATATGATTTGCAATGGCCGTAGTAACAAATATAATTTTTGTTTTGGCCATTTATACCAAAATGACTGGTGCAAGATTCTATGAAGAAATGTAGCATTTCAGGAGAACGGTGAGTCCGAAGCATGAAATTATTCAGTGAAATGCCGTTCCTAATAGTTCTTGGCCATTTTTGTAGAGTTTTATCGAGAGTCGGTCTTTTTCGGCGGTTCTATTCTTCAGCTGACCGATTTCTCGCCGGATCTCTTTGAGATCGGAATTCGAAACGCCCTTACGCTCTCATATGTTGACTTTTGCTCCATTTCCTTTTGCTATATCAGCAATTGAGATCCCTATCAAAAAACTGATTCCACTCACCAACCACCTCGCGCTCATTTGTGGTCAGGTTTCCCTGCTCGTTCCTACACGTATCAGGCCTCGGTGTGTATCCTTTACGAGATCGGTTCACCTTCTCATAGAACTTGCGCATCTCACTAGTCTGAAATAGTGGTTCTAGCTCTCCTTCTGGCGTTTTGCGGCCTCACTGATGCCCGAACGTATCCTGCTCCATTTATCTTCGAGGGTCGAAGCACCTGGCCACAGAGGAAGGCGCATAGTATGCGCGTAGTTTTCGGCACATTGCGGGTTGTCTAATTATCGATTGTTTAACCGAGGGTGGCTTTATCGAGCGGTATATACCGTCGATAATTTTGATCGCACGTGTACTGCTACTAGGTAATGATCTGAGTCGATATCCGTACCCCTTAGGGAGCGTACGTTGGTGATGTTCGAGAAAACCCTACCTTCGATGGGAATATGGTCGATTAGGTTCAATGTTAGTTGGTCAGATGAGGTGGTTTTGTAGATCTATGTAGGAAAAGAATGTATTTCTGATCCCCAGGCCTCGGGAAGCTGCAAAGTTGATGCATCGCTGGCCGTTATACATTGCTTCCCTGTCGATCTGAGCGTTCATGTCCCCAATGACGATGATATCCCGTGGCGAGCAGCTATCGTATGTTGCCTCCAGCTGGGCATAGAACGCTTTTTTCTTGTCGTCGGGCCTACCTTCGTGTGGCCAGTGCACGTTTATGATGGTGTAGTTGAAGAAGCGGTCTGTTATCCTCAACACACAGGATATCCTCTCGCGATCCTGCATTCTGCCCATCACTACGAAGCCCGTTCCCAGCTCGTTGGTTGCTCCACCGTTCTGGCAAAATTGGACCTTGCCGCCACGGCTCCCCCAAACCTTCCCGCCTTTTTGACAGATCTCCTGTAGTGCCATAATGTCGAACTTTTGCGGTTCTAACTGAAAGAGCAACATTGTGTCGCCATCCACGAAATTTAGTTTTACAGTTTCAGGTAGGAAGCATCCATTCGAAATCCTTGTTTCATCGCCTTTGTCCATGCTTAATGTTTCGAGTTGAATTTTCTTGATTTTTCGTAATATTTTAGATATAAAAAGCTTGCCTTACTAAGGCTCCCTACGATAAAACTGAACCTTGTCGTGGTGTAGGGCTTTTTAACTAATCAGTAAATGAACAGCGGTCACGTTTACTTCTGAATGTGGGTATATATCAAAATACTTTTGTGATTTCAAGTGGGACTCGGGGTAAAAATTTACCAAATGTGATTGCTGCGTTGTTCAGAAAGTGCTTTTATTCCGTTTAAGAATAAGGCCAGCATGGGGATCTCTGACAATAGATGAAGTTTTCTGGGATTCATCCTTATTTATCACAACTGTCACAAATATCTCCGAAAAATGTCGGATTGATTGAGTTGGTCGGGGGCTTAGGGTTAGTAATGGGATGTAAGCGGGATACCAGATCCGATTGGATGCCGAAGGACCATTCTGTAATGATTACGGGTAATAGCACTTCTTAGGTAGCAGATGGGAAAATTAGGTCAATTCGTGTCGCGTGTTCGAGTTTCGGCTAGGCGGTGCTGCTAGATAGAGTAGGATTTTTGCACTGGCCCCGTGACTGTCCTGAGCTCTGATGGCCGCCCGCGGGCTCTGTCGATGGGAAGGGGTCGAGTCTTAAAGAGACGTTTAAGCCCAGAGCTTTACAGCACTTTGGTCTCGAGGGTTGGAAGGCGGGCGAGTCTCTATATTTTGAAGCTTCTGTCGACTACCGCGAACGTCCAGCTTGTGCTGCGCTCAATTTACTTTGTATCGTGGGAATGCACTGTGAATACTAAGGGGATGAAAGATTAAATTTGCCCTGATAAGTTGATAACCACTAATGCTCCGAAATTTGTCTTACCTATTGGTTCATTTGTGGTTGTTTGTGTTGGAAAACTGAAAGCGGGCGCGCGGTTGAAGACCGGTGTCAGGCGGGGCTGACGAATCCTCCACTTCTTCACTATACCACATATTGCAACTCGAGTGGTACAAAAAGTCCAAAGCACATTTACAAATTCGATCTATTATTTTTCTTCTCATCATCATAATTATCATCATCATAGTCATCATCATCATTATATTTAAAATATGACATTCCGGCCTTTGGCAGAGAGATCTTAGAGTCAGTTCGTGGAGTCCGCGCAGGGCCGAAACGCCTCCGCCTGCGGGTATAGGCGTGACGGCTATGCTTGGGGCTCTACCTGTGTTTTAGTGGGCGCCAGTGCCTGTCTCGTCAGGTAGAACTGATGTTTGAGGTCTCCCTGACACTTTGTTGACAACACAAAAGGGCCCAGCGCAGAGTTTTATACGCTATTAAGCGACCAGTTGGATAACCCGAAAAAAAGGAAAAAAAAAAGCTTGCCTTACTAAGGCTATGCTGCCGAATCTCATGATAAGGCTGCCATCGTATAGTGCCGAGACAAGACAGTGCCTCCTTGCCTGTCGGTATACGAGCTTAGTTACCACCAGGGTTGGTTACCACAACTCCTCTAAGATTGCTCGCATTCCGGTTGGTAGAGTAATCAACCTATTTTGGACCCCATCTGTAGCTGTACATAATTTGGACACTTACAGCAAAATCAAATGGAAGTGTCCAAATTATGGACAGCTGCAGATGAGGTCCAAAACAGGTTGGTTACCCTACCACGAGGAGGTGGAGATAGAAGTTGCTGGATAAAAGGCTAAGGATCACTATGGGGTCTGTGTTGCACGTTATTCAGTCGTTCACCAACCGCTCCTTATCCACCAGTCATTTTGCCTGGTTTTGGTATAAATAGGTATATTTAAAATGCTGGTATATCTAGTGTTAAGCATATTTTTGGAAGTGAAATATTTTGTGTTGCCAAAAATGGATAATTTTGTTGCCAAATTCGAAATCCTACTGTATAAGCAATAATAATACAAAGTAGCAAAGTTGAATAAGTCCACTGAAGTTGATTTTTACGCGAATCTCGCGATTAACGTGGTTTCTTTTACGACTATCGGAATTTACACAGGTGTGCTCTATATGTGTATGTGTTTTGAAATTCACAAGAAGTTTTACAAAATTTGGAATTCACGCGGTTTTTACGCGAATTTTGGAATTTACGCGATTTTTTACGTGAATTGTGGAATTTACACGTTTTTTTACGTTTTTTCCCTCTACGCTTCTTACTAATTTTCAACCAATCTAGCTTCAGAGCCAGGAAGTGTGGAGACTAATTATAATTTGTCCTTGGACAAGAGGCTTCATTCGCACCTCGAGCAAGTATCATTCTTATAACCTGCCCCGGCGAAAGGCTTCCAGGTCGGTAAAGCAGAGTGAGGGTGTGTATGTGTGTATGTATGTGTTCCTTACTACTTATGCATTACCAATCTCGTTCCTAGAACATGGAAGCAGAACAAGCTATAATTTGCTCTTGAACAAGAGGCTTCATTCGTACCTCAAGCAAGTACCACTCTTATAACTTGCCCTGGCAAGAGGCTTTCACTGTTAGTAAATGCAGAATGCAGTAGGAAGGATATGGAGGGGCCTAAGAATAAACCCATGCTAAAGTCACTTTACATCGAATGGCCTGATTCTACTAAGATTCGAACCCACGACCACTCAGTTGTCAAGGCAGACTCGGTAACCTGGCGGCTACATGGTCCCCCTTTTTTACGTTAATTAACGCGATTTCGATATACCCAGAACGTATCTTTCGCGTAAAAAGCGACTAGGGTATTTTGTGAAACAGATTTGCCTAAATCAAAAACCCTTAATATCGACCAACATGTCAAAAGGTTCAATGTGCAATGTGTCTCTTCGTCAAATGTCCCCTATGCCCACGACAACTAAGTTCGCAAATTTTAATCTATTAAGAGGGACCCTACTCTGGAAAGTCAAAAAATAATGGATTTTCGTGATTTTTTTCGGAAACAGTTTTTAAATAGCTTTGTCATTACGGAGAGGTTAGAACACTAGATTCGAATTTAGAATGCTGTCATTGACCTTTCCGTTTTTACCGGTTTCGCCTTTTCCATCCGAGGGCTAAGTTAGGCCATTGCAAATATTTAAAAAAGTTTTTGTCCCTCCGGTGTTGGGACACTGAAGGGGGGGGGGGGGCGAAAAAAAAACAGAATTTTTTAATCGAGCAAAAAAAATATGGATTTTAGGCATTTTTACTTAAAGTTTAAACGTGAAAACTAAGTCTATTCTTGCTTTTTATAAATACGTTGTTATTTTTCATGCAAAAATTTACGAACAAAAAGACAAAAACGAGAGAAAATTTTTTTGGCCGAGTTTCGGAAATTTCGCTATTTGAACTTCTATTTCTATTTCGTGCTAGAAGCGTTAACTCAACTCGTACAATTATTTTTTGAGTTTTTCAGGCTGTAGAGCCCACAGGCAATTGATTATATAAAAAAATTAACTTATATCCTACAAACCGAAAAAAGTCGAGAATCACTAACAGTCGAGAAAAAGTCGGGAATTTCACAAATGAATCGGAAATTACTACCCGCCTGGCAAGTTTTTTCAATAGCTGCATTTTTTTAATCAAATTGTTCAGTGCACCTTTTAGGTTTTTTATCTCATCACTTCAGTTTGACTTTAGCTCACTTCATTCGTGACTACGGGGCTGTGATTTAAACACGAGTCCTCGACTATTCTCTTGGTCTGATTAACGGCGTATCCTATCGGCGGCCGAAGTATGCTAGTTCAGGTAACCAATACTTAGTTAACTCGCGGGTTAGATCGGCACCAAACTAGCAATAGCACCTTCACTACACTGAAACAAGAACCATGGTATCTCGTACCATTTTGCCGAAAACGCTTGATTTTTGAAAATACCACGAAAAAGCTATTCAAATTTACCATGATTCTTGTGCAAGTAACATGTTCTCAGATAATTTTACCACCTTTCATGGAAATGTTTAGTAATTTTGTCTACGCTTCTGTTTTTTTTTGTTATGCATCGGGGTACCGCCGAAAGTAACGTATAGTAATTTTGACTAGAACACTGCTTAAGCTAAACAGAAATCTTTTCTGCAAAAATTCACTGGGGTGTCCTCTTAATTTTACCCTCAAATATGGTAACAATTACCATGATCCTTGTTTCAGAGTAGTCGTTCACCGAAGGGAAAACAAATCTTGCGTACCAAATCATAAATAGTTTTTTTTTCGTTTTTCATATCTAACGCCCAGATATTTTTTCAATTTAGACAGTGGCGACTCGTGGTGGTTTAGCTTACCTGTTCAACCAGCGAAAAATACAAATTAATATGCAGTTTTTTTTATTATCGAAATTCTATATTTTATTTATAAAACAAACATTAGGGGTATTCACGTAGCGCTTGCTAGGTTGCGTAAACGGTGTATTTCGTGTATACGCTGCCGCAATTCGCATAGCAGTTCCGGTTTCTATGGAAACGCCAGAGTAACGGCAGTATAAATACGCAATACTCCGTATACGCAACATAACAAGCGGTACGTGAATACCCCTATTATTTAAATAACAACCGAATACGGCGGTTTACTTTACCAGCAAACTCGTCTCTGAATTTTAACTACGAACCTAAGACTTTCCGTTCAATTTACCTATTGAACCAAATTCAAGAATAACCACCACACGCACCACAAGCAATATGCGTAAGTTGTTCAATGCTAAAGATGAACGAGTTAATGAGAAAATTTTGCGAATAATGCATGCCATCCCCTTCGTACCAATACGTTGTTCCTGGTGCTAATCTCTAAAGCAACGTTCAAGCGTCGTATTGAACGTTTTGCTCATTAGCTTCGTGATTAGATAAAATGGAATCAAAGCGCAGGCCATAGGGATATGTGGTAGTAAGTTGTTCAATGCTGAAGATGAACGAGTAATGAGACAATAATGCGCGCTTTCGAGTAAAAGCTGTTTCACATTCTCTTTTTATCTCCTTCGTACCCAGAATCAGGGCTTAAAAAGGGATCGCAAGTTGAATGTGACTGCCGTGAATGCGAACTTTCCGCATTCAAACTCCGATTTTTGAACGATCATTTGACCGTTTTTTTAATCCAGTCAATATGCCGCTTGCGCTGCTGCCGTCGTACAATTCATGCGGCATCTCAGCAAAAGCAAACAGTCAATCTCCCGTTTTGCTTTGCGCTTTGAGAATATAAACTGCAAACTGACTGGAAGCATACGGTGACGTATTTTTTCGTTTCTCTTTTTGTCTCCAAATCGGCTGCTCACAGTAATAGTTTGTCACCCGGACGTCGGTCCGACGCAAGCAAAATATTCGTTTGTATTGGACGGAGTCCGACCGACTTCTTCCATGCACATGTAGTGGTTGTTTTTTTGTAGTATTGAATCATACGATCGTGCGGTTGCTTTTCGTTAGCGTGGTGATTGCCAGTCATTTGACTGTTTTGCAGTCATTCGCTGCTCCAAACGGTAAAGGCAACTTGATCGAAACGAAAATGTCAAAAAGCGTTCATTCTGTTGCGTGCATTCGGCGTTTGACTGAGCAAACTGCCAGTTGTTTTATGCATAGCGTTCGTATTCCACCTCTAAACGGACGGTGTGAACTTGAATGCGCGTTGGTAGAAAAAAAGGATCGGTCGAAGCCCTGGTTGGTATATGCTTGTGCATTGAGATCAAAGCAACGTTCAAACGTCGTGTTGAACGGTTTGCTCAGCAGCTTCGTAAACTAAACTAATAATTTACCGAATTAATCGTATTGCATATGCGTCGGTTCAAACGAAATCGTGAACTAGTGATGAAAAAAAATATTGTCGGGTTGAATTTTGTTGCCTGTCCTATGAACAGGTTGAACATGCGGACGAGTCGCCACTGAATTTAGATATATCACAAAATGGAAGTAAAGCATGTAAATCACTCATAGAAATATTATAAAAATAAAAATAAAAATATTATGTTCGATCGTGATCTAGTGATCTAATATTATAAAAATAAAAATAAAAATATTATGTTCGATCGTGATCTAGATGAGGTTAAGCATAGGATACCTTACGTTTTTCTTCAAAAGGAAAAACAGAAAATTTCGCGAATAATTTTTTCGCAGGCAATATTTTTTTCGCAATTTACCTGAATTATTGTTTTAAAAAAATGATAACTCTTGAACATACTAGTCAGAATGTTGTGATATAAATATTAAATGTAAAAAAATCTATTTTGAACACATTTTTCATACCACCATTTCAAAACAAATTTCGGCTCTTAGACTCCAAAAGCGAAGGCCGTATACAGACGCTATTTAGAGTGTTACGCAAATGTTGAAAATAAGGACATAGTCGTTTCTGGCCTTTTCTTGGCCACGAGCCTTAGTCGATACCATCTGATTTGTCCGTCTGACTTATTACGGTTAGGCATGAAAGCTGTCGATTCTAATGTAGGGTTTATTTCTAATTCCCGTCCTAGTAAGTAAAATCACTAATTTTCACCATTTCTTGGATGGGTTTTATTAATACTCCAAAAGTTCTTGTGCTGATGTGACTCAAACACACTTACCTTCCGATCTGTGCACTTTGAATTCACTAAAAAGCAATTACGCAATTTACTTTATTCCTTAAATTCGTCATACCATTTTAAAATCCGCCCATCAAAATTATTCAACTTCGGAACTGAAAATTACAACAATGTTTATGAAATTAGCGCGCATGCATTTGTGTAGGATAGTATGACAAATGGTATTCTGCAAAAATTTCTGCTGATCATGCAAGTTTTCCCGGCTACAGAATAATGACAATGCGTTGCGTGAATTATTTTCATTTTATGAATGACGGAAATTGAAACGATTAGTCGACATTTTCTTCTTCGTCGCACGAAAAGACAGGAAATTTGTCTGCTAGGAATTGTTTAATGAAAAAAGCATTTAAATCGATTTCAGCTCACTTTGATTGATCGCGTATGATAGTCAACCATCTAAAATAGTAAGGAATAGCTAATTTTGCATTGTGTTTCATAAAAAACGTTGATATTTTTAATAATTTATGTTGGATAAGACGGAAATAGGCAGTTACGACGAAGCAGCAACATACCCTATTAGCATGACATTTTCTTTCCATCGAATCTAAAACTTAGATCATTTAGAAATGGGACACTTTCGATATCGTAGATTTTTTTAACCATTCTTTCAATCGAAACACTTTCTAAAGACGAAACAAAGGATATAACATTATATTTCATGAAAAAACTTTTGTTGATTCGTAGGACCTCTTCATCACTGTTGATACCGCTCATCAGCTAATGCATACCTTGTTCAGTCAAGGTCATGGTCAACCGATTTCACCAATTCTATTTTTGACCAGTGTTTATCATCTTCCAATGCTCCCTTCATCTTCAGCTTCCGCTTCATTATCGCCCAATACATCTCTTGGATGGAACTGGGGATAATTTGATAGATTCAACTCTTTTGGGATGAACTCCATTGTCGTTGTATCCATTGGATGACGGGGACTAAGCCTCGTGAGAGAGATTTACCGCCCTTTTGAAAATAACGATTCAGTTTTTTTTAAATATAAAAAAAACTTTAGTTAGAAATCTATGGGTAATAAAAACTTGAGTGGAATTATTTGCATCACTTTTATAAGATCCCAAGATCCCCCCTTCTAGAAATGAGCACTAGTTACGCCAGTGATTGTATCATTGTATTTGTAGTACATCTTTATTGCAATGGCAGCAAGCTATGCAGATCTTGCCAAAATGTAATTGGACCATAATGGGTCTTACTGAAAGGTAAAATCTGTTTGCAGAGGCACTCCCTTTGATTTCGGAAGTAAATTCATGGTGTTACACGTCACAAAATGTTGGTTTTCTTACCACAGGAACCGATCCATTGCCAAATCATGCAACTAAATCTGCTAAAAAAAACTTGAATCCGCTAACACTCATCCCGCGAGCAAGAGCCTTGAAGAATGTGACCCCCGATATTTGGTTGTAATCGAAATTCGCATCCATCACGCTTTGTCAGCACCTGCTCGTACAACTTACATGCACGAATTTTGGTTATTTGCTCGGTAAGCTCAGTATACCAGTCAACATTCAGTTTTTTCTCCAAATCAATCTGAGATATTGGGATTAGCCTTAACTTTCTGCATGACCTTTTAGCCGAAGTTGTCGATCAAGGGTTTCAATCCGACGCTTGGTTTGCACTTTGTGCACGGGCAGTTGTGAGAATTTTCTTGCATTTTTTGATAACTCACGCCACATTATCTTTGGGATATTCCAACCGTTTTGCCTGCTCCCGATTTGACGCTGATAGGTTTTGGAGTTGACTGTGTAAATTATTTTATCCTCTTGGATGATAAATATTTGGGAAGCACATTAGTTTTAGACTACCAAAAATATAAACCAAGAAGAACTGTTTAGAAACAACGAACCGTGGTGAAAAACTTGCATATCCGACCACTGAGAGCGCTGCTATCACCAAAATAAATTACCCCATTTATTTATTTAAATTCAACAATTGTCGACCAACATTTGAAAGGGGCGGATAAGCCAACTGTCAAACAGAACGAGTGAGAGTTCATTTTCCTATGCTGCTCCAGCAAAAAATAACTCTCGCTCGGTCTGTTTGACAGTTGGCTCTTCCGCCCCTTTCAAATGTTGGTCGACAATTAATATCTTTATCAAGATTTCAAAACGGTTTTTCAAACGATCAAACAATTTTAAAATAACCCAACCAGTTTAAAAAAATTTCGGTCGGGAAAATCATACATAAACCGGGAAAAAGTCGGGAAAAACCGGGAATTCGAAATTTGAAACTGAGTGGGCACCCTGTTCTCCACAAATTTGCAATGCAATATTTTTAAGTTCAAAAACTGTATCTGCCAAATGTGTTCAACTTCATAAAATTTAATAATTTGCAAAAATAAAAACGACGATTATTAAAAAAAAAACAATTATTTAGATATCCAGTCTTATGTTAGAGCAGACTTTTTATTATAAAGTAGGTACTCCTTAGGTGAGAAATAAAGATCTTAGGCGCATTTCGACGTGACAAAACTATGAAGTTTTTGAATTTGAATGGTTCTTATTATATTCATTTGTTGGATGTTAGCTAATTTGGAATTTTCTTTCATCCTGGTAGACCTACACGTGTGCAGCAGCTTTCTTTTGATATGTGTCACTCATTTTACAACCAAGTTCTCTCACTTCGTTTAGTTGCTGCGGTGAGTTATTACTAAGTGTTTTTTTGTGTTTATTTACCTAGCTCACTGATTGGCACAGCACCAGCATTAGTGCGAAATCAACGTTATGTTACTAGTTTTTCCTGTAGTACGTGCCCGTGTCCTGGGATCCGCACCTGTCTCGTTTCCTTAGCATGCGCTGACTTCGACTAATGTATTTTCTCCGCTATTCTTCGCCGCATTTTATTACCTTGCGGTTGAGTCTTCCGTCTCGCAATCAGTGCTGCCAGATTTTTGTGTAGAATATTATATCTACGAAATCACGCAACCAAATTTCGTGCAAGTTGCGTTTTCTTAGACGGTAATTATGCGAAAGCTGGCACCATTAATAATCATATCCATAATAACCATATCAATGCATTTTTTTATTCCAAGCAGTCTAACGTCTTTCTTGCTCATATTACTTGAGCGGAATGTTGACCACCCACGAAACAACCCTAGTAGAAGTTCCTTACCCCAAGACTACAACCACTTTATTGCATAGTGTGGTGAGTAAAATTGGTGTAGCGTAGAAATGCGAAATGCGAAAGAGTGCCGTTTGTACGTGCAAAACTATTCAGTTATCTTTGTCGGTTGGTTCCGGTTGCCCAACGCGCCTGATTGCCATACAAAAGCTCTCAGTTCGATGACTAGTGATCGCTGGTACCAGCTAATAGGCAGAAGAATTGCCTGCTTGGCCAAGTAAAGGCGTATCTCTGTGCGATATGACCGAAAAGGAAAAAGGAGCTAAAATCGACGTTGAAAGCCATCTGGGTGCTACATTGCAATCGACGTCGCTGCACGCCATTGTGAAAGAAAGCGGCTGTCTTTAGGCCCAAGGTTCAAGGCCAAATCGTCCTACGGTATGTGGCAATATCAAGATAAGACAAGAGTTTCAACAATGACCCCCAACGTGGGGCCCGGACCCAAGACCCTGAGATTAAGAGTCTCATGCTCTACCGACTGAGTCGATTAAACCCAGTGGCATAATATTAGACAGTTTTCTTACAAAATGTAGATGTAACCATTGCATTTGAGTGGGGAAGAACTTATCTATGAGTTGACCTTACGTAAAATAACCGATTTAGGGCAGACTACCAGGAGGGTCAAGGAGCGATTGCACAGGGTCTTTGGAGAAGATATGAGGCAGGGTTTGTTTTACACAAATGCCGCTCATGTGATGAATAATGCTACCAATTCGGACATTTGTCAATCTCGGGTCAGACTTTTGCTAACGCCGATCGACCCGTTATTACAAAACACGACATCGGGTTCTTAGAACATGCTAAATCGTGGCTACATCATTATCGCAACCGGTCGATACGTATCAATCCACCTCCTGACGCGCTTCGAAGGAGTTACGAAAATATCCAAGCAATTATTTCCTCGGCATTAGACAATGTAAATGTCGCGTTAGATTTGTCAAACATAATTCATTCTGGTGAAAATAGTCTACATTCAGTGCGAGAATACGTGATAGGTGATATCTTATAAGCGGAGCAGGTCATCAACTCGGCTCAACGCCCAGCCCATGAGCGAGGTAATAGCAGTTTAACGCAGGGAACAGTGACGACAAGGTACACAGGTGTCATTCCCAAGAGCGTGCAGGGTCCATGGGCAAACAAGCCACAACACGAAGCAACTGGCACAGCAGATCATTCGGAGAAAGCAAGTGAAGCAGCAGCACTACCATTAACATCATCACCGCACAGTGGTCCAAACAGCGAAATACGTGATCGTATGATATTGCGCCAAAACGTGAAGTTTTTCGCATATACTGTGTTTAGGAACATTTCTTGGTATAACAGGCCCCTTCTTGTGAGAGAAATCTTTGGGTGATTAATTCCCTTAAAAGTGAGATACGAAATTTATTTTCTCGTACATTCAAGATACAGGTTTGGTACTTCCGGAAAAGTTGTAGTAAATATTAATGCAAACAACTTTGTCAAAGACACCATACTTGTATCTTTTCGTGGAAATTATCTATGAAGCGTTATTCGTGGACAAACCCTTTGAAACAGTTTCTAAACCCTGCCTTATTCTGGTGAAATTTTACGTGTTCATAGTGTTCTAGAAAATTGTTTATCTTGCTATAATCAATGTTTTTGTAGAACATTGTTATACGTGATTTTCTGAAGTTTCGGAGATTTTGAGCTTTTTTGATGAAAAAAACTACTAATTTGAGCTTAAATGTTTCCCAAGGTGGCAAATGGTGGCAGATCAAACAACTCGTACTTAAAAGTACAACAAAAAACCTTTAAAAGCAAGTGTCAATTGTCTGTATCCGTTTGTATCCTCAAAAGTTATAGTTGTTTTAAAAATCCATCTCAGTCATGTTTATAGAACTGCTCCCTGATAGGAGGTGAAATGGGCAAACTCGTCGACGAAAATCAAGATAAGGCAAGAGTTTCAACATTGGGATTGTTTTTCGCGAAAGGAATCTTGCTTAAAAACATGTTTGGTTTTTGAAGGTGGTTCTCCAGTTGGAGGCTGCTTGCTATCATCCTTTATTTATTTTTATTTATTTATTTGTTAATTACAAAATGATTTGATACAATACAACTACAGAATATTATACAATACAGAAATTTAAGAGCCTTGAAGAATTCTAAATTCATGCGTAGTGAACTATTGCTTTGTTCGCCGTTATGCAAGCATTTTATAAGAATTGAGGCGGTACTCTGTTTGCTACCAACGGGGTAGCAGCCTTATAAAACAACAACTAATACAGAGAGCGATACTAACCTCAGCAATATTGTTGATTATAACTAACTCTATGAGTGACTTATACACTTTTCAAAATTATGCTTGGTTAGGGTGGTACTGTCAAAATAGCAAAATTAATTCAGACTGTACGTGCCAACTCTCCTCCCGTCATTATGTTTCCGTTTTTGCCAGATGTAGCATAGCATAACATAGCATAGACAACCGTACATACCATGGGTGGCCATGTCCTTCCGATTGTAGAAATGGGTACGTTAGTGGAACACCTACTTTAAGAGGATGCGCAAAAACTCACGAAATCTTCACAGGTATTCTTGTACCCAGTAATATGAATATAGTATTTAAAATAAAATGAAATAGAACATATATGGGAAAAAATAGAACAATCTCACCAGCAATCCGTCGAATGAAATATAATTGCGTCATTTAAGTTTTCATCAGGGCATCTAATATCCAATAATTAATTAAATTTTTCCTTCTGATATCCATGTGCAATATTGAAATTTGTCACAGCCAAGTCACAGTAGGAGGTGCTTGATGAACTAAAACGAAACAAGTCATTAGTATAACATATAAGGCTTACCTGGTCGTGTGGCTTAGCCATCTGCTCAGAATCGCAGTTTTGAAATCACTAATCAGGCAGCCGGGAACCACGCAGCATTGCACCTACTAGCTTAGCTACTCAATAGTGCACCAGGTATGGCCACGTGGAGGCGTTAGGTAGGGGCTTGAGATGGCAAAATCTATATTGGTCGCTTTCTTGTTTGCCTTCCCCATTTCCCATGTTTTCGTTTTTTTGGAAGATGTATACAAAAACTGATTGATGTTTAAACATATTTTTGGAAGTGAAATATTCTGTGTTGAAACTCAGATACTTTTCCTGCCAAAATCGAGGCATACCAAAGTCCAACCATGCAAAAATCACGGTTCTATTGTGATATTGTGTATCCAGCACAAAATTGAACTTCCGAAAACAGCAAACGATTTTTCTTCCGGGCCGTACATTTAACCTAGTGTCGGAAGTAGTGCGCTATATAGCAAATAAGACGTGATATACAGCGCACTACTTCCAACACTAGGTTTAATGTACGGTACGGAAGAAAAATCGTTTGTCGTTTTTTTGGAAGTCCAATTAAGTGCTGGCGACACAATATTTTCCTTTCATTGCTGCACTTAATTATCAACACAGAGCAATTATCTATCTGGAAGTTTCAAAACATGATTATAAAACAATTTTAAGATACATATTTCGATCAGTTGAAAAAATAATTGACCACCGAAAAAGTTGAAAAAAAATTGAATTGAAAACACTGAGAATTAAAAATTTAAAACCCTGATATTAGTTAAAGATACATATTCTCATGTTTGCTGCAAGTTTTGTTAACTGCCCTATTTTTTCTGTGTAACTAAAAATAATTTTTTTTACCCTAATAGGGTACAGGAGTGTATTTTCGGCCTATTTCTAAATTCAGCCTATTTTAATTTTCTTTCGCCAAATAAATACTTTACAGATATACAACTGTAACATGTTATAACTATTTTCTCAAAAAAGTAAGTAGTCTACTGTTTTTTTATTAAAAGAATATTGAAACCATCTGTTCTTCCTCTAGAACTAGGCCTAGACCGAAAAAATAGAAGCAATCGCTTAATGGGCTGAAGATACCCTCCGGTGCCTTCAGTCACTCTTGTGAAATTTATGGAGCCAACTTTTAGAACCTGGTTTCGAGAAAAAACGACGCTGAACTTTCATTCACTGTGTAATCGCTCCCGACATGCGCGGTTCACACACATATATTCAAAATGTTAATCTTTCGAAATCATAATAAAAAAATTGATTTACTAAAATTGAATAACTCTTATATTATACCCTTTGATTTCTATTCCAAAAAATATGCTAGTATTACTGGCCGCCTTTTTATGGTCATAACATATTATGTTATTGCATCAGCATTTCATCGGCATGTGCACCCAGTCGAGATTCGAACATGCGACGACTGCTTGTTGGGCCAGCATCGTACCCCGATGTCTGTTTACATTAAATCCAGTAGAATGTTGTCGATATTGCCAGTTTTAGAATTTATTGCTATGATACAGCCATGAAATAGCCATAGAGAAAAGCGTGCACGTAAATGTTCAAGGTATGTTAATAGTAATGAATCATGATTGTATGTCATTCTGATTTTTGAACAGAATATCGACAAAGGATGATGTTTTCAGAAGATTGTTAATGACGTCGGGTCCGTTGATTTCAACTTCAAGAAGACCAACAGTAAAAAAAATCAATGTGGTTGTTACCAGCAGCATACAAACTTTCACAAAAGTCCCAAACCGAAAGTACTTCTGCAACAGACGTGGACGAGATCCTGTGAAATTATTATGACACATTCCAGCGTTACGGGACACAATTAGCCATTTTTACTGTGAGAAATGCTTTTTTTTTCTCACGATTAACGAAATTAACGAAAACATGATCTTCCACTTGAATTCCAGGGATTTGATGAAATAGCAACTGCATAGTAGGGATGGTGTCCCGTAACGCTGGAATGTGTTTTATGAACATATAGAGATAATAAAACCCTGATAACTTACTAAAACCAGCATATATGTATGTAATTCATAAAATTGAAATAATCAAAATGCTCGAGCAGACCCGGCCGTGATTTTTGGCACACTTATACTATATTCTATGGCGGTTCAAGCGAGGTTAACTTTAGCTGCCTATTTATGGAAAAATTACTTGTAAAAACGGTAAAATTTATGCTTCAAAGCAATTTTTAAAGCAAATAAAGCAACATTTACACGTATTTTGATAGTATCAGAAAATTTGTAGAAAATGTCAAACCGGTTAGAGGAGGTTTTGTGTACAAAAAGTTACTGATTTTAAGGGGGTCAACCGTATGATGCAGATACTTAGTATCTTCGGGAAAGTTTAATGAAATTCAAAGATCTACAACTTTGCCGAACACATGAACATGCTATCTAATTCCTATAAAAAGTTAATTTTTTCAAATGTGTTATCCCCTTAATTGTATGAAAATGTCAACAGATGCAGAATACTTTTTTAAGAAATTCCTCCGAAGACACCTAAGCTCAAAAACGTCAGGAAAAGCGAGAAAAGACTTTTGACCGCCTTTTTCCAGAATGGTTTCCACTGTGCATCGTTGCCGTTCGGAAGAAAGCAGTGAATGGGCAGCCACTGAAAGTAAGAATGTGCGCTGACTATTCTACTGGCCTATATAGCGACATTCAGCCCAATCAGCATCCTCTCCCGCTCCCCGAGGAGATTTTTGCCAAGCTCTCCGACATAGTCTTCATAGTCTTCTCGCACATCGATCTACCGGATGCGTATTTCCAAATACCGGTTGAGAAAGATTCCAGACAGTACCTCACGATCAATACTCATTGTGGATTGTTTGAGTTTAATCGCTTGCCACCGGATGTCAAATCTGCCCCCGGCACGTTTCAAAAGATCGTCGACGTGGTAGCTGGTTTGGAAGGCTGGCTTCTGGAGCGTATTCAGGAGTGCTGTTTTATGCCGGTAAACCCAGTATCTCGGTTTGATTGTCAACCACCAAGGGATCCGGCCCGATCCTGTCAAAACAGCAGTGATATGTAATATGCCGCCCCCACGCGACCTCAGCACCTTGCGATCATACCTCGGTGCTACAAATTTTTATGGCAAATTTGTTCGCGACATGCAGGATTTACGACGCCCATTCAATTCACTTCACACTTCACAGACGGTTCCATGAAAGTCGTGTACCATGCTTCCCGAATGCTAACTCCAGCAGAACAGCGTTACGGTCAATGGTAAAAGGAAGCATTGGCACTAATCTTCGGTTTCACCACGTTTCAGCGCTTCGTATATGGACGAAAATTCAGCCTACACACCGATCACAAGCCGTTGGTCGCAGTATTTGGATCATAGAAAGGTATACCAATCCATACAACCAACCGCATACAACGATGAGCCCTCATTCTGCTGTCGTATGATTTTGATATCACACAGTCGCTACGCAGGAGTTTGGCTATGCGGACATCCTATCTAGACCAACGACCTGCAAGCAAAACCTGATGACGACTTCGTTATTGCTTCGGCTCAAATGAAAGAGGACGTGTCTGCTACCGTAAATGCAGCACTGACTGCTCTGCCTGACTCTTTCAAACAACTTCAAGCTGCCACAAACAAGGACATGCTGCTTCTGGAAGTAATTCAACACGTGCAAACTGATTTTCGTCCGTTCTACGCTCGCAAGAAACGACTTTCTCTCGTGCGAGGTTGCCTCATGCTAGCTGGTTGAATCGTTGTGCCGAAAGTGTATCAGCAACCCGTACTCAACAAGGTCATCCATAAAGGACTTTCCTCGTGGCCACAAGCTAATCATCCCTGGCAACGGCTCCACGTGGATTATGCCGGTCCTTTTGAAGGACAGTATTTTCTGGACATTGTCGACTCCTGCAATAAGTGGCCAAAGATCCGAACATCGACTATCACCATTAGGATGACCATCGAGCTGCTCTTTGTTGAAACATTCGCTCGATACGGACTGCCAGAAACCATTGTCAGCGATAATGAAACGCAGTTTTCTTGCAGCGAATTCTGCGAGTCTTTTGGCATCGTGCACATACGTACCGCTCCGTGTCAGCCGTGTCCAATGACAAGCGGAGAGCTTTGTAGATACTCTGAAGCGAGGCTTAAGGAAAATAATTACAGAAACGCAAAACTCTATTTCCCGTTCTCCGCAAATTTTCTTGTCCGCTTATCGGTCAACACCAAACAAGTAAGCCCAGATGGACTGTCATCGGCAGAAATTTTGATGGAGAGGAAACATCGGACCACTTTGGATTTACTGAAACCACCTGTAGATTTCGTTCTCCAGAAAAATCAACACATGGAAAATCAATTCAACAGACACTATGGGGCGAAAAAGCGAAATTTCGAAAAAGGCGATCAAGTGTATGAACGCACCTTTAAGCATGGAAAACTCGTATGACTAGCTGATACCGTCATCGAACGTGTTGGTAGTATCAATTACAATGTGTTGCTGGATGGTAGGCTAGTCAGATCACACACCAAACAATTCCGTGCTCGGGGGAACACTAAATTCGAGGTCCACATGGAAGAAGCTTCATCGAACCATCATCTGCCGTTCCATATCCTGCTGCAAGAGTTCAAGTTCATCGAAGGTTCATCGGTCTCTGCAGATCAACCGGCTCCTGATGCGCCACGTCTACCGCGAAAAAACCACCCGCTTGTTCCGCCGGATGCCTACTAGCTACAACCCGTACTTCTACAGATAAAAAGGGAGATGTTGAGGCCCCTCGAGTTAATTACTGTGCTCAACCCTGCACTCGACAGTGGCATTCTTGACAACTGTCATCCGAAGCGGAAATTATTTTTACGCCATTCTTTATTCTCGGGTCACAAAATATAGTCGATTAAATCTTAACTACTTAACGTATTTGTTTGTAACAAACTTAGTGTAGTCCTCAGTAGTAAACCATTCTTTTTCTTATCTAAACACGCAATAGTCACTTGAACAGCTTAGATCAATCGTGACTTCTGCGGGGTTGGAATTTGAACCCAGGTCTTCGGCGTGAGAGGCGTGAATACTAACCACTACGCCGGGATTGACCCCTAGGAACTTACATTGTCTATGGATATTTTCATTGAAAACGTTAAATTGACACGATTTATCGATTATATCAAATGCTCTCTAATAGCAATAAAACACAGTTAACTTCTGTTCCGAAAATATTCTAGCATCACTGGCCGCACTTTCCTTCTCCATGCTCATACCTCCAGGCTACCACAACGCCAATGTTTTATGCTGCTGCTATGTTGTGCTATTCCCATCTCGTTTTCTTCTATGTGTATGTTTTGTGTACCATGAAAACGAGCGAAGAAAAACTAATCAATATTTTATTGATTTTCCAACAGCTAGCCGAAGCAAAGTTTAAACTCACTCCTGTTTCGCATACGGTTCTTGGTCGGTCAAAGCACATTCTGCTCAGGGAAATCTTCGAAGAAAGTTTGGTTCGCGTGAGAGTAGCGTTCGTGTATTGTACGTGCCAAATATAAGCTTCAATTTCAATGTGGTCCAGCAGTGCTAGTTTTTCTAGGGGTAAAAATAGTTGTGGGAGCGGCAATATCAATTCGGTTGAAAATGAAAACGTCTGCCCTCGGTCGAAACTGTTTTCTATTTATATGGGAGGAGGCACAAAACTGTGAGTGGCAACATTGCACACAGTGACTGGAGTTTTGAATATATGAGCAAAAAGAGACACGAAAAGAAAAATCGATAAAAGCAAACGCCCCACATAGGAAGAGAATGTGAAGAGCAAAATGAAACATCGATTTTTGTTATTGTTGTGATTTTCCACCTCAGCTACACCCACGCTAACAGTTTCTACCATAAAGCTGAACTGTACCAAAGAATTTTTATCAAGCATTGCATTACACGGTGTATTGCAATACGCGCCATAAATTTGCGATGCTAAACACCGATATCCTGTGTAAAAATTGGAGCTCAAGATGCTACACAGACTAACGACATACATTATGAAACCAGTATTTAAAACAAAACGTGAAGTGGTAAGAATTTTGAATATATCCTTGCTCCCAATTAATTAAATAGTTAAACGCTTAATTAAATAGTTAAACAATTTATCCGAAGTGCATTATGTATATTTTTGACAAATACGAGTAATCATATTATGTTTAAATTTTTTATTTAAAGTTTTATTTAAAGTGATTCTGGCTTGTGGTTTTCAATCATTTTTTCACGTCTTTTTTTTCCTTTTTAGAAGCAGTCAATGTTTTGTAGTATGTATTTATATTTTAGAAAATTCCTAAGCATAATGTAGCATTATTAACTCAGATTTATTTCTACACAATTTATTCGTCAACAACACATGTGGGTGTCTGCAGTAACTGAGTTTAAGGTACCATAAAAGCCATCCAATGTTTTCGGCAATGAATTATCTCATTTTGAATATCTGTCTATATAAGCTACTTTTTTAGATTCTATACTGTAATTTAAAATTTTACATTGGATATTCATAATTTATTGCAGCAGCAGAGTGAAAAATCTGTTATTTATTCTATTTTTTCCTATTCAACATATTAAGCTGATTTTCAGCAGCTAATTTTTTAACTGCACTTATTACAACATTAAGATAAGTGAACACTTTTTTTGTATTTACTGTATAATCATCACTACATTTCGATGGAAATAATAGACTCAAAACGTTTGTTACACGAAAAATACAGTCCAAAGTTTGCGTAAATTTGCAATAAACTTGCACGGAAAGCCTCCTACAGTGTGACACATATGTATTCGAACAAAAACGGAGTCATATATTTTTGTAAATAAAGACTGAACTTCGAATTTCACTTTCAGAAGTTGTTTACCCATACATACAGAGTGCAACAAACAATCATTACTATATTGAATCACATTTTGCCTGGATAACACACTTCGAACGCTTTTTAAAGTCGTTACATGCGGCACGCACTACTTCCATCGGAATATCATCCCATATCTTGTTGATAACTAACTTAAGGGGGGGAGGCCTACTGTGGACAGTCAGAAAAATCGAATTTTATTTTTTTGCATTTTCAAGACGTTTACACCTTCAGAAATGTCATGCCAAAAGGATTTTTTAATATCTGATCTCGATTTTTTGTGTGTGGATATTATCGACCAGTATTTTGATCTATTGTGATCTTATCCAGGTGTTGTTCCGCACTTCGTTGTTAATACAGTATCGCTATAGAGTGAGCGAACTGCTTATTATCCGTGCTTAAAGTCTCGGTATATTTTCACTCCTTTTTCCTTCTACGCTTCTTACTACTTTTCAACCAATCTAGCTCTAGAGGCAGGAAGTGCGGAGACTAGTTATAATTTGTCCTTGGACAAGAGGCTTCATTCGCACCTCGAGCAAGTATCATTCTTATAACCAGCCCCGGCTAAAGGCTTCCAGGTCGGTAAAGCAGAGTTCAGCACAGAGTGAGGGTGTGTATGTGTGTATGTATGTGTTCCTTACTACTTATGCATTACCAATCTCGTTCCTAGAACCAGGAAGCGGAACAAGCTATAATTTGCCCTTGAACAAGTGGCTTCATTCGCACCTCAAGCAAGTACAATTCTTACAACTTGCCCTGGCAAGAGGCTTTCATTGTTAGTAAAAATGCAGAATGCAGTAGGAAGGATGTGGAGGGGTCTGAGAATAAACCCATGCTAAAGTCACTTAACATCGAATGGCTTGATGCTACTAAGATTCGAACTCACGACCACTCACTTGTCAAGGCAGACTCGGTAACCTTGCGGCTACAAGGCCACCCCTGTCTCGTCCGATCTCGTTGAAAACTTACGGCAAATATCAGTGGCGACTCGTCCGCATGTTCAACCTGTTCATAGGACAGGCAAACAAAATTCAGCCCGACCAAATTTCGTTTGCACCGACGCATATGCAATGCAATACGAATTTAGTTTAGTTATGAAGCTGATGAGCAAACCGTTCAACACGACATTTGAACGTTTCTTTCGAGATCTCAATGCACAAGCATACCAACGCATTATTCCGTATTGATTCTTGATACTGAATTAGTACCAGGAACAATGTGTTGGTACGAAGGAGATCAAAAGAGAATGTGACACAGCTTTTACTCGAAAGCGCGGGCGTTTTATTGTCTCGTTCATCTTCAGCATTGAACAACTTACTACCACATATCCCTATGGCACGCGCTTTGATTCCATATTTTATTTAGTTAGGAAGCTAATGAACGAAACGTTCAACACGACTTTTGAACGTTACTTTAGAGATTAGCACCAGGAATAATGTGTTGGTACGAAGGGGATTTGAAAATAGAGCGCGGTTGGCGATTTGACATGCATTAGGTATTCGCAAAATTTTCTCATTAACTCGTTCATTTTTAGCATTGAACAACTTACGCATATTGCTTGTGGTGCGTGTGGTGTGGGCTTGTGCGCGCATCGCAGTAAGGTGGTAATTCTTGAATTTGGTTCAATAGGTAAATTGAACAAAAAGTTTTCGGTTCGTCATTAAAATTCAGAGACGAGTTTGCTGGTAAAGTAAACCGTCGTATTCCGTTGCTATTTAAATAAATAGGGATATTCACGTAGCGCTTGCTATGTTGCGAATACGTAGTATTGCATACTTATACTGCCGCTACTCGCATAACAGTTCCATCTCCATAGAAACTGGAACTGCAATGCGAATTGCGGCAGTATATACACAAAATACACCGTTTACGCAACATGGCAAGCGCTACGGTGAAAACCCCTAAAGTTTGTTTTATGATTAAAATATAGAAATGCGATAATAAAAAAAGCTGCGTATTAATTTGTATTTTCGCTGGTTGAACAGGTAAGCTAAGCCCCCACGAGTCGCCACTGGCAAATATTGTGGAGTCACCTAAAGGGAAGTCCATTGCTGTACGAAACTTTGAACACGTTTTCCTCAAAACCATGTTTCTTTAGCTGGCGGTACGTGTATCTCAGAATCTAGTGGACCGATTCGGCTGAAGTTTTCTGAATTATCTAAATTGTTACGTAGCCGTTTTTTGATATCTCAATTTTTCAATTTTTTATGAGCTTTAAATTGGTGATTTTTGATGAAACAACACGTTTCTTTTGGGAAAATTGCCGCCATTTTGGTAATTTTTCGAATTTTCAAAAACCGCTACGTAACAATTTAGGTATTAACCTAAACCTTCAAAATCATCCTTGAAATCCGTTCTACGATACTCCGTTGGTTCCCGGCACGTACCGCCAGCAAGGAACTATTTTATAGAGGGCATTCACGCACCCACCTGCCACCAGCATAATCACTATTCTGGTATCCAAAAAATACAATATATACCGTAACCAATAACCAAAATACCCCAACACTTAATTATAATTCTAGCATCTGAAAAAAATGTACGAAAATAGGGGCAAGACGACCACCCGGGGCAAAAGTGCCACTCTTCAGTTTTCCATGAAAACGAAGAATTTTTTTTTATTTACTATTTGATGGTGCTTTCAACCGTTGGTTGGTTCGGTTATGGTTATTTTTTATGATTTCTAAAGTGTCTTACAATATACCATAAGAAAGTTCATCGATAAAAAATATAAACTCAGACATTAAAATGATTTTGAAATTTTACTTTTTGAAAATTGCACAAAATGATAATGACTATGCCGAAAACAAGCAAACTGAAATCTTATTTATCTTTTATGTGTATTATTTTTGGTCTAACACATTAACTAGACGTAATTCCTATAGATAGAAGTTAAAATTCAACATTTCTCTACTTGTGCTCATTTTCCCCACCATAGTGGCACTTTTGCCCCGTACCTATTGATATCGAGCGGAAAAACATCTGAAACGAAAACGTTATTTTTTTCTATATTTATATTATTTTGATATTGAACTCACTGAAACTGTTTAGATTATACCGTGAACGTACCATATTCTGCGCAGTTAAGACATTTTTATGATTCCTCCGCTATTATAAGTATTCTAGAGTTAAATTGATAACGTTGATAGCAGCAACATGTAGTGCTACGGTCTATAATATATGGTAAAAAACATGGGAATTAAAAGTCGACCAACAATTGAGTATATCTTTCGTTTTGTAAACTTATCCACGGTGCCTAATTCTGCGCACTCTCTTGCCCATGTTCCTAATTCTGCGCATGTTTGTTCCTAATTCTGCGCACCTAAAAAGTAACAATAAACATTCATACCATGTAGTTTATGTCTTTATACGCTGAAAGCACATCAAAAATCCGACATTAGCCATTACCATGATTAAATCCATGATCTGGCCTTCTTGTGCTGTCCAGGTGGCACAGGAACATTATTATCATTTGGATTGGGCCTTATTTTAAATATTTTATTGTTGATAACGTGAAGGGCGAGTTCATTCGGGTTTTCTCTATACTGAACATTATACTTTAGACTAATATTAACAATTGTGTTTTCATATAGAAACCACTTCCCCACTCCCTGACAGCTCAATGAAGTTCGACTGTCGAAAAAATCAGAAGACATGGTTCCATGAATGGGCGTTCGTAGGTTCGGACCCCGTGCTGTAACACAGGATTCCAATCAATGCAAGTTAAAGGTTCTACTTGAATTTCTATGCCTCTATACCTCAACCATTTGGGAGAAGTTGCGTATTTTTTCGCGATTTCTTCATAGGATACATTACTGCGCAGAATTTGGAACATGAATAAAAAATCTGTGCCTAAATCTGCGCACTACTGCATCGTATTTTTCCAACGAAAACAAGGCATGCAATCACTCTTTTTGCCTAAAACATGACTAAAACTAATTATTCTTTCTAATTATGCTGGGTAATTTGATCATTGCAAAGAATTTCGATTAGTATTTTGTTAATTTTCTAGAAGGACAGTTTTAGCGTTGGCGCTAACGACGTTGTTTTCTGACATATAAAATACTTTCAGTTTCACTTTAATTTATTTCGCTGTCAAATATTATGGCCCTTTTGTGAATAATGGCGTAATATTCAACAGAGATTTATAAAAAAATAACTCAATGGCCATAGTTATGCACAATGTTGAAAAATACATATATAAAGAAAAATGCGCAGAATTAGGAGCTGCGCAGAATATGGTACGTTCACGGTACCCTCATCTAAGTTTTAGGCCTTTTCAGGTTGAATCCAATTGGTTCTTTTTGCCCGTAATTAATTGAAAACAGTTAAGGTGTCCTTTTGCCCCGGATCCCCCTATATAATTTTTCGGTCTTCCAGAGTAGGGTCCGCCCTTAAATTCATCCAAATTATGATATTTGTGATCCTTGTGCTTCTGCTGCATGTACCGCCGTATACAAATATCCAGAGCTTCAAATCAGGAGAACTTGGAGGCCATTCCTTTTCTAATATGAAATCCGTCGAATTGGCTTTGCACCATGTCTTCACAAGATTTGCAGTCTGAGCTGGCGTTCCATCCTGATGAAAGCTGCAATCTTCTTCACCATACATTCCCCGAACGTAAGGTATCAAATTTTGTTCTAAGATCATTTCTAGATAGTATTTTGCATTAACTTTCACACCCTTGTTAATAAATAATAGAGTAAGTTTCCTTTTCTTTGAAATGCATCCCCATACCATAACCGCTGATGAATTTTGGTATCGTGGTACATTCCGTTTGTGCTTTGGAACGTCCTTGATCTAAACCGACCACAACCGATCATTTTGAGCATGATGCGGTGTTTGAAGAACAACCAACTTCTCATCAGAATAGATCACTTCTGAAACACCGTGCCGACAGAGAAGCAGTTTGCATCTTTCCTGTCGATTTTGTTTTGTTGCTTCCGTTAATCCATGGATTTTACGTTTTTTAAATGCCTTCATATCCAGATCCATTTTAAAAATTCGATATACTGTGATAGCCGGCCGTGAAGCCTGTCGCTTAAGAAGGGTCAAGTGACTTGACTCAAGTCTTAGAAAGACGTTTAAGCCCTAACCTTTTTTGCGTGACTCCTATGTTGTCAAAATCGAAACCGTGCCAAAACCGAGACCGTTTTTTGATGTGGAAAAATTAAAAAAAAACTATGACAGCTAATTGAGTTTGATAAATTTTCCAAAGGAAGGTAACCATATTAGTTTACTTGCAAATAAACTGCGCCATTGCGAGCTCCTTCCGGCAGTTAACCGGAACATTCGCCATGGCGGACGAAAACATGCGTGTAGGCATGTTTTTGAGTTCTTTCTTTGTATTATTTATCAATTCCTTCTCAGTTTTCGCGACAAAATTGTTGGAGTAGATCTTACGCTTCAGGTTTGCCCAGAAATGCTCGAGGGGACGCAGCTGAAGGATGTTGGGCGGGTTCGTCGACTTCGATATTCAGCCGCTCCATCTCCTCCAACGATCGCTTCGAGTAGTGGGCCGACGCCAGATCCGGCCAGAATACCGCGTCTTCGCTCTTATGGTATTTTTTGATGAACGACGCAATTTCCGGTAGGCACTTCGTAGTATAAATTTCCCCGTTCACGGCCAGTCCGGAGCGAAAGAGCGGCCCTTCTCGCTGATTGTCAGCCACAGCAGCACCTTTTTAGAGAACTTGATGTATGACATGAACTTCACCTCGGAGCTCACTTCCTTCGTGGGGGAAGTCAAATACGAAGTGCCCTGCCAGTCATTGCCATTCAGGGTGAGATAGGTCTCGTCGTCTCTCACCACCGCCACGTCGCGATTCGCTGGGAAAATCGTCTTGTCCATCTTATTCAGCACACGCAGCGATGCGGCCAATTTCTCCTCGTGCTTTCTTTTTCAGCATGCTTTGGAGCTTCTTGTCGCTCAGGTTCGGCGGCCGTCCGGAACCGGGCTTGCTTTCGATGCTCTGATTGTGTTGTCCAATAGTGCCAAGATGTTGTAGATGCCGGAACAGGCGTATCCGGCGTCCACAAAGTGCCGCACGATGTCCGTTTTCGACGCGGTGGGATACCGTTCTTTGAACGCGCATATACTTCTGAATGGAGTAGCTTCACTGTTTTCGCCATCACGGTTAGAGTTCGACTGTAGAATTTTGTTGCAAGTAATGAATGACCCATGTATTCAATCTCAAACGTACACAAAAATCGGAAAAATTGGATCCGACCATCAGCGATTTCAACCAAAGTTGGCATAATTGTTCATTCCGACCCCACAACCAATTTCACAAGATATTATGCCGATTCATCAATCCCCCTAGCAGTGGCGCTACTTACATATTTTAAAAAAAGCCATTTTCCGGGTTCAAATATCTCTGAGACAGTTTGATGGGAAGACATGGCAATATACTTTTTCTATGGATTTTTGGCCGCACAATCCAATGATGTTACCAGTTTTTATCTAATTTGTCAAAATCATACATTTTTTTGCAATTTAATTCGAAAAATGTGAATATCTCAAAACACCCCCAATTTTATTTTCAAATAAATAGGCTCAAAATGTTCGTCAGAAAATTCTACATATGAATCACTTAACTAGAAAAAAACAATATTGGTAGTTTGGGAGATATGACGTTTTGAATATCTGGGGCATGCGTAATTTTAACTCAATTGTTAGCGAAAGCATGTTTAAACACGTCTACCTGAAACTTCCGGACATTTTCAAAGCTAAATAATGTATTTTAATGAAAAAGATGCATTTTCAACCTAGAATCAGCATAATAAATTTTGCTGTTCTGGATACTTCTACATCCCTACGATAAAACTGAACCTTGTCGTGGTGTAGGGCTTTTTAACTAATCAGTAAATGAACAGCGGTCACGTTTACTTCTGAATGTGGGTATATATCAAAATACTCTTGTGATTTCAAGTGGGACTCGGGGTAAAAATTTACCAAATGTGATTATTGCGTTGTTCAGAAAGTGCTTTTATTCCGTTCAAGAATAAGGCCAGTACGGGGATCTCTGACAATAGATGAAGTTTTCTGGGATTCATCCCTATTTATCACAACTGTCACAAATATCTCCGAAAAATGTCGGATTGATTGAGTTGGTCGGGGGCTTAGGGTTAGTAAGGGGATGTAAGCGGGATACCAGATCCGATTGGATGCCGAAGGACCACTCTGTAATGATTACGGGTAATAGCACTTCTTAGGTAGCAGATGGGAAAATTAGGTCAATTCGTGTCGCGTGTTCGAGTTTCGGCTAGGCGGTGCTGCTAGATAGAGTAGGATTTTTGCACTGGCCCCGTGGCTGTCCTGAGCTCTGATGGCCGCCCGCGGGCTCTGTCGATTGGAAGGGGTCGAGTCTTAAAGAGACGTTTGAGCCCAGAGCTTTACAGCACTTTGGTCTCGAGGGTTGGAAGGCGGGCGAGTCTCTATATTTTGAAGCTTCTGTCGACTACCGCGAACGTCCAGCTTGTGCTGCGCTCAATTTACTTTGTATCGTGGGAATGCACTGTGAATACTAAGGGGATGAAAGATTAAATTTGCCCTGATAAGTTGATAACCATTAATGCTCCGAAATTTGTTTTACCTATTGGTTCATTTGTGGTTGTTTGTGTTGGAAAACTGAAAGCGGGCGCGCGGTTGAAGACAGGTGTCAGGCGGGGCTGACGAATCCTACACTTCTTCACTATACCACATATTGCAACTCGAGTGTTACAAAAAGTCCAAAGCACATTTACAAATTCGATCTATTATTTTTCTTCTCATCATCATCATTATCATCATCATCGTCATCATCATCATTATCATCATCATCGTCATCATCATCATTATATTTAAAATATGACATTCCGGCCTTTGGCAGAGAGATCTTAGTCAGTTCGGGGAGTCCGCGCAGGGCCGAAACGCCTCCGCCTGCGGGTATAGGCGTGACGGCTATGCTTGGGGCTCTACCTGTGTTTTATTGGGCGACAGTGCCTGTCTCGTCAGGTAGAACTGATGGTTGAGGTCTCCCTGACACTTTGTTGACATCACAAAAGGGCCCAGCGCAGAGTTTTATACGCTATTAAGCGACCAGTTGGATAACCCGAAAAAAAGGAAAAAAAGAGGAAAGAATCAGCATAATAAATTTTGCTGTTCTGGATACTTCTACATATATTTAAATAAAAGTAACAAACTCGTACAAATTTATTTGAACGATATAATGCATTGTTATGTCGACTAATATGGTAGGGGTTTCCCGTCGTAATAAGTAAAGCCATTCTAATTTTCATCATTTGTTGGATGGATTTAATGAATACTCCAAAATTTCTTGTGCTGATTTGACTAAAACACACTTACCTTCCGATCCGTGAACTTTGAAATCACTGAAAAGCGAATATTAAAGCATATTATTGAAATTGCGCAACTGACTTTATTTCTAAAATCCGTTTTAAAATCCGTCCATCAAAATTTTTCATCGTCCGAACTAAAAATCACAACAATGTTTACGAAGCTAACGCGCATGTATTTGTGTAGGACGGCATGACAAATGTTATTCTACAAAATTTCTGCAGATCAGGCAAGTTTTCCTGGCTGTAGAATAACGACAATGCCTTGCGTAAGTTATTATCATTTATGAATGACGGAAATTAAAACGATTGGTAGACATTGTCTTCTTCGTCGCACGAAAAAACGTAGGAAATTTGGCTGGAAGGACTTCTTTAATGATAAAAAGCACTTAAATAGATCTCAGCTCACTTTGATTGATCGCGTATTATAGACAACTAACTAAAATATTAGGGAATAACTAGTTTTGCATTGTGTATCATAAAAATGCTGATATTTTTAATAATTTGTGTTGGATAGGACGGGAATAGGCAATTACGACGCTTGTAGCAACATACCCTATTTCACTCCCGTGATTATTCGAAAGTTCGAAGTAATTTCGAAACTTGATGATGACTTTATTAACACTTTATTGCACTATGGGAACCTTGCGTACGTTTGAGATGGAATGACTCATATAATTACCTTCCATGGGAAATTTATCAAAATCCATTAGCAGACTTAGTTTTTTTTAATCACCATCCGAAAAAAGTCCATTTTTTTAATGCATACGTTAGATTTGGAAGCGAAATATTTCGTATTGCGAAAGCCGGTTAGTGTCAAAATCGGACCATGCCAAAATCAAAATCCCACTGTATTAAAATAGCTTCCATTTGGTATCAAAATAATTTAAATCGGTTGAATGTTTTAAGATTTATGAATCTTTGAAGAAGCAAAGGGTTTTAGGGATCGCCTCGAGTTCGAAAAAAGGCACGCTAAACACCAAATAAATAAAAATACGGATCTAAAATTTTCTGATAAAGGAGAACTGAAGTACAAAATTTGAACAATATCGAAGCAATATAATTCAATTTAATTTTCAATAGAATTCTTTTTTGATAATGATAGTAATAGGTATAAATCTAGTCAAAAGGACGATTACATAAATATTTGTTTTCTAATTACAGGTCTATACAATGCTGTAATACTTCGTAAAATAATTGTCTCAAAAGTTCAGAAAAATAAGTGTACAAACGTAGTGACAAACATTCAATAACACCGTTTGCAATATGGCAACTCCAAACTACAAAGAGCTTAAACTACAGTCGCCGGCTGGAGCGGAACCATTTCTGTATAACTGGCCTTTCTCTATCGGTGGTGGACATGATAACGGCATTGAATTGATCGAAAATGTGAGATGGGTATGCGAAGATATGCCGGAAATCAAATCCGCAATAGAAGAGATCAATTTAAATGACTTGGACACAGGAGATTATGATGCAATGAAAAATCTCTGCGATCGGTTCAACAAAGCTATCGACAGTGTGGCTGCCCTAGTAAGGCTTCGATCTAATATGATATAAATGCAGGATGTTAAATGTTTTTCTTTAATTTCAGGAAAAGGGAACGTCTCTCTCGAGTCAAAGGTTTACTTATCCTTCTCGTGGTCTATTGCGACATATAATACAACAGGTATACAATCAAGCCGTCGTTGAACCAGAGAAACTAAACCAGTACGAACCATTTTCACCAGAAGTGTACGGTGAAACTTCGTTCGACCTTATTTGTCAAATGATTGATCAAATTAAAATTACTGGAGATGACGTGTTCGTTGATCTGGGCTCAGGTGTTGGTCAGGTGGTGCTGCAAATGGCAGCATCAACACCAGTTAAAATTTGCTATGGCATAGAAAAAGCTGATGTACCTTCGCGGTACGCTGAAGGAATGACCGCTACTTTCAAATTGTGGATGCGATGGTTCGGAAAAAAGTATGGTGATTACGAGCTTATCAAAGGAGATTTTCTAGCTGACGAACATCGAGAGAAAATTACCTCCGCAACTATTGTTTTCGTGAATAACTTTGCGTTCGGACCAAATGTCGATCATCAACTAAAAGAACGGTTTGCAGATCTAAAGGATGGAGCAAGAATTGTATCATCAAAAAGCTTTTGTCCGCTTAATTTTCGCATCACTGATCGAAATCTAAGCGATATTGGCACAATAATGCACGTTAGCGAAATGTCGCCTCTCAGAGGATCAGTTTCTTGGACAGGAAAACCAGTTTCTTATTACTTACATATAATAGACCGCACTAAACTAGAAAGATATTTTCAAAGACTAAAAACAAAAGGAGTTGATAATGGGGAACAAGCCAGTGGAAGTTCCAATACCCGTGCTTCCAGGTCAAAAAGAGACGCGAATCAGAAGTCAACAATTACAAATGATGAAAGCAGTTCAGATAGTGATGGTGACACCACTGGACAAACAACGAGAAAAATTTGGTCTGATTGGTGCAGCGGTAAAGAAAAAAGCAGTCACTCGGAAGAAGAAAATAATAATTCACCAGTTCTTCGAAATGGACGCATACCCACAGCAACAAAGAAACGTAGAAAGATCACACGTACTAAAACATCTAAGAAAGATCCAGCACTGCAAGCAGCGCAGCAGGCAGCAAAGGAAGCCAAGGCAGCGGAAACTAAGAAGCGCGGAAGAGTTAAGAAAGGTAGACAGAGAAGAGTACTCAAAATCAATGGACTTGATCTTCTACATAGTGAAACTTTGCTGAGCACATCGGACCAAGCTATAGGTAAACGACTTCCTCCAGCACCAGGATGCGTCGATCAGTTGCTTACGTCACTGGCTGGCGATATGCAACATAATGAATTAGACATCCCTGATGCACCTTCTGAAACACCGTATGCATTACAGATATTATTAGACTTGTATAAGGCTCAATTCATGAAAACGATTGAAGCTATGCGGAAACCAGCATACAAAGACAACATGCAACTACAAATTGAGCGGGAACGAGAACGAAATCAGCGACTGCTCAACCGGGCTGGACAATTGGAGAAACAAATTAAGGTTCTCATTGACGATAGCGTGGCACTGCTAAAAGCACGCATGAATGAACTTGGTATTAGTACGACAAGTCAAAACGACCTACTGTGCAAAGCCAAGGAGATTGTTGGGCGGCATAAGGAATTGCAAGTAATGGCAGCTAAACTTCAAAACCAGGTTAATTCAATCGAACAAGAGCAAAAGCGCCTAGTTTCGCAACATGTGCAGAAAATTTCCGAAAAATACATAAAGTCAGAAGATGTAGAGATGACACCTAAAACATCAAATGAATTGGTATTGAAAGAAATTGCTAACACCCTGTCGCAAAGGAAAAAATTATACGCGCAAGTTTCAAGCCTAGAAAGTGAACTCAACGTTGTAGAGAAGCTCGCCGACGAGAGAAAGGCAGCGGTAGCTTTACAGGCATCTCAGCAAAGAGATCAGCAACAACAGCATACTTCGACTCGAGATCATCACCACACACGGAATGAGGATCAGAGACACTCGGTAACAACACAATCACAATCGACCCCCATCACTGTTCACACAGGCCAGATAACGTCGTCAAAGCATAGTTCAGGATCATCCCGATCTCAACGTAAATCTCGTGAACATCGAACTAGATCTCAAGAATGGCCTGAAATACCTGATATAGGAAAAATTGAAGAAAACAATCCCGAGATTTTAGCTCAAAAAATACTAGAAACAGGGCGACAAATCGAGGCAGGCAAACTTCTGGCTAATAATAACAGCAAATATAAAGATCGTGATAGTAAAAACAATCACCTGCAACAGCCGCATCAACAGCAAATAGCCCACCACCATTCTCACCCACACCATCCTGGCGATGCGGCATTGATGCCGGCACCTCAAACCCTCAGCAAGTCGCACCGTAGTAATAGTAGTGTAAATAATACTGCCAACTTTAACCTGCCGAAAACGTATATACCTGGTGCAAGCGTAACGGGAGAAATAACGGCAACAACAATAGCCAGCAGCTCTGTAAATATTAAATCAGAACCACGATCAAGACTGCAGGATTCGCATAAGGTGGTTAACTTTGAAGATCGCCTGAAGAGTATTATCACATCAGTGTTACAAGGCCCTCCAAAGACCATTAATAACAATACTGCAACGCAGCAAACCAGCTCACTCCAGGTATCACATATGCGAGAAATTTCGCAAACATTATCACATCATGGCGAACATATATCTCCTAATAAATCATCGTCTTATGGAAGAACAGTGTACCTTTCTTCTAATGTTTTGCCACCGTCAAATTCAATGCACAGTGCAGCTCATGATATTTCTATTCGTGGTGGGAGTGGAAGCAACAACAATAGCGGAAGCCAACTTAACCTACCTCACTCTGGTAATGGCTCGTCTATGGGTCAGCCAGGTCAGTATCCAACCATGTTAAATGTTGTCACTACTACACACCACCTGAATGCGACCACTACAATTTCCAACGCTCCCGTATCACCATATAAAGGCGTTGGCCAAAATACGAAAATCTCACCGAATTCCAAGTACTATCAACAAAAAGGAATGTCATCTAATCACCATTCTCCAGGAAGCAATAGTACACATCAACAAATTTTGCAGCAACAAGAACGCGAACGCGAGGCTCGTGAATTTCGACAGACCCAAATGGCGATGCACTTTAACCCGGCTCATACCGTGGTTGTGGATTCACAAAGTCACCAACTTATTCGCAGAGGTTCGAGCGAAGGAAAATTGGAATTCAAAGCACCGGAACAGTTTCGATTTGATCCTCGTAACGTAGTTGACGTTTCAATGTTGCAAACTCACCATAAAAACTCAACTAATACGGCGCTAGATGGAGAATATGCAGGCACAACTGGCATTAATTTACGCCATATTAGTGCACCGCCCAACCAACAATTGCTCCAACAACAGCAACAACAACCACTGCAGCTGGGCGGAAACAACTCACGGCCTGGTTCATCATCATCGCAACCAGACTATACACAAGTATCGCCGGCCAAAATGGCTTTAAGGCGGCACCTATCACAAGAAAAACTAACTCATCCGATTCCTGCGGCATCGACTAGTACAGTGAAAACTATCGGTGATCTCGTGAACGGTGAGATCGAACGAACATTGGAAATTTCCAATCAATCTATTATCAATGCGGCAGTCAATATGAGCACAACTGTCGCACCACAAGGCCACACTGTCATCAATACCAATGTACAACGTCCGGAACGGGTTAGCATTCGGGTACTGGAGGAAGCTGGTCGCAATGGCAGGTATGTTACATTTTTTTCCATTCTTATGTTACATGTGCTTTTGACACAATTGTATGAAAATAACAAAAAGCTGATTTTCTCGAAATATTTTCAATCCCTACTAAAAGGCTGTTAGAGTCAATAGGATCGGCTGCGAAGTCTGTCATATAAAAACAAAAGGTCAAGTTTCGATAACGAAATGTAGCACCTAGGCTTTGCTTTTACTGAAAGTGGTTTATGGAGCCAACCTTTTTCCAGAATTTGAGAGAAGATGTAGGAATGTCCGAGGATTCAAAACTGCCAAAAACTCATGAAAATTGACTCATATCAAATAGCGCTTGTGGGGTTTCTCAAACAAACGATTCAGTTACATTTATGGCGCTATGGAGCAGAATGTTGTTGGTACTAAAAAGAGCTCTCTTTGCTCAATATGTCCACGTTTGTTCAGAAAATATCCCAAAATGTTACGCACATAGCGCATTGCGATTGTCCATTTTCTAATGCAGCACAGTTTGAACTTCAGTAACACGCTTTGTCCCGTCTGATCCTACTAATCTTTCATATAAAGCCCGATCATTGTTCAGTGAAAATTTTAAATCACTTTACGTTCAATTTCTTGTAGTAATTGTAATATATATCTCATTCTAATAGCATTGAAAAAAGCAAGTCTCCTGTACATCTTCAAGGCCAAAGCAATCTGGCTACCTTGGCGCAGGTCGCCGCTTACAGTAACAGCAAGACATCATTATCGTCCCGTATTAGCAATGCGCCAATAGACGGGCGCATGCTTCCTGCTGCTAATCAACAATACTCAGGTCCTCCACACTCGTCTGTAGTCTATCAACAGAGTAGAGTTGATAATCCGTCTTACTCGTCGTCGGAACGTACAGGTCCCGAACCCCCTTATATGGCTCTGCCAAGAGCAGATATAAAACCTTACCTAGAGTCATACTTTATTGATGAGCACAAGCGGCAACAGCAACAACCACCGACGCACAGACAAGAATCGCCCTCCTTGGGATCGCATAGTCTCTCAATCACGAGCCACCAATCCAGTGGTAGCAGCAGTCGCCATAATGAACTACATTCACGTAGTCACCAGGTCGGTGTAATGGATTCTTCACATTCTCGCCGAGAATCTATACATTTGATCGACGAACGAATGGAAAGAATGAATGGAAGTCCTCCCTTAGAAGGTAAGAAAACTAATTGTTAAATTGACATTTACATTATCATCTTGAACACTGGAACAGGATTGGCAGCTTCGCTTCGAGCTCGGGTAATTGCATCCCTTAAAAGCAAAGAAGAAGATGAAGAGAGACATCGAAGAGATCTCAACGCAACAATACATGTTCAGGGTCCTAGCGGTGGTAGTTCAGTTGGTAGTGGGAGCATCCAATTGGTACAAACCGTACATTCCAAATCAGACAGTAAGTGATCCTTATCAATCATATTGTACAGTTTCTATCGTGAATGAATCTACTCATTCATTGCTTTCTATTTTAGAATATCCATCCTCCGGAATGAAGCGAAGATCTCCAATTACTGAGAATACATCACGTCCTCCCAAAATGTTGTACACGGATTGTTCGGATTCCATGCTCAATCCAGACGTTCTTCAAATAAGTCAAGGTGGTCCGGTAGGAGTAACACGTGGCATAGGGCCATTGATGAGTCCAGAAATAAATTCACTTTCTTCCGAAGATCGTCAGCATTTATTGCGTCATAATAGAAATGACGTTGATGGTAAGTGATATAATCTTTCAAATTTTGCTCTTTGAGTGATTTATTAATATATCTAGTTATTTTGTTTTTGACAATGCATGAAAAACGTACATCTCGCAGTCTTTATTATTCTATATAACAAGTTACTGCCCTGGCTTCTGTGATGTCCTTGCAACAGCGTTAGCTGATGCATTACCATAAATTAATGCTTATACTAACATTTATATCCATTAATGCTTATATAATTGCTCTTCAAGTACGAATAACAAATTATTTTTCTATTTTTTTTAATTTCTTTCGCTATCCCAAAAATGTTTGCACGAGATGTTATTTTTTCTCTTGCGAAAATGTATCACCAAAACGTATAAGAAGATTTAAAAAATTCCATCGAATTTGAATTATTTGATTCCAAATTTTATTAATGAGTGGTTGTAAACTTTTTGATAGAATAAAAAACGACAGTAACTTGGTTAATTATATACCATTTGTGACTGTCAAATAAACGATCATAGCTTTTATCATGCTTATTCGTTAATATACCTATATGAGTATATGATACCTATATCATACCAAGTATGATAATACCATATAGTTAGCGAGTTTTCAACTGAATTAAAGCAAATATTCATATAAAAAAATGTCATAGTTCTTTGGTAGCATTTTGTGTTACCAGCGATCAAATTTTATTACGGATCTTAACGGTTAAACTGGTTAAATTATAGTTCACTAGCATATTGCCCTATTTCGCAGAAACTTAATATTTATGAACAAAAAATGTAATGTTTATGTTATGACTATATGAACCCGCGTTCGTCGCCTCGCACCCAACTTTAAGCGAATACTATACCTTCTGTAAAAGATAGGTATATCCGGAGTGATTCGCGATTGGGGCTCAACTGGCAAATTGTAAACAAATCGTACGTTTTATTACACCATCAGCCTTAAGAAGACTGATAATATCCTTGGCAAGAATCCTTTCTTCCGTTTTAATCGTTAGAATTGTTTAAAACAAGTTTTTAGTGATGGGCGATAGAAGTGTTTAATCAAAACAAAAGAGAATTTGCAGTTTAGCCCCATTCATTGTTATGAAGTAACAAGCTTATTTACAAATCGTTTTGTAAACAGGCGATGGTAAAGAGCGAAACTGCGTTGTTTTCAAAACACAGGCGCATTGTAAACAGGCGCAACTAAATAAAAAAATCAAAACAAGGCGAAACAGGACTGGGCGAATCTCATTGTCAAAATGCTTGGAGGCTCATTCCAAGGGGTTCAACTATAAAACTTAGATTTAGAGCTTGAATGCACAAATTTTATGCAGTATTGCGGTGAAAATATAAGATTGATTTATTCTACACCAATTTATGTCTTTAAACTTTTATTTTTGTAACTTTTATTTAAATTAAGACTTGAAAATGTACTGGCAAATTATCACAGTGATATTCTTCATTGTTTACACTTCGTTAGTTGCGCCCTTATCGCGAATCACTCCGGATATATTTCAAGTCTTGATAGTCCGATTTCATTCAAGAATTTTTCTGAACCAAACTTGCATACACTGAATGTACCTGGCGGCGAATGGCTGAAATCACAGTTTGTTTGCTAGTTGCCGCTGTGGTTTTCTTACATATACCAAATAAGATACTTTACTAAAAGCGCGCGTGATGACATTTTTTTTGTTTATATTGGAGAAGTCGATATGGAGCATGCTACGTTACGGACCTTATGTTTCCTGCCAAAGAGCGAAGCGGAATGGAAACTACTTTATTGAAGATTCTTGGTGAAATAAGTCAAGTTTGGCAAGTAAACGATTGCTGTAAACCGCGTAATTGACACTACGATTGTGATATTGTCGCAGACACCTAAACAAAAGCTTGTGACGATTTGTTTATAGCCGATTTTGACAACTGCTCCATTACATCGTAATCTAACACACCTATTTATAGTAAAGCGTCTAGGGTTTACCCTTTTTTCAAAGCTTTGTTTATCATTAAAGTCTTGTTTTTAGCCAGTATTAAGGCCGATCATAATTGATGCTGGCGGGCCTTCAGTATAGTTACTATATATATAGTTCGGCGGATAGAAAACCAGGCAAATTGGCAACTCTGGTTTTTAAAATTAAATTTGAAATTATGGAGAAATGTGCAGGTTTTTACGGAAAAACGGAAAATAATCGCTAGTGGGTGTTGAAAATGACTAGTTCTATGAAAATAAAGTGTGTTTATTAACATTAATCCCACAATTCGAATTTTGAAAAACGTTTGGCTCCGCTTTTGACGTTTATTTGGCTGCCGATTTTTGTATCCGCCGAACTATATGTATAGTAACTATAGCCTTCATCATATTCCTTAAACAGTGTATTTCTTTCTTTTGTTCATTACTGGAGTTCTCCGCAGATAAGTTCATCTTAGTTTTAATAACTCAGTTTAACTTCAATTACTGATTTGTGCTAACGTACTTACTCTAAAAAACAAAAGGTAAAGTGCCCTATTTGCTTAACCCATTATGTCCTAGCGTATGATATATCATACCTCGTCTTCAAAACCTGTTTACTGCTGAATTTCAATAGTTAGCATTGTTAATATATCACTACAAGAGAGATAAGACATCAATCTGATGTGCGTGTGGTATAATTTGTCAGTTTTTGTCATTTCATCTGTATTGTCAATAGTGCAAACTTGCGATAAATGGTGGAAAAAAGTTGAAAAAATGGCGAAAAAAACATTGTCTCCAAAACGCATGAAAAAGTCTACATTTAGTGACGAAACATTACCTGACATGTAAATTGGTATTTATATATAAAGTCTATCACAAAATTCGATAAGAAATCTGTAAACAACTTTGTAATTTGTTTGTTTGAAACTGAGCCTATGAAATATTAAACCTGCGATATTTTGGCCTTGAAAGCATTCCAAATGACGGTTTTGCGTTTCCCGACACATTCGAGCCATAATATAATAGATTATAAAGTTTCACTTCATTTGGTCCAAATTTAGGTATACCCGGGTCATAATGGGTTAAAAAAAACTCAGACAGTGACTTAATCCTGAATCCACAAAAAACCGTTATTGATGCTCTTGGAAGTGCTGTAAGAATTCGATAGTCCAGGAACTATTTGGCACCAACTTTTCAAAAGGACCAATCTGCAAAATGTAAATAAACCGAGTGAGAGTTGTTTTCTGCTGGACCAAGGCGGAAGAAACACTCACTCGGTTTGTTTACATTTTGCATTTTGTCACTAACAGTCTACCGAACAAAAAATCAGTACATCAAAATCCGAACCCACTTTGGTAATAATAAATGCCCATAAAGTGTTTCAAATAGTGCATCAGGTTTCGCATATTCTCTGGAAAGAAGTGAAATAATATCAGTAAACAATATAAACAGCGAAAATTTTAGTGGATATTCACTAACGAAGGAATGCAGAAAAACGACCCGTAAATCTTTCGCGGTTACGTTTCAAATAATCAGGCTTTCCAAGTAACATTGTCACTGGAAAAAGAAACAATGTCACTGCCATTGAAAAAGCAAATAGACTGTTGTTTTTGGTCATCGCATCAATACGCCTAATGTCGAATAAATTTGATTATTTTTGGATTATTTTTGACAAGAGGTAATTTACCAAAATATTATCGTCTTAGAATTGTGGAATTATACTTTTTCAAAACCATTTTCCACCAACACCTGGAAAACAATTTCAACATTCTTGTGTTCGGAAAGAGAATTTTAAATTTCAAAATAAACAAGCATAACATAGTTTCATACTTTTACCACCGACACCTCGTTTTGCTATAATTTTGAAAACGGGGCGCCCAACTAGTTCTCAAATTGCAGCAATACTGGATCTATCTAGTTTCTGGTCTATAACGCAATAAAAAAAATCTGGATACCGTGAAAGCACCAGTCGCCGCACACTAGGTGATATTTTCATCGATTTCATCAAATTGATCATTTGACTGTATTAATCTCAATTTGAAGATATCCATGAAAATATCACCTAGTGCGCGGCGACTTAAACATGTGCGGCGACTAGTGCTTTTACGGTAAGTATTTTTAAAGCACAAGAGAACATGCAGTACTGTCACATCACAATTGTAAAACTTACAATACTATTAATACGTCAGGGAGCACAAAATATTATTGTTTTGATAAACTTGAATTTTTAGAAACAAATGAACAACCACGTTATCATGACGTGAATGAAAATGTAACAAACTTGCAAACATTGGGATACCGAAGGAAATGTAGATCATTTTAATAAAATTATTTAAAAATAGTTCAACTTGCTTTTGTAACGTGATTTAATTTTGCATGCACATTTCATTACAGTATAGTAGTGTTCTCGTAGTAGCAAATTACTATTTTAAGTACACAGTCAATGCACGTGAGCTCTATTCATGTTAATTCAGCACTGTTACCAGTACATTTATATCAATAGTACAAGATTGTGCATTGTCTAAAGATTGTAATGTGCGTTGTTGTAGTTTGTAAAAGTAGTTCAGGCTGTAGTATAATTTGAGAAAGCAATACAAAATATAGGATCATCAATATTTCTATAGAGTTGAGACGATGTTGATGTATAGCCAAGGTATATTATTGCTCATTTTAAATTATCGTCTTATCTCAGTTATAGGAGATATCAGTTTTAAACGAAATGTTGACTAAATTTTACACCTTTGCGGCAAATTTTTCGAGACTGTTGCTCTTTGTCCATTCATTTAAATTAAGTTTCATGATTTACATTATCTAACATCTTATAAGTACAATGGAAGGCTATTTTCTTTTGACATGCGTCATTGTCAAACATAGCTTTGGGAGCAAAACTTAAAATTTGTTTAAAAAATTGTATATTGGTCCTAGGCCGCGGTACCTGTGTCTTTAGTCCTTCTACTACCACTACCACTTTCTCTTCTTCCTCGACAACAACCACAACAAAAGCAACATTGTACAAAGTTTCACAACCTGTTGTACCAACCATCGTAATCAACTCAACTGTTCAAATGTCTTCGACAGTAGGACCAGTGTGCTCCAGCGGTAGAATAGTGAACGTACAGCAACAGCAATCTACAGTGAAAGTTATCAACTTACCGTATGGAAACACGAGCAGTGCTAATACTAGCTGTTCCGCTTCATTGGCCAATAAAAATTACAATCATCATCCGACTCAAACTCACTACCGCGTAGAACCACACGGCGGTGACCAAAACAAAGTGCAAAGATCTGCACCAAACAGATACTCAAAACCGTATTCTAAATGACACTGGCAGGATGATTTCCTTGATTCGGGTCGCTATCCGACGGCGCTTGTGATTCTTTAAATTCGATAACGAATTTTGATGGTAAGTCTGAGAGCAAGTGTATAAGAAAACTCCATCGCACCCACCACCTTAACTCATAAACAGGTACCACGACCACCAAATCGATTATTCGTCATTTGTAATTTTTTTGTTCGTAACTGGTTTCTTGTCATCATCCTTTTTTATTTCGTTTTATATTGAATTTTATTTTGGCATTTTTACTACTATCTACACGAAAGCCGGTAATTGAAATTTGTTGTAAATATTTGCTTTTATTTTAAAGACATAAGTATTTTATCTGGTGATTTGATAATAACATTATTATTCTTTACGTAATTTAAGTGGTAAAAAGAATAAAGTTCACACGAAACAAAAGAGTAAATTACCAAAAAATTAATGTGCAATGGTTGTAATTAGTTACTGTATATTGTTAAATAACATGGAATCCTGGAAGGAAAAGCCAGTCAATTAATACTAAAGCTTTTTTTTTGAGTTTTTTTTATCACTTGAACATCTTACTTTGAACTACGAGGAGAATATGGTCTAGAGGGGTTGTTTTCGTAAATGTTTATTAAAGAGACGGTAAATGTTTATATATTTACATCTTCTGAGCACCATCATCTCTGTTTAAAAATATGTTTAACCCTTTGTCTACATTGGGGCAATTTGACCCCAGGCCAGTTTGCGAAGCTATAACTTTTTTATTTTTCAATGAATCAATCTACTTCTTTCGCGACTAGGTGTGTCTATCGCAGATCTTTTATTATGAAGTTATTTGATCAAATTTCGAAAACTTGCGTTTTGCGACAATTTTATTAGAAAATTTACGTTGCCTGTACATCGGGATCAATTTTACCTTTAAACTACTATATCTCAGCGAAAACTTGCCGGATTTCCGAATTTTCAGATGTTTCAGAAAGGTAATTTAATGGACTAAATGATAAAATTATGAATGGCGATTTAGCGAGGGACCTTTCACAAGGAGGGGTTTTAGTAAAATTACATCGGAAAAATCGAATTTTTTCAGATTTGTGATGTTTATACCACGACATCCTTACCACCTAGAATGATGCTTTCTTCTACAAAAATATACGTGAACACAAAATCTTCAAAGTTACTTGTTGCATTTTACACTTTGCTCACTTACACTTGCTTTGCACTTCGCTCGATTTGTTCACTAGGTGGCGTTAATGCAAGAATAATCAACTTTTTTTGTCTTAATTTATTAAATTTATTAATTCTCTTCGTGTAAACCGTTCTTGCTCGCAGAAAAATTGGACAAATAGACAAGGTCTGCAGTAAACTTGGTCTTGTGACAGATAAAATCTTCAGAATTCAGGAGTTTTTGTCTACGGCTTATTTATTCAAATAGTCGAGACTAGTTTATTCTGAATATTTTGGTGCAAAATTCACTCGCCCGGTGACGCTAGTGACGTATTCATTTTCTTCCGGTACTATGTTCAATTTTTGCGGATTGTTTTAGCATGCATCCTAGCTGAATCGGTACATTACTTAGCTATATAGTATTGCCAATTAATGTTACTAGTTTTATGTTGCGAATTAATGTTGAAGACGACGACCTCTTGTCGAGAAAATATGTTCATACGCAATAAATAAATCAAAACAAAACGCACACTAGCGCCCCCTGGTGATACTGTGCCAAACTGTCTATCATGAGATGCATCTAGTCCATCCAACCAATCTTGCCGAAGACAAGAATTGGTCATCAACTTGTTTAACTGCAACCAATATTTATAAAATGGTACGCGCACCACCTAGTGGATGAATTCTGAACCATTCACCAAGGTTTTATCTACCATCAGACTATGTTCACTTCATATCTTGTCTATCTAATCAACTTTAGAGAGAACAAGAATGATTTACACGACTAGAACCCAACATTTTGAGACCACCACCGATTTTCTTAAGATAAACGCCACCTAGCGAGCAAATCCTATAAAATGCCACAAGTAACTTTGAAGATCTCGTGTTCGCGTATATTTTTGTAGCTGAAGGCATCGTTCTAAAGCTTGCTTTAGATGGTATTGGAATAAAAACAATTGCGTGTATTTCAGCTATTTATTATTGAATTCAAGATCTTTTCTTACACAAATGTAACATTTTCCTCATACTTTTAAAAAACAATACGGATAAAATTATTCGTCACAGTTTCCAAGGAATTTTCGAACTTTTCCTGTAATATGGCTCATTAGGCGGCGCACACTTTCTTCGTCCATCGTTTTGGCTATCTTATTCCACCAGGTCTTCATCTGATTGATGCCTTTGACAACTTTTCCCTTTGCCTTGAGTCTCCTCTTCATGATTGCCCAGTATTTCTCAAAATGTTCAATACTAAAACTTTGTGCCGAAGCGGTGCGGCCACACTGTCGGGAATTTCGGTGCACTTTACGGAAATGCACGGGCAGTTAACTTAGCACTATGCCGGGAAAAACGAGCCTTTATTCGAAGGGCGGCAGAGCTGCAAACGTTCAAAATCATACTGTTAAAATTGCGCCAAAATGAACCAGCTCTGAAATCAGCCACCTATGATTCGCGCTACCTGATAAATGAACTAAGGCCGCTATGGTGAACGCCGCCGTCTAGTAGGTATGTAAACTTTTTTTCCTTTTGCGATTGAGGCAGTCAACTCTCACATGCTATACTGAGCCTGAACTTTAAAGAAAATCATTTTAATTTCAACTAAATGATTTTTTTCCGGGAGCGCCTGTGCGTGTCAAGAGTGTATATAAAAGTGCTTATAATATAATTTACATTGTGTGTTCAATCATAAATGGTTCAGACGCTATTGACACATTCCACGCGCACTTGTACACCAAGAAATCGGTATTTAAAACTGCATATTTCAACTTATATTATACTGGATATGAACCAGTGCTTATTGAACTACAAAGAAAACGTAGTTCTCAACACAATCAACATACAGAACATTTAATAATTAGCATATTGAAGTGTACACATATTAAAAAATGGTGGAAAAAGCGATATTTCTGCGATGATGTCCCGTTACGAAATGCAACCTACCTAAATAACAATCTAAATCAAAAAGTAAATACTACGTAAGAAAGTGCGTTTAACAGACATTATTTAAAACTTGTTTTATAACTTAGTCACAAACGTATTTTTTGATAGCGGGAGCAAAATGTCAATGAAATTCGGGTAGTCGTCGTAACGGGACACGCTGGAATGTGTCTATTAGAATTTCATTTTTTTAGGTATATGCAGCAAGTGTTTTTGTTTAGTTGTACAATTATTGTGATAAGAATTAAAGTGTGAAAAATTTTAAAAATAGATTCTTGCGAACATAGGCTCAATGCATGTTAACTGCCTGTGGGTCTAGAGGCGTTACTGAAAAAATCATTTCATTTGTTGAATGCTGATTTTTTCGATAACTGAAAGTAGCTGACTAGACTGCGTAGGGAAAGTAAAACGCGCGCAAATTCAAAATCAGCCTTTGGATATGTAGGTAACAAATATCTCCGAGTGCTATGATTTGGTGTTGGTGTTGGTGATTTGGTATTTGGTGATTTGGTATTTGGTGGTTGGTGTTACCGTAGAGGGAATATAATAAACTGATGTTTTCCTTTTTTCAAACTCATTGTTTTCTGTCAACGGTTTTCAGCCCTGTAGGGCGGAACTGGTGGCAATTGGGTGGGTTAAGGTCTTTCGAAGCAAACTGGACCCCTTTCTCTGCAAACCATTTTTGAACGACTTTGCTGTAATGACAGCTTACCAAATCGGGCCAAAACATCACGGGACGCTGGTGGGATCGAATGAACGGCAAAATTCATTTTTGTAGACACACAGTTTGGTACAGTTCCGACGTCATTGTCTAATTTGTAACGAAAACTCTCGTTTTTCTGCCACAGTTGCAAATGCCCTGCCAAATTATAAATTTTGTTAAATTTTCTTGGAACGTCCCACTGAGCTGTTGCCAAGTAAAATTTTTGACCTGGCATTTGCCCGAAGTCAGCCTTGACATAGGTTTCATCGTCCATCAGAAGACACCCGTCGAACTTGGTTAGCACCCGCTCGTATAGCTTTCGAGCACGGATTTTGGCCACACTATTTTGTTTTATGGTTCGGTTTGGCTGTTTGCTAGCTCAATACGAGTTGATTCCTTCGCGGAGTCGAATTCTCCTCACGGTACTATGTGCAGCACCGAATTTTCCGGCCAAATCACGGCCCGACAGGTTGGGATTCCTTTTGATGATTTTCAAAATCTTATCACCCAGTTTCCGGTAGACAGTTCCACCCGGATGATTAGCTTTAGACTTCAGAATCGTCGTCAATGTTTCCTTATACCGTTTGATGGCATGGATTTTCAAAAAAAAAAAAACACTATTTTTTCCCTGATTTCGGCTTCCATGTTGTTTGTTTACAAAATACAGTCGTTTTGCGGAATGTCAAAAATACATAGGTGAAGCTAACTAAATTTCCGACACGTGGGCGCCAAGAACTTCCAAATCCGTCCACCAAGAGCGCCACAATATGAGCGAAAGTTTGTTCCAATTCTAAACGTAGCAAGCTTTAGGTGGTAAAGATTTTTCCGACTTATTTTTACTAAAACACCTCCTTGTAAAAGGTTTCCTACTCCAAGTCACCATTCATAATTTTAATAGTTAGTCTATTAAATTGCCTTTCTAAAACACTTGAAAATTTGAAAATCCGACTATTTTTCGCTGAGATATAGTATGTTGAATTTTGGGGTCAAATTGACCTTAATGTACAGATAACGTAAGTATTTTTTTTATACAGACAGAAGGTTAAAGGCGTCTCCCAAAAAAGCGCGGTTTGCGGTAATTATTATAACTCCTGTCTTAAATCAACATTTGAAATACAATGTGAAATTTGGTGGCATTCGATTTTCACTTAATAAATCCACCGGCTGTATTTCAAGCAATAAAAAGAAAGTTGCTGAGGGCTGGTATTTCATTTGTTGAACATGTGTGCCAATACCTGTCAAAATTGGTGCGATAGTTTTTGAGAGACGATGATCACCGATTTTGATTGTATCGAAAAAACCGCATTCCAAAGCAGTCACGCCCATTATTCTCCGCTTAACTACAGGTAGGGTGTGCAACTCGTATGAATATATGAATTTTGGGCATTTTTACTTAAAGTTTAAACGTGAAAACCTAATCTATTCTTGCTTTTAATGAATACGTTGTTATTTTGCATGCAAAAATTTACGAACAAAGAGACAAAAACGAAAGAGATTTTTTTTGGCTGAATTTCGGGAATTTCACATTTGAACTTCCATTTCTATTTCGTGCTAGAAGCTCATTTTTTGAGTTTTCAGGCTGTACAGCCCACAGACAATTGATTTTATAAAAAAAATTTAACTATTCCTACAAATTATTTTTTTGCCCCTCGATTTTTCAAGCCAATTTTCAATGGGGGGAGGGGTGGCAAAAACTTTGAAAATGATTTGCAATGGCCTTATTTCGCATAATGCAGTTGTTTGCAATGTGTCAGTAACCATAAAAATTCGTTCTGTGTACAACTGGCGATTCGTGCAATGTATTCAAAATTGAAGACCTTTAAATTATGTTAAAAAGCAGGAAAAGGAGTATTAATTTTTTCTCCAATTAATGAAGGGACGGTAGGGAAAGAAACGAAAATTTGTTGGTGAAGGAGGGGAAAGAGCGGAAAGGTGAGGAGGCGGGGATGGGGTATTGGTAGCTACGCTTGACAAGTTGTCGTTTTGACTCCTACCTTTTGTCCAATGCTGGAAGGTACATGGGTCGAACCAAGCTATAATCTGAGATTATAACCGAATTCGAACCCACAACACCCGCCAGGGCATGTACCTCGCTGGAACCATAGAGGCGCTGGACTCGAGAACGGTAGGGTTTAAGAAAAAAGTTTATATGTAAATTTATTCAAAATTATGCGTAGAATTAAATTTTGTTTGAGTTTTATCAAAAAAATAAAATTTTGATATTTTTGAAAAATTTGACTAACTTTAAAAAAAAATCCGAAGGAGTATTCATCGATAGCTCTTCACCAGATATTAGGGCATAATTTAAGCTATCTTCAAAAAAATATGCAAATCGGAGGGAATGGTTTTGAGATAATTGACCTTTTATTATTTTTATCATGGTTTTGAAAAGTTTTTTCTTTCAGTGTATTTTTTTCTAAAAATACACTTAATTTCCTACAACTTTTCCTTTGACGCCATTTTGATCAAATAAGTAATTTTCAAGATATGATGTTTTGAAAAAAAAGTAGCATTTCTAAATACGCCCTTTTGAAAAGTTACTATTGACGAAAAAAATCGAAATTAGTGGAAAATGAGTTCTTGCGTGGTACGTAACACATCAGGAAAATTTTATTCCAATCAAAAATAATCGAGTCAAAAATGGCCTTTTTTCAGCGTTTTTAGCTGGAATTGCTGTATAGAAACATTTTCCATCATTGATTAGCTTCAAAAAATTATTGTTTATGAAATATGACAAGTGGCCGTCTTTCCCGCAGGGTCCGTCTTTACCGCCCTTCCCCTATATGAATATTATACAACATGAAGACATGAGGAAACCGCGACTAGTACAATTTGATCTATTGTTTGTGTCCCCTAGGTACCAGATGGTGCATACCGTTACCATGGGTCATAAGCAGAATTTTTTTTCTTTATTGTCGAAAATTCATAGTAGATCGTTTGCATTGGTTGTTATGTGTTGGGTCAATTGGCAACCCTAAACAGATTCGCCACCAGGGCTCTCCAGCGACAGTTCCGTCTGTCACTCGGTTGATGTCACTGTGACAGCATTAGAAATAATCATTACTATTCCATTCGACACAGTTAATGCGAGAACACGTTTTAAATATCTAAGTAATTATATTTTATTTGTAACCGTTAACTACATGAGTTTTACTCGATATTTTATCACCTCGTCCACGGTTACAAAAGTGGCGACGATTTCGCGAGTGACTTCGTTAATTTCGCGAGTCTTCGAATGTTTTCGTGCGATTAACGCGATCTGAATAACCACACCGTACCGCACAATGGAACCTAACCTGCATCAGCAGCAAAATGGTCACCACCGGACACAGCAGCAGCAGCAGATTCCTCCTGGAGTGCAACAGCAACAGCCTATGCAAATGAGCCCTCCACATCAGGCTCGCACGGATGTCATCATCATGCAAATTTTGCAACAACTCCAACAGCAGCAGGCCGTCACCAACCAGCTCCTCCAGCAGCATCGTGAATCTGCACAACAGCAGCAAGGATTCCTGCAGCAGCAAGAACACGTGTTCCGGAATGCCATGTCAGCAATTCAAGTTACTGTTCCCCCCAATCCGGAAGTGATTTTGGACTCGTTGGCTGGGAATATCAGAGAGTTCCAGTACGACCCGGAAAATCAAATCACATTCGCTGCGTGGTATGCCAGATACGAAGATCTTTTTGCGAAAGATGCTGAAAGGATCGACGATGAAGCAAAAGTGAGGTTACTTCTTCGGCGGTTGGGCACAAACGAGCACTACAGGTATGTCAGCTATATTTTACCCAGTGCTCCGAAGGATTTTACCTTCCAAGATACGGTGTCGAAGTTGAAGGGACTTTTCGGCACGAAGGAGTCCACCGTCAAGAAACGTTACAGCACCCTCACCGTCAGCAAGGCAGCGACAGAGGATTATGTTTCTTTTGCCTGTCGTGTCAATAAAATGTGCGTTGAGTTTGAGCTATCCAAGCTCTCAGAACAACATTTTAAATGTTTAATGTTCGTGTGCGGTATGAAATCAGAGTGCGATGCGGAGGTACGCACCAGGTTGCTTACAAAAATAGAAGACAACAACGACGTCACCCTTGAAGCTCTGATGGAGGAATGCCAGAGAATTATCAACTTAAAAAGCGACACAGCGATGATCGAAGAGCCCGTCGGTCAGGTTCAAGCTATCAAAGGAAATCCGCAGCACCGTAAGCCGTTTAGGAAGCGGCCCAGAGAACCACAGAAGGCATCTACACCAGAGGGAGGAAGGACAACTCCAGCTACTCCTTGCTGGAACTGTGGTGCGATGCACTTTTCAAAGTACTGCAGTTTCAAGAGTCACAGGTGTGCCAACTGCAACCAGTTTGGTCACAAGGAAGGATATTGTTCGAGTGCAAAGCGATCCAGTAAGCTGTCAAAACAACCACGTCGTTTCTATACCAAGACCGTCACTGCATCGGTCAGCAGCGTCGAGTGCCAGCGTCGATACGTACAAGTCAAACTCAATGGCACCATAGTACGTTTGCAGCTTGACACAGCATCGGATATAACCATCGTGTCCGACCGAGTGTGGAAAAGAATCGGTCAGCCAGCAAGTGTACCAGCGAGCCAAACGGCCAAGTCAGCGTCGGGAGAGCAGTTGGATTTACAGTGCGAGTTTGTCACCGATGTCGAAATCAACGATACGACGCACAGCGGTCGAATTTTCGTTTCAAGGCATCCAATAAATCTCCTTGGTATCGATCTCATCGACAAGTTTCAGCTTTGGTCATTGCCGATGAATAAATTTTGTAATTTCGTCGGTGGTACTAGCGTCGATGTTGCTTTCCTGCAGAAGGCGTACCCGAAACTATTCAGCAGCACACTGGGGCTCTGCTCCAAATCCAAAATTCATCTTTCGCTGAAAGAAGCTTGTTCGCCTGTTTTCCGCCCGAAACGGCCTGTCTCGTATGCTATGTTGCCAACGGTAGAGGAAGAGCTCAATCGTCTGGAACGTCTACAGATCATTTCGCCTGTGGAGTATTCCGAGTGGGCAGCTCCAATCGTCGTAGTGCGGAAGGCCAACGGGAACGTCCGCATTTGCGGCGACTATTCGACTGGGTTAAACGATCGTCTTCAATCACACCAGTACCCTCTTCCATTACCGCAAGACATTATCTCGAAATTGTCTAATTGCACTGTATTTAGTCAGATTGACTTATCAGACGCTTTCCTTCAGATGGAAGTGGATGAAAGCTGCCGACACCTACTCACCATTAACACTCATCGTGGCCTGTATCAGTACAACAGGCTACCCCCTGGAGTTAAAACTGCGCCAGGCGCTTTCCAGCAGTTGATGGATACAATGTTGGCAGGTCTTCCATGTACCGCAGGCTACATCGACGACGTCATCGTGGGTGGCAAAAACGCTGCCGAACATAAGCGCAATCTCCTAGCAGTGCTACAGCGAATCGAAGAGTTCGGATTCACAATACGTCCGGAAAAATGCTCTTTCGGTCAACAGCAAATCCGGTATTTGGGTCATCTGTTAGATCGTCATGACCTCAGGCCAGATCCAGCAAAGATTAAAGCAATCGAGGACATGCCACCACCGAAAGACATCACGGGAGTTCGCTCATTCCTAGGAGCCATCAATTACTACGGGAAATTCGTTCCGAATATGCGATCTCTTAGGTTCCCGCTAGACCAGCTCCTCAAAAACACCTCTACGTTCGTATGGACACGCGAATGTCAACAGGCGTTTGACAAATTCAAACAGATTCTGTCATCCGAGCTGCTTCTAGCACATTATGATCCCAAGCAAGAGATCATTGTTGCGGCAGATGCATCATCCATCGGCATCGGGGCAACAATCAGCCACAAGTATCCTGATGGCCACGTGAAGGTGATTCAGCATGCTTCTCGGGCACTCACACCGGTGGAGCAGCGCTATTCTCAAATCGATCGGGAAGGACTGGCAATAATCTACGCAGTTACGAAATTCCATAAATTCATTTTCGGGAGACGGTTCCGGCTTCAAACCGACCATGCGCCACTGCTGAGGATTTTCGGGTCCAAAAAGGGGATTCCGATCTACACTGCAAATCGCCTCCAGCGGTGGGCTTTATCCCTCTTCTCGTACGACTTCTCGATTGAGCACGTCTCGACCAATAAATTCGGCAATGCTGACGTGTTGTCGCGGCTCATCGATCAGCACACCAAACCAGATGAAGATGTCATCGTTGCCTGTACCACCTTAGAGGAAGAGTTGAGGTCAGTAGCTGTAGATAGTACTAATCAACTGCCCCTCAGTTTCAGTATGATTGAAAAAGCGACGGCATCTGACTCGTTGCTTCGGAAAGTTCACCGTTTCATTCGTGATGGCTGGCCCAAATCTAAATCCGAAATCAGCGATCCGGAGATGCTTCGGTTCTTCAACCGTCAGGAGGCCCTGTCGGTAGTTCAAGGCAGTGTGATGTTCGGCGACAGACTGGTAATACCGACCACTTTCCGCAGGCGGTGTCTCAACCAGCTACACAAGGGCCACCCTGGCATACAGCGAATGAAGGCCATCGCACGTAGCTTCGTGTACTGGCCAGGAATGGACAACGAAATCGTGAGCTTCGTCAAGGGTTGTCGACACTGTGCGGCTGCAGCACGGTCGCCACCGAAAGCAGAACCTGAGAGATGGTATCCCACAACGGCTCCTTGGCAGCGAGTTCATGCCGATTTTGCGGGCCCCTTGGACGGAGAATATTACCTTCTCATCATCGATGCGCACACCAAGTGGCCGGAAATTTTCCCCACTCGTCAGATAACTTCAAAGGCTACAATCAACCTCATGCGCACGCTGTTCGCCAACAAGGGGATGCCGGAGCTTCTCGTGACAGACAACGGTACGCAATTCAAAAGTGCGGAATTCAGCGAGTTCTGCTGCGAAAACGGCATTCGTCATATGACAACGGCTCCTTTTCATCCACAATCGAACGGTCAAGCCGAACGATTTGTGGACACCTTCAAAAGGGCAGTTAAGAAAATTCAGGAGGGAGAAGGTTCGGTCAAGCTTGCGCTGGACATTTTCCTTCTGACTTACCGTTCCACACCAAATCCCAACGTTCCAGGTGGGAAGTCACCAGCAGAGGCGATGTACAATCGTCCGCTAAGAACATCGTTAGATCTTCTACGACCACCGTCAATTCCTGAACCGCAACTGAACCGCCAGGGTTCTTCCAAAGCACGGTCGTTCAATCCAAAGGATTCCGTATATGCTAAAATTTATGCCAACAATAAGTGGTCGTGGCTCCCTGGAACGGTAGTAGAGAGGATCGGCACAGTGATGTACAACATCTGGATGGACAACGGGAAGCTGGTCAGATCACATCTCAACCAGCTCAGACAACGAGTTGCTCCTAAAATAACAACGAAGGCGCAGGCGAAACAACGTCTTCCACTCAGCATCTTGCTCGACGAGTGGAAACTACCTATGCCAGCATTAGCAACACCCCAGGCAACCCGATTGTCAGAAACGGAAGTCCTGGAGCAATCACGGTCCACGATAGTTCCAGCATCACCCGCTACACCTGCAAGTGGCCTTTCAACATCAGCGTCTTCACCATCGACGGCTTTCGAGTCTGCGGCTGATAGCTCACCGGCAGTACAACTACCTCGGCGCTCTTCTCGAACCAGAAGACCACCGCAACGGTTCCAGCCGTACCTTCGGTACTAGGAGGGAGATGTCGGGTCAATTGGCAACCCTAAACAGATTCGCCACCAGGGCTCTCCAGCGACAGTTCCGTCTGTCACTCGGTTGATGTCACTGTGACAGCATTAGAAATAATCATTACTATTCCATTCGACACAGTTAATGCGAGAACACGTTTTAAATATCTAAGTAATTATATTTTATTTGTAACCGTTAACTACATGAGTTTTACTCGATATTTTATCACCTCGTCCACGGTTACAAAATTATGATAAATTATTGCTGTGATATTATTTCTAAAATAAAAGTTACAAAAGAATCTGCGTAGTATAGCTTTCTAATAACTGTAGCATTGCTTGCACTCAGTCGTGAAATCAATATTCTCGCGCTACCTGATTTCGACGCCCGACCGGTTTCCTACGACAAAGTTTTATAAAATCCACGTGATGTGACTCATGTCGCTGGTTTTATGTTTGTATCTTTATAAGCCAGCAATGGGTTGCGTAAGATGGAAGAAGGAATGCAATTTAAGTTACCTATACTGCCGGTGGAAGCATAACTGTCCCATGTTACATTTTCTCATTTTCGACATTTTGTTGTCTAACGTTATAATTATATGTGTATTTTTATAATATGAATTGAAAACATGGTGTTTATACTAGAAAAACTCGAAAAAATTTAAAGACAATTTGTCCCACTGGAAAAATGGACGCATATTTGTCTCGCTGCATATACCTTTTCATATAAAATGGTTTCAAGTTGTATACAAAATTTAGTGCAGTTTTTAAACATTATCTCAAAGAGGGACTAATCAGAACATCAAAACTAAGTAATTTTAGAAAAATCAGATTTTCAACTTTGAATGCGTTTTGTAACATGGGACAGATATGCTTCCAGCGGCAGTAGAGCAAACAATGAGTTTTTTTGCACAACTCAAATATTGACCCACACATATGCAATGTATTTTTTTTGGTATATGTCATGAAAATTGAAAGTAAATCATTTTAAAAATGCTGCCCTTGAAAAACCATATTGCATTTTATTTATTCTGCTCTTGACTAGATTGAACAATGTTTCATTAATGATTAGGAATGAAAAAATAAGAGCAACTACGATAGTTACTAATAATACTTTTTGAAATTGAATGCGATTTGAAAATTCTATGACCCAAGAAAATCGCCAGATTCTAACGACTTATTTGTGTCAACATTTAGGCACTAGAAATCGAAGCGAGCTTTGGTATTCATAAAACGCTTTCAATTTAAAAAGTTTACGGAACGTATTTTTGGCCAATAAATTCCATTTTCTGCATATGTGAGAAAATATTTCCGAAAGGCAATTATAAAGCACCATTATGAACATAAGAACATAACACAAATTCTTCAATGTCAGATCAAAAGATTGCACGCTGAAATGTATAAATATGCTGCAAATATAAGTGAGTGGAACTTTGGTTTATTTTTTCATACCAGAATAGAAATCTTTGTTCTCTACTGATGATCTGAAGTAAGATTGTTTTATAATACAGCCTTGATTGATGTGAATAAAATCGTGTAGTTTTGGAAACCATCAGTGAGTGCGGTATCAAGCAAGTAGTAGTTTCTATTTCTTCGGTCTTATTAAGTGCTTGTGACGAAAAAGTTTTTTATGTCCATTTAATTCAACAACAGACTACTTGCATTTTTGCGAAAAATAGTTAATACAATTAAGGCTATTATAGCACTAGCACTACATATTGCCGATGGACACATATCCCCTAACATTATTATTCGATACGTGAAAAAATTGAAAAGATTATATTCCTTTGAGAAAATTTACGCTGAAGAGGCTTTGAAAGCGAAGACCGTCGAGAGACGGTATTGCCTGTTAGAGGATTAGTTCGATTGCATAAAATCGGTCTCTCGTTTGTAAATAATGCATACTAATATTATACTGATGTTTTTTTATTTTTCAATATATGTTATTCGAGTTAGTATATCAAATATGCTAAATAATTAACAATACACAAAATTTTAAACCCTGGTGTTTGGGAAACTTAAATGCACTGGATTTAAGTTTCTTACGTTGCATATAATCACATGTTCTATAACATTTTGCAATATTTTTCATCCGTTCTGTTTTGACAGTTAAACAGCTAAAAATGATTTTTCCTTGAAATCATGCGTGTGTTCGGGCATGAATTAGCAGGTTTACTATATGTAGCAAATTTCTATAACTCAATTAAAATTTGATTAGTAGTAGATTATTGAAACTATTGCATGCATCTGTTAAAAGTTTATTATCTATCTCTGTTGTTCACTGTGGTCATGGTGTAGTAGTTTTTTATTAGATTTAAAAAAAACAGTGATTTCGATGATAGTAGCTTTATCTGATAAAAATGGTCGGTGTCAGGGAAAAAATTGTGTACATATATGTAACACTATAAACTCTTAATATAGCCTGCGGTCTATAGTAGTAACGTTTTTTAATTACTTTGCAACATAATTTAAAGGTACATCAAACAAACATTCACAAAACACTTCAACTCATCAAATATGTTCATCTTTTTAACGTATGATATATTTTAGGAGATTTTCAACAATTGTTTTCTTTGTTTTCCTATACAATTTCAACAGACGACGTGGGAGACGACGAATCCAGCTGGCATGACCGTGTCAGTTCCGGATTTGACCGATTGGTAGCATTCGCGTCAACTGAACTGGACAAAACTCGACGTTCTAACGAAGATGCACCACCATTATCGACGAGTTGCACTACATCTCCGGATTCGGGTATTAATCAAAGCGACCACAGTCGTACATTTTTATCTTCGTCATCATCGTCATCGCAGCTAGACGTTCCACCGAGTAGTGGTAGCTCCGGTAGCAGTACAGGTAGTGGTTTGTCGAAACACGTTGTGCCAATTATAAAATCATCACCTGCTGAACCGGTTGAGAGCCCTCCATTGTCTGATGTCGGTCTACCACGGACGCCTAGCCCTTCATCAAGTCCCCCTTTATTGTACCAGTCTTCAGTAGTTGCACCTGCTGCGCACAATCTTCTTCACGCAGGAAACAATCTGAAAATTCCTCTGAAGTATCAACGACAGTCAAAAATATCATCAGAGAAACATTATAAAAAGAAATTTCGTGAACGTAACTGGGAAGAATATGAAGAAAGTCTCGGAGGACGCTTGAGCTCTACTGGTAGCGCAGAGCCACTCGAACAAGATTATGCCGATGGATTCGGAGCATCTTCGAATACAAATGTTAGCACAGGGCTGCTGTCTGCCAACAAATTGGACAGCATGGCTTCAAATACATCGGATAACCTTATACACCACCATAAACACAAATCAGCAAAGTTTCGACCGAAAGGCAAAGACTGGAACTGGGACGATGAACATTCGAACACATCCTCTTCTAGTTCACATCGACATAGATCCGGCCATACTCCAACGTGATAGGCTCTGAGGAACTCTTGAGAGCCAATATTGAATGGGTCACCTTTAACATAGTTTGATTTATAAATCTATCAAATATTTTCCCTATTTCTACTTTGTTTGCATATTAACTAAATTGAATATCAGGTAGTTAATGTATAACAGTACAACATCAAATTTCTATTATGGTTGTGGCAGGTCATTGCTCAATGCCGTTAAAAACTAGATCCCAACAATTCGAATGTTATATACGCCAGTAGTTTTCGAGTTTCACATGTAAGACTGAATTTAAACCAAAATAGTCGAATTATTTCACTTTACGGATTAGTTGCTTGACATTTTGAAAAATCTCTATTCTACTCTCAATTAATCTTCTATTGCATTTTCAATTGAATTTTTTAAATTCCAATTGAAGCATTGAATATTAATTCTTATTTGTCATGCATTTCTCAATGCTATTGTTGTGTATAATTAAACAGTAGTGGACATACTACTTTAAACACAAAATATTTCGTAGATAATTACCGTGTAGTGAGTATTTTGCGTTCATAGTAGGTAGTAAGATTCAATAGAATATTTTCAGCTTGGTTCATATTTGCGCCAGGACTAACAATGGCACTCATGGCATATTTTTTCTGACTATTTTGAAAATTTAAAATATTCTAATGGTAAAACATGCCACACAAATCAATTCTTGATCTGGCCAAGATTTTTTTCCAAGAAATTTTCTCGATCAGAACTGGCCCACGATGTACCTATCGTTGTGTTATCCCAAGCAGAACGTTAAAAACAAAAAAAAAGACATCGAAATTTCCTAATCTAAATTCACTAATTGACTAAAGTACTGAAACATGCAATTATGTAGGCATATGTATTATACTGCCGCTATTCGCACAACTGTCACAATTTCTATAGAGTTTCCTATATAAATGGGACTGTTATGCGAATAGCGGCAGTATAAGTCTTTAAAATGCGTCAAAACACCTATACTAATAGCAATTTTTGATATACAATTGTGTTTAGTGTTTTCAATCTTAACCCATTATGATCCGGCGTATAATATTAATTGATATTAAATTTCATACGCTGGGACATAATAGATTAACCTTCTTTGTCCCATGATAGCACAGGGGGCCTGTGACTTCCGATACTGAAATAAATCGGTTAAATTTTTAAAGCTTTGAAATATGTCAGATTTATGATTGAATATGATTGATTTCAGAACGTAATAGAAACATTATTGCATAAACTGAAAAGTTTTGCTTTACGGATTGTTTATTAATAACTTATCAGTTGATCAAAAACTGTAAACAACCCAAATAGGTACACTTGAGATTGAGAGGGTGAAGGCATATGTATATGTCTTTTGTTTAGATATTTTAATATATGTATATTTCATTGGTACTACAATGGCCTGAATGTCTCAAGCCTGACATATTCCAACGTATCAAAATAAGCGAATCTTAAACCTAATAAAGTTTATATGTTTTCGATTTCCACATTCAAAGGTAAACTCCTCTTATACATGATAGAAGAGTGTTATGAAACATAGGTGATTTATAGTACTATCTCCAGGATGTGAGAAAACGTAAAGGAAAAGCGGAGCGAAAATTTTTATAAGGGAGGGTCATTGAAGTAACACTTACTAGGTTCGTAGGTCATACCTTTTAACCAAGCTTGGATATCCACGGGTTGGACCAAGCTATAATAGAATTCAATTATTACTGAATTCGATCCCTACTTTTCCGATAGGCTTCCGTGACTCAATGAAAATAAAGCTAGGCTGATCGTACAAACGTATTGGTACCACGCCTGTATCATACAGTAAAAGCAATCGAAGCGCGCGGGAACTACGTCAAAAGGGTTGTTTTTTTATTATAGATTGCGTTGAAATTTTTCAACCACGTAGTGTTGTTGCCATGAGCACATGGTTTGTTGTATCTGTTTTCTTTACTAATATGATCAAACATGTCTTTCCTCCTAACCTGTCTATTTATTATCATTTCAAGGGATACGGGACGTAATTAGCAGCTATTTTTACTGTGGAACTGTATATTGATTCTTATTTCACCAAATCTTTGGCAAGTAGCTTGTAAAATTGGTGACCTAAGAACACTTTACTTTCCAGTTTATGCCAGGGATTTGGTTTGCGTGGAGGGCATGATGTCCCGTAACGCTGGAATGTGCCTTAGAGGTTAGTTCAACCCGCGGGTCTCCTAACTTTGTAAAAAGGAACAAACTATGAAAATAGTAAATGTTACTTCAATGACCCTCCTGCTATCTAGTTTTCAACTCTGTCACCTTATCCGTCTTATTCCGCCTTAAGGAAACTATAAAACATATGTTTATCATTACTTTCATTTGCCATTTCCTTCTGCTATTGGAAAGGCTGAAACGATAGTCTCAGTTATTCAAATGTCTGGCTTCATTAATAAGTCTTGCTGACTTAACATAAACATAAGATTGATCTATTCCAGTAAACTGGGTTTTATGACGAAACGTCTTCCCTACTCTGAACAGCAATACTTTAAAACTGTCAAAATGTACAATGAAATATCGAACGATCATTTTAGGCGTAGTAAACGCAATAACCGTGGTCTGATGAGCCACTCTTCCATAGAAACATGGAAGTTTTTTCGGTACAAAATGTTTTCTGTAATCATAGTGGATAGGATTGTAACTTTCACCCAAATTGGAGAATTGTGATACAAAACCTTAAAATTATCTTTTACATTATCTGGGAAAAAATTATCGATTTGTCTACAGATACATGTACCTTAAAAGGCAACTCTTTGAAACCAAGATATTACGTGTATTTCCGTGCATGAAGAATGATGATGGTAAGAGGCAAACAGACCAACTTTCATTTCATAGTCAGTTTAACCATTACACATTGAATTTCACTGGCAAAGCACAAATTTTTTGATTTAATCGTAAAATACGCTTTTTGCATTGTTTTAAAAATATACGAATTCGCACATTTGAAATGTTTGACGAATACGCACATTTGACAATTGAAACATGGTATATTTTGGCTCAATGTTTAACAGTATATAGAACAAAGTGTGATCAGAGGCACATCAATGTTTGTAATTGAGCAACAGTTGGTGGGTTTTCAAGTAGTGTCATTATAACAAATTGTCGAAGTCAAAAAAAAGTTTTAGCAATAACCACAAAAGATTCGTCCTTTTGACCGACTTCACCATTTGTTATTTTTTAGAATTGAAGCATTTAGTTCCTCGCTTTTCCACTAGATCTGACTTGTGACTTGAAAATTCGTTTTTATATTTTGTGGCAGAACGAGAATAAAAATGCCATCAAGAGCTTTTTTCCACTAGGCATACAATAAAGGATTTCCCATAGGCATTTGATGTACCTTTAACATGGTAACTATTTGAAATCCAGAAACAAGCTTATATTATTTCGGTATTTACACATTTCCGTTGTCAAAGTAAGTACTTATACAGAGATACCTCGATATAAGACAATTTATAATTTCTAAAAGTTGTCTTATATCGAAATTGTCTTATATCGAAACATGGTTTTTTCAAAAAAAATTTGCATTAGCGGTCGCCAGTTTTGCTCTGTGTTATATGTTTACGGTTTTTGAACTATTTATTATTGTTTGAACTATTAGTTTTTTACTATTTTTGGGGTTATTTTGAAATAATGAATAATGACTTTGCTTATAACCAACCATGTCCAAAACACAAGCACGTATGTATCATAGATTTACAACAAAAATTCTTGCTTGCTTGGTATTCTTGCTGGTATTATTTTTTATTTCGTCAAATATCAGCTAAATGAGTAGGGTGACGACGCGCGAAATTATTTAACTTCACGGCAGCTGTGTTATTTTTGAAAACAAAATTGACTGCGCTAAGGTGTTGTCTGCATTCGTCCTTACATAAAGAGTTTTTACAAGAGCATCTGTTTTGTTGCTTACTTTTAGATGATTTAGATGCAATACACTGTTAGTACATCGTGTACCTTGGTAAGCTTCTTTTAACCTGTATAACCATTTTAAATTGAGGAATAATTGCATATTTTGGCTCAATGTTTAACAGTATATAGAACAAAGTGTGATCAGAGGCACATCAATGTTTGTAATTGAGCAACAGTTGGTGGGTTTTCAAGTAGTGTCATTATAACAAATTGTCGAAGTCAAAAAAAAGTTTTAGCAATAACCACAAAAGATTCGTCCTTTTGACCGACTTCACCATTTGTTATTTTTTAGAATTGAAGCATTTAGTTCCTCGCTTTTCCACTAGATCTGACTTGTGACTTGAAAATTCGTTTTTATATTTTGTGGCAGAACGAGAATAAAAATGCCATCAAGAGCTTTTTTCCACTAGGCATACAATAAAGGATTTCCCATAGGCATTTGATGTACCTTTAACATGGTAACTATTTGAAATCCAGAAACAAGCTTATATTATTTCGGTATTTACACATTTCCGTTGTCAAAGTAAGTACTTATACAGAGATACCTCGATATAAGACAATTTATAATTTCTAAAAGTTGTCTTATATCGAAATTGTCTTATATCGAAACATGGTTTTTTCAAAAAAAATTTGCATTAGCGGTCGCCAGTTTTGCTCTGTGTTATATGTTTACGGTTTTTGAACTATTTATTATTGTTTGAACTATTAGTTTTTTACTATTTTTGGGGTTATTTTGAAATAATGAACATCTTCATGGCACCGATTTCAGAATGGAAAATCAGCTCTGGTATCGTTATCAGCTATGTCAAAGGGATTTGTTTCGATATAAGACAAAACTGTCTTATATCGAATTGTCTTATATCGAGGATATTTTATAACGAGGCTGTCTTATATCGTGGTATACCTGTACACACAATATATTAAACCAGTGCCTCCCAGTTGGCCTCGAGATACGATACTGGTCTAGTAAGCCAGTCGTCGTATGTTCGAATCTCTGTTAGAGTTTGTTAGAGTCAATAGGACCGTTGGACCGGCTCCGCAATTATACTGTACTCCAACAACAGCTGGCTGCGAAGTCTGTCGAATAAAAACAGATGGTCAAGTTTCGATAACGAAATGTAGCACATAGACTTTGCTTATAACCAACCATGTCCAAAACACAAGCACGTATGTATCATAGATTTACAACAAAAATTCTTGCTTGCTTGGTATTCTTGCTGGTATTATTTTTTATTTCGTCAAATATCAGCTAAATGAGTAGGGTGACGACGCGCGAAATTATTTAACTTCACGGCAGCTGTGTTATTTTTGAAAACAAAATTGACTGCGCTAAGGTGTTGTCTGCATTCGTCCTTACATAAAGAGTTTTTACAAGAGCATCTGTTTTGTTGCTTACTTTTAGATGATTTAGATGCAATACACTGTTAGTACATCGTGTACCTTGGTAAGCTTCTTTTAACCTGTATAACCATTTTAAATTGAGGAATAATTGCTCAGCGATAATCGCGTGGTCAATTACTACAAATTATATAGATGATGCGTTCTGACCTGTTGACATTGGTCGATGAGTAATGTTGACCGTTGGCCAATATTACAGATCGGAACGCGAGTTTTATTTCTGAATGTTGACTTTAAAAATTGCTACATTGCCCATTCGTACGATATGTGCGCAATAAAAATGTAACCATCGCTGAGTTTTCATTTCCCTGGTTGTGAAAAAATGTTCGTTCTTCTATTTTAAGATGTATAAGTTTTGGCACATTCTCAAAAAATTCAGGTAAAGATTTTTCCCAGAAAATGGTCTTTTTACACAAAGTTTGATATTATCATTTCACTTGTGTTTAACCAGTTTGAGATTCTTAAATTTAGGTAACAGAGATAAAATAAATAGTAGTTGATTTCATAAAAGCGGTTACAGAAATCAAGATTTCTAAGCTTAATTTTTAAAATTAAAGAAGTCATTATTATTTGAAGTCGTTGGTTCTCGCATAATTTTGTAAACGAGTGATTTTTACACTTAATCATTTTCTATATATTTTAAATTTATTTTTAATAACGTTTTCTTATATAACAAAATGCATAAATAGTAAAAATCCATACCCTGGAATACACTTCCGTTAGAATTTCCTAATTAATACGCTGTTGTTCCTTATGTCGACTTTCTGCCCGTCACATTTTATATATTTAAACAATGAAAACTGCCATCAGCTACTATTAAATTATAGAAGCATGATTGTTTTACGTTTTTTAGCATAGTGGCCTCTAAGACAGCTGTCGAAAAACTACTAGCAATTGAAAAGGTTTGGTATATAAAACGAACCTAGCTAGAACGTACAAATTAAGAAACAATAGTTGAAGGTTTAGCTGCAACATGCTGTAAACATAAAAGTTTCATGTATATAACAACCCATAATCGCCACGAGACAATTATTAATATGAATAATTTTTCTTATAAACGACATAACGCGTCGTATATACTGTAAAAAGTCATTATTCGTAGCTAACAGTAACTGAAGAAGTATTTTGTAAATATCTAAATACTTACGAAATTTTACGGGGTTTTAAGAACTTGTTTCACTCACTAAAAATGTACAGTGTGTCAAAATAGTTTAGCTCTCATAAATCACGAATAAAATAAATAAATAAATAAATAAAAAATTTAGTTTCAACTGTGAGCGAATAATCTTGTATTTAGGATTTCAATGAATTCAAATCCACTAGCATAATGAAATAATCTGACCTGAACAACTGAAAGAATTAAGGATGTAAACATTACAAAAAATGTATGAATCAACAAGTAATAGATGAAAGTGTGACCGGTCGCACTCACCATGATGGCTAGTTTCTTTAGCATTGATATTTCTGGATTTACTCCTATGGCTTCAATATGTTTTGCATCATAGAGCAGAGAATGATGTTTTGATTTAGCGCATGCTAATCCTTTTAACTAAACGAAGATTCTTGCCATGTTGGTGAGACTTTTTTAATTGCCGCATAAAATTTATCACATCGATATATTCGCATTGTTTATTTCTAATTTTCGATTTTCACACTCATCAATAGTGTACATACTAACCATAAAATATTTATTTTAAAAAACGCAGACACGATGCTAATTGTTTTTTATTGTTCGTTTTAATTAGCTGTATTTTTAATTATGTTTCATCTGTAAATATTTATAGTAGCAACACATTAGAACAAATTAGATTGACAGATGGTGGATCGTTTATGCCCTCATTTAAATTAAAATATACCGATGCTAAGATGCCTACGAAAAAAACAAATGAAGTAGAAATACAGCCTAAGTAGTCCCATTTTATGATCGCCATGGTGTCAACCGCAGTACTACTACTCCAAGTAAAATATTAAAATAAAGTTATTCCATACCATAAAACATAGTGTGTTTGCGCTAAATGATCATATCACAGAAATCTGCAATTAATGCCCTCTTAAGGTTGAAGGATACAAAATACCGTATGGTCGCCATCTACCGCTCATTTAAAAACGATTCTAGTTTAGTTTGTCCATAGCAAATCTGAATTGAGGTCCATCAAATCCCAATTTGCGTCATAAGATACATAAAACAATTGTTTTACTTGGTTTCTAAATATTTCATAATAGTGACTTTTTTAAAAAAAATGTAAGAGGCCATCCATATGCCACGTGGACAGCTTAGAGGGGGGTGGGGGGTATGAAAATGTCCACGCTTGTCCACGGAAGGGGGGAGGGGGTATGGAAAATGTCCACGTGGACAAGTTTTTTTTCTTACAAAAAATAGAAATTAGAAACAGCAATGTTGAATTGATTCTACATATGTATTAGCATTAACCATTGATCAGTGATTGTTTTTGAGCTCAAATAAAGATTTATCTTCTGAGGCATATGTTGACCTAAACACATGAACCGATCATTACAAAGACACACATCTGGTATAAATCTTATCGAAAAGATTAAGCCTGCGTTAGTACACATAGCTGTTGAACCTGCCGAACCTGACATTTGATGTAATGCAGTAATAAAGATGTTATTATTGTTTTACAATCCTTGCCCTCTTTTGAAAATGATAAAGGTCCAGTCACGTGACTCATTTATCATTAAGGTCGCGCTTGCACCAAATGTGGATTGTAGTTTGCCTCAAAATCAAATGCAAGGGCATCCATGGGCAACGTATTTCCAAAAGGATTCGCCTGCAGAAAATTTTATGATTCACATCGCATCGGAAAGGTCTTGTGTTGTATTGAAGTAGACGGCCAAACTAAGGTGCTTTGGTTAGACAAAGATACTCTGGACAGAGATGAATCGTCAAGCGAAAGTCAAGTTGAAACGGACTTTATTGTAGTCGATAATAATTTGCAGTAGACAAGATCACAAGAATTAAGGTTCTAACACCTTACATACGGATTATAGTACGCTGCGGAAAATTGATGGAAAATCAATGGAAAAACTCAGATTTCCTCAACGACTGAAAATCCGTATGCCTTGTGTCGGAGACTGGAGCTTCCATTCACGTAAGCTTTTTCAATAAATACTGCATAAATCAAGTTGAAAATAAAATTTAGCAGAATGCATTTCAGTTTTGTTAAATTTGACATAAGCAAAAAAAATGTCCACGTGGACACACAGGGGAGGGGGGTGGGGGTTGAGCCAATATCCACGTTTGTCCACGGAGGGGGACGGGGGGGTTGAAAATTGGTATTTTTCTGTCCACGTGGTATCTGGATGGCCCCTAATGAAATCGCATGACCCCTTTTACCGCTCACTTAAAATATGATGATCCATTCACGTCCATATGGGTGCCATTTACCGCTCATATTTTTTACTGTTACCAAATAAATAAAACCCGCGTCTTGACCCTTGTTTTGGGTTTGCTGTTGACTTATTTCATGTTTATTTATGTACTAGCTGACCCGACAAACTTCGTATTGCAACAAATTAAACCGTGTTGTGCATAAATCCTGAATCTCGGATGACCTTTATCACAATCTCGAGTTTTGCAAGTTTCTGAGTAGTTCATGGGTGTTTTAATATACATAGAAAACAATTCCCCCCATTACATAGCCTGATAAAGTAAAGCGGATAGCGTTTAAATATTCGCCATCATTACAAACCATTTCGCCGAATACCATTTTGCGGAACACCAATTCTCGGTTGACCATAACGCGGAATATAGAGTTTCGCAGAATACCATTTCGCGAAGAACCTTACGCGGGATGTACTATTTCACGGAAATTCTTTTCGTAGAAAGTACCATTCCGCAGGGGTGACCCAACTGAAGGAAAGTAATAGAGGTCAATAGATCTAGGAAAATAAATAAACCTAGATAGAGGTGATCTCCACGGAAGGCTTTACCTAAAAAGGTAAAGGGTCTTAATTCATCATAGAAAAAATTCATGCCTCCAGAAACACCCACATGCCATATATGGTTCCATTTGATTAATTAATTCTCGAGTTATGAGGAAATTTGTACTTCATTTGTGTAGGAGCCCCCCTCCTAAAGTAAGGAGAGGTTTCAATGCATACATAGCAGTTTTCAAGCCGGCATAAAAACCCAATATCTTTTCGACTGGAGAAACAAAGATATGCTTATCAATACAAAACATTAAACAGAAAGTTACAATTATCGAACATAACAAAAACTACCGAAAATCAAATAAAAGAAAGTTAAAATCAGCCTGATTATACGCTAGAGCCAGTCGACGAATTGGTTCATACTGGCATTAATTTGTGCGATGCGCGTTCAACCGAAGAAGCTGTTGATGGCGTTGTGGGCGTCGAGAGCAATGAAGTTGAAGCATCGACAGAATGGTTGGACAATCATATCTACCACCGAGGATTTTTTGAGTAGTTCGAGCCATGATGTCTTTACGTCGCTTTTCGAGGGGTTTAGTTCTTATTAGGAGGCACTGGTCCGTATAGGGCGGTAGGTTGTCAGAATTTCTCCATGGTAGTGTACGGCAAACCCTTAAAACAAATTGTTTCTGTACGCGTTCGATTTGTTTTATCCAGTTATCGTAAAAGGGATCCCAAACAGCGCAAGTTTACTCTAAAATTGACCGCAACCGCGAGCAAGACAAGGTCCGCAAGGTACCAGTGTCTTCGAACTCCTTGCCAATTCTCATAACCAGTCCAAGTTGTCGATTAGCCTTGCTGATACTCATGGAATAATGCTGCCTGAATGTCAGTTGAGCATCCAAGACTACACCGAGATCGGTGACTACTTCGCAGCGCTACAGAAGTATTCCGTCAATGCGATAGTCATACTCATGCACCATAGGCTGCTTTTTACGATGAAAGCTGATTGCAGTGCATTTAGAAATGCTTAGCGACATGCAATTTCTGGAGCACCAGTCTGCGAATAAATCAACCAGCGCTTGAAGACTATTACAATCATTGCGAGACGCTGAAAGATCTTAGTGTCATCTGCGTACAACAATCGTGTGCCACGTGGTAATAGTTTGGTAACATCGTTAATGAACAATGAAAACAGGTCCTAATATGCTGCCTTGAGGGACTCCAGAATTGTTGATGAACCAGCCAGATTGAGATGCACCAAACTTTACAGCAATTTTATTTTATTTTTCGATTACGTAAGTAGGATTCAAACCATGCTACCATTGCAGTGGAAGCAGAGTTTATCACATTTTGCACAAAGTAACCCATGATCGACACGATCAAATGCAGCTTTTAGGTCAGTATAGATAGCATCTATCTGGATACTCAGTTCCATAGCACGTAGGCAAAATGAGGTAAATTCCATTAAATTTGTAGTTACAGTCCTGTTAGCGAAGGATCCGTATTGTGCAGTAGAGATATAGTTTTTTACGGTGAACATCAAATGATTGTGTTCGTCCGTTGTGGAAGGCCCTACGTTGTGCTTTCTAATTTTCTTTCCTAGCCTCTGCCAATTGTAGTAAACTGTACCGAGCAATTAGGGCCTGGTGAATTTGGATCACTGAATGGAAAAGCACGGGTTTTCGTTACGTTTGATTACAGAATAGTACACTGGCTTAACTATACTTCAATTATATTTCACTTGTACTATACAGATTAACAATTGTAGGATACTGGCGGCTGCTGGTAAGCAGACCGGCAGTGGCACTAAGTCAACTACATTTCGTACTAATCTAGCCGCGTAACAGTGGTGGCAACAGATTCTACTGCTATACTGAACTAGACTGGACGGCAGCCAAGTAGATAATGAGAAATGCGAATACTGACCAGCATCTGAACTGGTTTATATAGATTTTGGTAACAATAGCGTGAGGCGCAACAAAGACTTATTCTTCTAATGGAAGCGGGAAACATAGCGTGGCTTCCTTGCAGGTCACTCACGAGTGGCAACAGTGATACCGACCGAAGTACGGGCGGCGTGTCCAAACAGATTGTAAATAATAGCGTCGAACACTTTCGAGCAAGCGCACAAACAGGAAATCCCACGATATTGTTCCACATTACGTTTGTCCCCCTTTTTGAACACCGGAAACATAAAAGACTTTCCAGCTGCAAGAGAACTGTTGGCATTGCAAAGAAAGGTTAGAAATGGAGGCAAGCGGTGATTTAAGCCTCAAAACAATTTTTCAGAAGAGCAGCGGGAATGCCATCGGGTCCTGGACGAAATGACTTTTTCAAATTTACGATAGCTTAGCAACTTCCTCGTCCAAAATTATGAAGATGCCTGCAGTGAAGCGATCTCGTCTGTCGAAGCACACACGGGATTGAAGACGCTTGCTAAGTGCTCAGCAAATAACTCACATTTGCTGCTGTCGGTAGAAGCTTCACTATGCCGCAGGAACATACTAGATGGAGGCCCGTCCTCTTTACGCTTCGAGTTTGCGAACTTCCAAAAGCTTTTTGGATTTGAGCGCAGGTTGCGTTCAGTCTTACCTACATAATCTCTATAGACCCTTCTGTTTAGTGTTTTGTACGCTCTGCTTGCTGTGATAAAACGACATCGAGTAGCAGGATTCCTATTCCTTTGGTAGCCACGAAGTGCTGATTTTCGAGAACGGTTGAGTCGAGTAAGTAGTCTATTTCCCCAGATAGGCTTAGGACGCGGACATACTCTGGGGACACATTGAAGAATTAACTCTTGAATTTTGACGGTGAAAAGGCTTCATTTGCGTCACTGCACGCATGGATAGGGGTCCAATCGAATTCTCTCAAAACTGAGTTGATTGCATCATAGTTGCCAGAGAAGTGGGATAGCAAGTGATCGCTTCTAACACAAACGACCAGTCAAACTTACCCTGTGTAATAACATTCGAATAGAAAGAACGACGCTTACTACCGAATGATATTTACATCCTTCTAATAGATCATGCACAATATCAGCATCCTATTAGTAGGGAAAATTTGTCGTGTAATCATGCGTGCGAAAGAAACACAGCACATTTGCACACACCTAACGATTTGATTCCTTATTTGATTCAAATTCGTACGATCCACTTGCCTACAGTAGGGCCGAGGAGATAACACTATCAAAGGCATTGCGTCTTAGAGGTGTTCACTATCAGGTGGATCTTAATATTTCTGATATATAAACTCGCACACACTCAGCATATTTTCAAATTTCGCACGTTCCTCTTGCCTGCCAGGCAAGGGAAATAACGACACAAGGACCAATTTTCCATTCTAAAAGCGGCCATGAAGTTCATTATTTTAAAGTAATCCTAAAAATTGTAAAAAACTACTAGCTCAAGCAATAACAAATAGTTCAAAAAACGTAAACACACAACACAGAGCTAAATTGGTAACTGCTAACGCAATTTTTTTTAAATCATGTCTCGATATAAAACAACTTTTTGAAAGTATAGATTGTCTTATTTCGAGGTATCCCTGTTTGTATAAGGAATAGGATTTTTCTATTTTCGCTGAAAAGATCTACTATCTTCAGCCAAATTTCTTGTAATAATATGCTCTAAAATTTTGCAAAACACATCAATACATTATATTGCAACTGGAGAAAAATGAATTTTTTATTTCAGTTTGAGGGGAATTAATTAAAATTTGAATATCACTGGGCGATAGAACTTTTAATTTTAAAAAACTCTTCTAAAGGTTTCATTAACCTGAAACTAAGTTTTCGCTCTCAAAACTTTAATGCGCATATATTTTTGGGTCTGGGCCACTATGGGCCACTCTAATTCACTTTTTATAAGCATGCACCTATATTAGAAGCACCCAATGGATTTGATTTTATTTTTTTGGCTTGATTATGGTGCTGATTTATAGAATCTGATGCGCGTTCTGCGTGGCAGGTGTGGTTAAAAGGTAAAAAACGCACAGCATCTCTAACGGTGACTAGCTGCAGCTGATAGTACGAACCAGGATCATTTGTAGTACGAACTAAGATCAAAAAACTAAGTTCGTATTTTAATAACCAGACGCAATAAGGCATGTTTTTTTAGAATGTTATGGTTCAATAATGAAAGAATATAGATAAAACGATGTTTTAAAACTGCTTTTTATCGGTACTTCATGCACTAAAGTACTTTCACGTCGTTTTAAAAGACAGCTTTGGTGGTGGCGTTAGAAGCCGAATTAGCATTTGTTAAAAATTTAACTATTTCAGCTAGTTGTAGTAATTTTTATGACAAATAATGAAAGTCACGGATCGAAAAATAGCAGGAGATAATTTTAAGTTCGGTTTGAATTCAAATTTTGTAATCTATACCTATAAAGAAGGATTTCTGTCTGTCTGTCTGTCTGTCTGTCTGTCTGTCTGTCTGTCTGTCTGTCCTGTGTTCCTTATAGAATCAAAAACTACTGAACCAATCGGCGTAAAAATTTGCATGTAGAGGTTTTTGGGGCCAGGAAAGGTTTTAGTGATGGTTAGAGACCCCTCCCCCCACTAAGAGGGGGGCTCCCATACAAATGAAACACAAATTTCTGCATAACTCGAGAACTAATCAAGCAAATAGAACCAAATTTGGCATGTGGGTGTTTTCGGTGACAAGAATTTATTCTAGGGTAATTTGAGACCCCTCCCCTCTTTATAAGGGGAATTATAACTCCTCTCCCCTTTAAGAGGGGGGGTTTCCATACAAATTTCCTCATAACTCGCGAACTAATCAAGCAAATGGAACCAAATTTGGCATGTGTGTGTTTTTGAAGACAAATTTTTTTCCTATGGTGAATTGGGACCCCTCCCCACTTTAAGAGGGGGGGGGGGCTCCTATACAAACGAAATACAAATTTCCTTATAACTCGAGAGCTAATCCAGCAAATGGAACCAAATTTGGCATGTAGGTGTTTTTGGAGGCAAGAATGTTTTCTATGATGAATAAGAACCTCTCCCCACTTTAGGAGGGGGGGCTCCTATACAAATGAAATACAAATTTCTTCATAACTCGAGAACTAATCAAGCAAATAGAACCAAATTTGGCATGTGGGTGTTTTCGGTGACAAGAATTTATTCTATGGTAAATTGAGACCCCTCCCTCTTTATAAGGGGAATTGTAACTCCTCTCCCCTTTAAGAGGGGGGGCTTCCATACAAATTTCCTCATAACTCGAGAACTAATCAAGCAAATGGAACAAACTTTGGCATGTGAAGGTTTTCGAGGGCAAGAAAATTTTCTACGGTGAATTAGGACCCCTCCCCACTCTAAGAGGGGGGGCTCCTGTACAAATGAAATACAAATTTCTTCATAACTCGAGAACTAATCAAGCAAATAGAACAACATTTGGCATGTGGGTGTTTTTTTTGGTGACAAGAATTTATTCTATGGTGAATTAGGACCCCTCCCCACTTTAAGAGGAGGGGCTCCTGTACAAATGAAATACAAATTTCCTCATAACTCGAGAACTAATCAAGCGAATTGAACCAAATTTGGCATATGTGTGTTTTTGGAGACAATTTTTTTTTCAATGATGAATTGGGACCCCTCCCCACTTTAGGAGGGGGGGTCCTATACAAACGAAATACAAATTTCCTCGTAACTCGAGAACTAATCCAGCAAATGGAACCAAATTTGGCGTGTAGGTGTTTTTGGAGGCAAGAATTTTTTCTGTGATGAATTAGGACCTCTTCCCACATTAGGAGGGGGGGCTCCAATACAAATAAAATACAAATTTCCCCATAACTCGAGAACTAATCAAGCAAATAGAACCAAATTCGGCATGTGGAGGTTTTTGGAGGCAAAAATATTTTCTACGGTGAATTAGGATCCTTCCACACTTCAAGAGGGGGGGCTTCTACACAAATGAAATACAAATTTCCTCATAATTCGAGAACTAATCAAGCAAATGGAACCATATTTGGCATGTGGGTGTTTTTGGAGGCAACCATTTTTCCCATGATGAATTAGGACTTCTTACCTTTTTAGGAGGGGGGGGGGGCTCTCATTCAAACGAAATACAAATTTGCTCATAACTTTAGAACTAATCAAGCAAATGGAACCAAATTTGGCATGTGAGAGTTTTAGATGGCAGAATTTTTTTTCTGTGGTGTATTACGACCCCTATCCCTTTTAAGAGGGTGGGCTCCCATACAAATGAAATACAAATTTCCTTATAATTTGAGTACTAATCAAGCAAATGGAACCAAATTTAGCATGTAGGAGATTTTTGAGTCTTGAATTTATTTTATGATAGTTAGAGTCCTCTCACCCCTGTGGTAGGGGGATATGGACTCTCATACAAATAAAACAGAAATTTTTGCGAAACTCAAAAACTAATCCAACTCGAGAAATTCGAGACTCTTCCATAAAACATTAATCAATAACAAGACCACAAAAACTATCTATAGTAACACTAGATCATTCAGGACGAGACGGTCGCGAGTGTTGCCGGTGACCCGCCGTCGGAAGCGCCGCCCACTGGGGGCTTGCAAAACTCGAGAAGTGACAAAGATCATCCGAGATTCATGATTTATGTACAACACAGGTTAATTTGTGGCAATACGAAGTTTGTCGGGTCAGCTAGTATTGAATGAAATAACAGTGAATAAGTTTATAGTACGAACCAAGGTTAATCACCACAAATATAAATTAGAATACAATGCTCTTCTTATTGTGTTGTGTTATGTAGCATATGCTGTCGGTATCTCACTACTAGTTAATTGCCTGGCTCCAAACTTTATGTTCTATAATTAACTCGCACTGCATAAAGCTGCTGCAAGTTCTAAAACGAACTTTTACTTAAGAACAACTCATTGGCAAAATTCACATCACTTGTACGACAAAAGTGACGCAGTGGATCGGGATAGGTTTACAACCGTAATGCACAAAATAGTTCTCGGCAAAGTGGTGGTGGAGTTTTGATAACCGTTGCGAGAAACTTCAATGCTGTTTCTGTTCATCTATCCAGCGGACATACTGTCGAAAATTTATGGGTCAAAATCGCCACTGGTGACAAGGTTATTTTTCTTGGCGTGGTCTATATCCCACCGGACAAAAGCAAGGATTGCAACTACATTCAATCGCATCTAGACACTGTTGTTGAAATCGCGAACCGTTCTGACCGTGACGAGATCATTCTTTTTGGTGACTTCAACCAACCTCGCGTTGAGTGGAGTGCTACTATAGGTGGCTACTTATTCGCTGATCCACCTTCATCGCAGTTTCCACCAGCTTGTCGCATGTTACTCGATGGCTTGCCGTTCTGCCGTCTGAGACAACGTAATGCAGTTCGCAACACCAGGAATCGTATTCTTGACCTGATTTTCACTTCCGATCCTGTAACTGCTATCAGTACAGCTGAAGAGGCTCCCGAACCTATGGTCCGATTGGACCCTGATCATCCCGCTCTTTCGTTAACCGTCGAGGGCCTCCCTGATATTCCTCTTTATGACAACATTGACATATTTGAGTTCGACTTTAGTAAAACTAATTTTGATACCCTCAATGGATTGCTATCCCAGATAGATTAGTCTGATATATACGTCAGTATAAATGTTGATGATGCTGTTACTGCTTTCAATGATAAACTACGTTGCTGTTTTTCTGAGGCGTTACCCCTGTTCAGACCTCCCAAAAAACCACCTTGGTCTAATGCGCGGTTGAGATATTTAAAACGACAACATTCGAAAATGCTCAAGAAATACTGTCAAAATAAAAACCAGTTCTCCAACCGCCTATTTGAGGGAGCGAGTCGAGTATACCGTTGTTACAACCGATTGCTGTATAGACGACATATTATTCAGACAGAAGGCAACTTACGTAGGAATCCGAAACAGTTCTGGTCGTTTGTGAACTCTAAGCGAAAGGATCATGGTCTACCTACTTGTATGAGATTGGGCGATCTAACCGCTTCTACCGTCGATGGAAAGTGTGAACTTTTCGCATCACATTTCGGGACTATATTCAACTCTACCGCAACCTTTCATGACCCAGATACTAGCAACGCCATGCTCCCGTCGACGTTGTTGACATGGATATTTTCAATATCAGTGCTCGGCACTCGCGAAGTTGAAGTTATCATCTATTGCTGGGCCAGACGGGATCCCATCGTGCGTGCTGAAAAAATGTTCTAGTGTTCTGGTAGAACCTCTGCGAGCGATTTTCAACGTTTCACTGCAAACTAGAACGTTTCCCACAGCCTGGAAAAGCTCGTGTATGACACCAGTATACAAAAAAGGAGATAAAACGGATATTGCCAACTATCGTGGGATAACATCGTTATCCGCTGGATCAAAACGCTTTGAGATCATATTGAATAAAGTGGTTTTTGAGGCGTGCAAACACTATATTACGACTTCCCAACATGGGTTCTTCCACAAGCGTTCTGTAGAATCGAACCTCTGCAAGTTCACTTCCTTCTGTATAAGCAACATGGACAGTGGTGTGCAAATTGATGCGGTATATACAGACATCAAAGCAGCTTTCGGCACAGTAGACCATGAAATACTGTGCGTAAAATTTCGTCGTCTCGGCTTCTTGTGTAGACTATGTGATTGGCTGAAATCTTATTTGACAAACCGACAGCTATATGTAAAGATAGGATCGGCTGAATCGACAATATTCACTCCGCAGTGTGGCGTTCCTCAAGGTAGTAATTTGGGACCCCTTCTATTCGCTCTCTTCTTCAATGATGTCTCTCTGATCCTACCAAATGGAAGTGTGCTGATATATGCGGATGATTTGAAGATATACCTTGCCATCCGCAAGTTAGATGATTGTTTCCGTCTACAGGATATGCTGGACAGTAGAGATGGTCGGGTAGCGGAAAATTTGCCCGAAACCCGCACCCGTACCCGTACCCGCCGGGTTCGGGTCGGGTTCGGGTATTGAAAAAAAATAATTTGCGGGTTCGGGTCGGGTACGGGTTCTTAATTTTTGTTTTCGAAACCGGGTACGGGTCGGATCGGGTATCTCTATTGACCTTTTTAACACTAAAGATGGTCGGGTACCCGGGCCCGTCCCGTACCCGTCGGGTTGCGGTCGGGTTCGGGTATCAAAAATAATAAACTGGCGGGTTCGGGTCGGGTACGGGTTTTTAATTTTTTTCTTGATCGGGTACGGGTCGAGTTCGGGTATTCAAATTTTCATACCCGACCATCTCTACTGGACAGGTTTACCAGATGGTGCCGACTAAATCGTCTTGTGGTTAGTATAGCGAAGTACTGTGTAATTTCTTACCGGCGTCTGAAGAATCCTGTTCTGTCCAACTACACCATCGACGGGACTATTTTGAATCGAGTCGACCAAATTAAGGATCTAGGCGTTCTGTTAGATTACCAACTAACTTTTAAAATGCACTACTCATCTATTGTAGCGAAGGCCAACCGCCAACTAGGTTTCATTTGAAGTATGGATTTCCCGAATCGAGTCAGTGCAGCATAAGTTTGTTCGATACGCTCTACGTAATCTTCCATGGACGCACCCGCATGACTTACCTTCTTATGAAAACCGGTGTGCATTGATTGGCATGGAAACTCTTGAAGATCGACGGAACACCAACCAAGCTGTTTTCGGTGCAAACATTTTACGTTCCGAGATTGACAGTTCCGCACTACTTGGTCAACTACATATCTATGCACCACAACGTATTCTAAGACCGAGACGATGGTTACAACAACCTCCTATAAACACTGTTTACGGTAACAATGACCCTATGATTAGTGTGAGCGAACGATTCCAAGAGACATATCACTTGTTCGATTTCAACGTATCCACAAAAACCTTTCGGCAACGTATTTCTAGTAGCTTGTGATATTTTATATTTGTAACTTTAGTTCATTAAGACCACATGTAGTCAGATGATTTTTTGTACAATAAACAATAAACAACGCGGAACACCCGGGTTCAAACCCAACAGCAGGTAGATGCAACGAATATAAAAGTTAGGTAGAAGTATAAAAATAGAGCTTTCTGACAGCTCAAGCACCCACACTAGCGAACATGAAATACGCGTGTATATACATGATGTTTACCTCATTTTAGAGAACAGGTGATGCTGGAGGAACAAACCGAAAAATGGCGATTACTAGTTGTGTTCCTCCGTTTGCCACACTGCAGAGCACATATCTCAGTCAAATTTTCCATCCTATTCCAAATTCAAGCACATATTTTGAAAATGTTTGCTGGTATTTAAGCCAGCGGAAGACGAAATTCATTCTGTACCTTGGTGACAAAGGAATGCATCTCTTTTGTTTACTGTTGTTGTTTGCCTCATTTTCAAGCACCAATACACACATAACTGGAAAGCCCTATAGAACATATAGAGAAGTGCTGCTAAATTTTAGTTTTCTTGGTTTTTGATAGTTTATTTCGAAGCTGCTTAGCGTTCTATGCAGCGAACCCAAGACAGCTTGAAAGTTCGGTTAATTACTTAAAAGTAACGCTACTTAGCAAGTTATAGATTAATATACATAAAGCTGTTAAACCCCCGTTAAACACCATTATTCGAACTCTTAGTTACCTGGGTTGCCTTTGCCAAACGCATCAAAAAATATCCATGTACATTTATCAATATTTCTTTGTGCTGGAGTTAAATACATACACTCTAAAAAATCGACACGTCGCATCCACGTGAAAAATCATGTAAACTTCTGTACAGCAACTGACATGAACTTCTTGTACTAGTTAATGGGAAAGTTGATAAAATTTAAAGGGATTGCACGTAAACTGGTTAGTATGAGTTAGAGTTACCAATAATTCACGTGAATGTTACATGAAAAGTGTGATGGATGAAAATTACCTATGTTTTCACGTAAACTTGACGTGCCGATTTTTTTTGAGTGTAGCGGCGACATCAAAATTTAGTTTGCCACTTACTGCTTGAGGGGTGCTCTATTGAAGGATTACTCGTAGATTACATAAAAACCTTTTACACACTTTTTGTCAATTACCTGGTAGTCTGTTCTCTGTGATTATAATTCATTCGACGGATTACTGGTGAGATTGTTCTATTTTTGCCCATGTATGCTCTATTTCATTTTATTTTAATGCTTATATTCATATTACATTCATATCGTATATTACTGCCCAGGTAACCAACAAGCAGGAAATCAATCGTTTATTAGCATTACCGGCGTTTTATATTGCAAGTTGCTGTTTATCAGCCTTTTGACTGCATAACTGTTGTAAATTGGCATCCACAATTCTATTTAAATTCTTCTTGTCGGTAGCTAGCTGCAAATAAGCATTGTCAACACTATAAGAGGGCTAGCAGTAAAGTAGCCGAATATTTTGCGAAAATAGCATTTAAGTAGTATTGTCAATTGCAAGGAAAATTGTACCATCCAAAGTGCGATATCGCTCATAGAAGTGCTATTTTGCATTAAATCGTTTCGGTATCTTCGGCGCACTTTTTCCTTATCTTCCAAGCAATAAATGCGCCGAAGATACCGAAACGATTTAATGCAAAATAGCACTTTTATGAGCGATATCGCACTTTGGATGGTACAATTTTCCTTGCAATTGACAATATTTAAGGCAACTTAAATGCTTATTGACTTGCATTTGAATTGCATTGGAAATGCTTATTGGTTACCTGGGTGGGTACATGAACACTTATGAAGATTGCGTGAGTTTATACGCATGCTCGTAAAGTAGGCGTTCAACTAACGCACCCATTTCTACAAGCGTAAGGACATGGCCAGGGGTATGGTGTACTTATTACGGGTACACCATATCAGCCACCACATGGTGTGTACGGTTGTCTATGCTATGCTATCATTTCTTCTGATAGAATGGTTATTGCCATTTACTTTGCTGGATTGGTTCCAATAATGAAACAGCGATGATGACACAATTTGGCATTTTATCTGTCAAAAGCTAACAACGACTGTTTTACGATCGTTCAAAAACACGACTGTTTCAACCGTCGTGTCCAGTAAGGGAATGCGTGCACAATAACTGGTCGCAGTGGAAAATGTACTCAACAAGGAAAAAAACCTCATTTAATCCACCTAGTGGTAAAAGGAACCTTTGTTATACGTTATCTTACTTGCTATTTGAGATAGAAATCGACACGTTTGGTTTACATGAAATTTTTGAAATTAAATAAGTTTACAAAATTTGAACCAAATAGAAGCACTTATAAATTTTGATAGTTCCTTTTCTCATGAAATTGCTGAGTAAGTTGTTACTAATGAGGGTATGAGGGTGCAAGTAAAAGTAAGTTGTAAGATGAAATATTATTCTTTATTCAACATATACATTGCGTAGTAAAGGTCTGGTTTATAAGTTTTTGAAATACACACTTAACAAAAAGCACCGAATTCGGTAAAATATTACCGAATTCTAAACAGCTGAATGTTCGGTAAAAATTTCGATGGTGCCAATCGACGTTTACAGATCATTAGTAATGTATGGTGCAATAAAAAAATTTACCGAACGTTCAGCTGATTAGATTTCGGTAAATTTTACCGAATCGTTTAAGTGTGTATGCATAATTTCCTGTAATGCCATTTGCATCACAACAATAAAGTTGTCTTGAATAAATTTCATCAACTTTAATTAACTTTCGGTTACTCACGCTGTTGTATTTTGTATAACATGTGTAGGTTTTTGAACGCCATATTGCTATAAAGTTACAAATCGCATATTACGTATATACTAACGTATATTATTCAGTAAACTTATTATGAGCAAAATGTCAGAATTATTCAATGCATTAATACTTTAAATTGTTAGGAAACAAGATTAGCATAAACCGACATCACAGAAGCGAAGCAAGTAGCATGTGAAGTGTACCGCAATTGGCCCCAACTGGAATTTTCTCTCGTTTCTTCATATGGAAAAATGGTGTCTGTATGCAGCTAAACTACCAGCAAATGTAAAATGTTTAAGATGTATCCGTCTGTTGGTAGTCGAGTAATGCGGGGTCAAAATCAGGGTATTTTTGACGTAGGACTTCGTCTTTGTTTACTATCTGGGACTGGGTAGTACTTTGTGAAAACGAAAAAGGAAGTGTAACGTTGGAATGAAAGATTTCAAATGCTAATAACTACTAAACTACTGAACGAAACTGAACAATTTATATATCGTTGGAAAGATAAAATGATCAGCAATTTTAAGGAGGGTCGAGAGAGCAATTTTATGGACGGCGTAAGAAGGGGGGTGCCTATACAAATGAAATACAAATTTCCTCATAACTTGAGAACTAATCAAGCAAATGGAACCAAATTTGGCATGTGGGGATTTTAGAAAGTAGGATTTTTTTTGATAGTGTACTGAGACCCCTTCCCCTTCTAAAAGGGGGGGGCCTTCCATTCAAATGAAACACAAACTTCCCCATAAATCTAAAACTATGGAAGCAAATGGAACCAAATTTGGCATGTAGAGGTTTATGGTGGCATGAATTTATTTTATGATGGTTAAAGCCCCCTCACCCCTGTGGCAGGAGAATAAGGACTCTCATCAAATGAAACAGAAATTTTTGCGTATGTACCATATTTTCTGCTATGTAACAAGCGGTAAACTGTGAAAGTAAACTAGTTAAACCTTCTCGGAGCAAAAGACAGTGAATCGATGTTGTTAACTTACGTGCCCATTGCCATTCATATCAAAAGAGAAGGACATTCGAATGGCACGTCATATTTGCGATAAACGTGCTTTGGTTTTAATGTTATTTGTAACCAATAGTTTTTTTAAAGGTCACAAGCAAGTAAAAGTAAGATTGTTGAAACATGTCAAGCTACGCATAATCATATTTGATACAATAATCTGGAGGCTGGTCATTCATTACTAATTCAACCTTTATGGTGCACACAAGTGATTTTTAAAAGAAATCTTCTATGTCTCAATGTTTGCAGGCGTTGTATTTATGAACCCGTCCACGCATTTTCAAAGCCACCATTGCAATGAAGAACAAAATCTGAATATTCCGCTCTCTTTTAAACCATCACTTAAACAATGGCACAGATTCTTATAAACATACATATGCCAGAAATGCAGTTTACATTAGTCTTTGATCTAATGATCTGATATAGTCCTACGTCACCCATTCGTACAACCCTTAGGGCTGTATATCTTGTAGTTTTTATAATCAAAGTTCTACAGTTCCTAAACAAGCAAACGTAGAGGTATACTAAATTCAGCAAATTTGTGTATTTTTATTATTTGTACAACTTTGTAATACTTGAAAAAGTCATACAATAATTACAAAAAGAGTTAGAATAGAAAAACTGACTTAACAAATTCATATACAATAAATAAGATTTTTCTATCTTCACTGAAGAGATAGAAGGGGACTGTCTTCAGCAAAGTTTCTTGCAATAATATGGTCTAAAAGTTTGTAGAACACATCAATGTGTTATATTGAAACTGAAGGAGAATAGTTTTTTTTATTTCATTTTTAGGGGGATTTATCAAAATTCAAATTCTTCCAGACGATAGAGCTTTCAATTTAAAGAAACCCTTCCAAAGGTTTGATAAACTTAAAACCAAGTTTTCTTAGTCAAAACTCTAGTGCGCACGTTTTCTTTGGGTTTAGGCTATTGTGCGCGCAAGTAACCGTGTTACAAAGCTGGTGCGAGTGTTCGAGGGTTAATATCTTTTGACCGGTAAAACCAACTCTTATGAAATTTTGCATATATGCATTTTGTCTTGAGTACTTTTTTTACACGGTTTGTTTTTTCGATTATTAAGAATAGGGCAACTTAGGGACCATTCATTTATATCTCAATACATTTGGGAGAGGCCCGACATTCGTCACGTAGTTTGTAAATGGTCCCTCAATTGTACCGTTCTTGAGTAATCGAAAAAACAAACCGTGTAAAAAAAGACTTGAGTGTAGTGTTAAAATCATTATAAAATATTGTTAATTTTGGTGTGGTGTATTCGATTGATCATAACTTTCAAATTAAACGTCCAATCAAAAAACCATTTAATAGTGATCTATGCGGCTATATTACCTGCCAAATGAAACTAATAGCGCGTAAATCGTTTGGGCCATCTCTGAGAAACAGGCGTTCATTTGTACCTTGTCAAAACAGTGTTTTCAAGGCTAATTTTTAAACTGCTTGTCCGTTTTCAATAAAACTTAGCAAAACGTTTAGTAATAGTAAGAGCTTTCGTTTGGTGCTAAGGTCGTTAAAATTGGTTGCGTGGTTCCGGAGAAAACCGTGTCACGTAGTTTTCACATTTTTGCTTATAACTTTCAAATGAAAAGTCAGACCACGAAACAATTTAATAGTGATATACTAGGAAATAATACCTTTCAAACAAAAGTAATAGCGGTCGAATCGGTTCAGCCATCTCCGAGCAACAGGCGATAGAAAATTCGGAGCGAACACACATACACACACACACACACACACACACACACACACACACACACACACACACACACACACACACACACACACACACACACACACACACACACACACACACACACACACACACACACACACACACACACACACACACACACACACACACACACATACACACACACACACAGACAATCTTGACAGACGCATCGGTGGAGTGACGAGCGTGACGGAGCAAACCAAGCTTGGACAGAAACACTACGAGGGCGACCGTGAGAGGATAGGTGTTATGTTGGTCGCTATCCCTGAATCGGTTCGCGTCTTGAGTGGTAGCACAGAGAACAGACATCCATTCAGGAAAAAAATTTTCGGGAATTCTTGGATAAAATTTTAAATTAAAATCACCTAATATGCTAGCGACACGACCACTATAGTTTCCCAACTAAATGATTCATTTGATTTGCACACTGACAACCTTTGGCTCCTCTGGCGCTTGTATATATGGACTATATGCGTTATGGTAGCGCCAGAAGCTAGCTGTTGTGAGTTTAGTGTAGAATTTCATGCGCCTTTAGCGACACCATCACTATAGTTTCCCAACTAATCTGACATAAGTTTTATCCAAGTGGGTACCTTTCGCTTGGATGTCTGTTCTCTGTGGTGGTAGTGTGGTGGCGAACTTGACGGAGCAGTGCTGAGCCCAACAAGAAACCCTGCGAGTGTGGTCGTGAGGAGATGGAAGTCATGACGGTCGCCATCTCTGGATCGGTACACGTCTCGACAGGTGCAAGGAAAGTGGTCGGTGAAGGAGTGAAGGGGAAGTGCAGTGGCGAACTCGACGGAGCAGTGCTTAGCCTAACAAGAAACCCTGCGAGGGAGGCCGTGAGGAGATGGAAGTCATGACGGTCGCCATCTCTGAATCGGTACACGTCTCGACAGGTGCAAGGGAAGTGGTCGGTGAAGGAGTGAAGGGGAAGTGCAGTGGCGAACTCGACGGAGCAGCGCTTAGCCTAACAAGAAACCATGCGAGGGTGGCCGTGAGGAGATGGAAGTCATGACGGTCGCCATCTTTGAATCGGTACACATCTCGACAGGTGCAAGGAAAGTGGACGGTGAAGGAGAATGTAGTAGCAATAAGAATGGCAGAACCCTGCGAGGGTGAATGTGAAGGAGTGGACGTTATGACGGTCATTTCCGGATCGGGTTGTACAGACACAGCCTCCCCCCCCCACAAAGTAATACTTAACGATAGTTAACGATAGAAATTAAACATTGATTACCACATTGAGACGATTTCGTAATAAACTGAAATAATGATTTGGCGTCAGAAAAAAATGTAATTTGGAACAGCAATAATTTTTGTTTATTCGTCAACCAAATTATTGCTAACTGCAAGCTAGGACAGAACGTACCATGCCATCTGGCTTTCTTACTCTTCTTTTTATTATGACCGCCATCCCGATTGCATATTCTTTGTTACACTCTGCACCACTGTTGCCTGCACCTAGGACAGGACGTGCCAAGTGTCAACCGCGGCGTTGACCCAAAATTGACTCAATTTCTGATTGGCTGAAAGCGACGAGCAACCGTTGACTGGAAAATATAACGCGGTAACGCTTTCAGTGTTGCTGAAACTCATTAGTGGGAATCTATACCTATAAAGAAGGATTTCTGTCTGTCTGTCTGTCTGTCTGTCTGTCTGTCTGTCTGTCTGTCTGTCCTGTGTTCCTTATAGAATCAAAAACTACTGAACCAATCGGCGTGAAAATTTGCATGTAGAGGTTTTTGGGGCCAGGAAAGGTTTTAGTGATGGTTAGAGACCCCTCCCCCCACTAAGAGGGGGGGCTCCCATACAAATGAAACACAAATTTCTGCATAACTCGAGAACTAATCAAGCAAATAGAACCAAATTTGGCATGTGGGTGTTTTCGGTGACAAGAATTTATTCTAGGGTAATTTGAGACCCCTCCCCTCTTTATAAGGGGAATTATAACTCCTCTCCCCTTTAAGAGGGGGGGTTTCCATACAAATTTCCTCATAACTCGAGAACTAATCAAGCAAATGGAACCAAATTTGGCATGTGAAGGTTTTCGAGGGCAAGAAAATTTTCTATGTTGAATTAGGACCCCTCCTCACTTTAAGAGGGGGGGCTCCTGTACAAATGAAATACCAATTTCCTCATAACTCGAGAACTAATCAAGCAAATGGAACCAAATTTGGCATGTGTGTGTTTTTGACGACAAAATTTTTTTCTATGATGAATTGGGACCCCTCCCCACTTTAAGAGGGGGGGGCTCCTATACAAACGAAATACAAATTTCCTTATAACTCGAGAGCTAATCCAGCAAATGGAACCAAATTTGGCATGTAGGTGTTTTTGGAGGCAAGAATGTTTTCTATGATGAATAAGAACCTCTCCCCACTTTAGGAGGGGGGGCTCCTATACAAATGAAATACAAATTTCCTCATAACTCGAGAACTAATCAAGCAAATAGAACCAAATTTGGCATGTGGGTGTTTTCGGTGACAAGAATTTATTCTATGGTAAATTGAGACCCCTCCCTCTTTATAAGGGGAATTGTAACTCCTCTCCCCTTTAAGAGGGGGGGCTTCCATACAAATTTCCTCATAACTCGAGAACTAATCAAGCAAATGGAACCAACTTTGGCTTGTGAAGGTTTTCGAGGGCAAGAAAATTTTCTACGGTGAATTAGGACCCCTCCCCACTCTAAGAGGGGGGGCTCCTGTACAAATGAAATACAAATTTCCTCCTAACTCGAGAACTAATCAAGCAAATAGAACAACATTTGGCATGTGGGTGTTTTTTTTTTGGTGACAAGAATTTATTCTATGGTGAATTGAGACCCCTCCCCTCTTTATAAGAGGAATTATAACTCCTCTCCCCTTTAAGAGGGGGGACTTCCATACAAATTTCCTCATAACTCGAGAACTAATCAAGCAAATGCAACCAAATTTGGCATGTGAAGGTTTTCGAGAGCAAGAAAATTTTCTTTGGTGAATTAGGACCCCTCCCCACTTTAAGAGGAGGGGCTCCTGTACAAATGAAATACAAATTTCCTCATAACTCGAGAACTTATCAAGCGAATTGAACCAAATTTGGCATGTGGGTGTTTTCGGTGACAAGAATTTATTCTATGGTAAATTGAGACCCCTCCCTCTTTATAAGGGGAATTGTAACTCCTCTCCCCTTTAAGAGGGGGGGCTTCCATACAAATTTCCTCATAACTCGAGAACTAATCAAGCAAATGGAACCAAATTTGGCATGTGAAGGTTTTCGAGGGCAGGAAAATTTTCTACGGTGAATTAGGACCCCTCCCCACTCTAAGAGGGGGGGCTCCTGTACAAATGAAATACAAATTTCCTCATAATTCGAGAACTAATCAAGCAAATGGAACCATATTTGGCATGTGGGTGTTTTTGGAGGCAACCATTTTTCCCATTATAAATTAGGACTTCTTACCTTTTTAGGAGGGGGGGACTCCCATTCAAACGAAATACAAATTTGCTCATAACTTTAGAACTAATCAAGCAAATGGAACCAAATTTGGCTTGTGAGAGTTTTAGATGGCAGAATTTTTTTTTCTGTGGTGTATTACGACCCCTTTCCCTTTTAAGAGGGTGGGTTCCCATACAAATGAAATACAAATTTCCTTATAATTTGAGTACTAATCAAGCAAATGGAACCAAATTTAGCATGTAGGAGATTTTTGAGTCTTGAATTTATTTTATGATAGTTAGAGACCTCTCACCCCTGTGGTAGGGGGATATGGACTCTCATACAAATAAAACAGAAATTTTTGCGAAACTCAAAAACTAATCCAACTCGAGAAATTCGAGACTCTTCCATAAAACATTAATCAATAACAAGACCACAAAAACTATCTATAGTAACACTAGATCATTCAGGACGAGCCGGTCGCGAGTGTTGCCGGTGACCCGCCGTCGGAAGCGCCGCCCACTGGGGGGCTTGCAAAACTCGAGAAGTGACAAAGATCATCCGAGATTCATGATTTATGTACAACACAGGTTAATTTGTGGCAATACGAAGTTTGTCGGGTCAGCTAGTACGACAATAAGTTATCATTTCCGAATTTTGATTTCTTTTGTATTCTGCAGTTGTATGCTTGGTTCTACCACAGAGAACAGACATCCAAGCGAAAGGTCCCCACTTGGATAAAACTTGTCAAATTAGTTGGGAAACTATAGTGATGGTGTCGCTAAAGGCATATGAAATTCTACACTAAACTCACAACAGCTAGCTTCTGGCGCTAGCATAACGCATATAGTCCATATATTCGTCTGCTCAGCATGGATTCTTCAAAGGGAGATCAATAGAAATAAATCTTGTTGAATTCTCATCGCTCTGCATCAATGCTATTGAAGATGGATACCAGATAGATACAATTTACACTGACCTTAAAGCAGCTTTCGACCGTGTTGATCATCAACTACTGTTGGCTAAAATCAATCGCTTGGGTGCCTCGTCACATTTCGTAGGTTGGTTGAGATCCTACTTAGTAAACCGTAAATTAAATACCGTCATCCGGGGATACTTGCAACACTTTTAAACTTTGACTTAGTATAACTTTCGAAGTATACCATTTATGTCCAAGTGTAAGTAGCCAAAACTTGTATAGTGGTGAGTACTTTTGATTTATGATTGTAAGAAAAAATATAAACTAAATCAATCTGTAGAATGAACTGAAAATAGGGGTGTTGCAAGTTACCCAGTAAACGGGGTTACTTGCAACACTTTTCTGATTTTGCGTTTCTTATGATTTTATATCTGATTTCAAACCGCGACTGACTATTTTGAGATATTTTGAATCTATTTGTAGTAAAACAAGAGATACTGGAGGCGTTTTTTGTTTCCCAATTTCGTCTATCGCTTTTTTAAAGATATTCGGTGAAAATGCAGCATGTCGGTGAACTCCAAATTGCCGTTTCAAGGCACGTGGAATTTTTCACAAATTTAATATTGCTGGAGATTGTGCTAGACAAAATAACATCGTACAGATGCAAACTTACTTTGTACATACTGTTTATTACGATCATTTTCATTTTTACAAGTGCTGCAAGCCGCGCCATATTGGAAGTAACAACACGAATTCATCGTTTCTTCTCCAAGTTCAAAATATAAACAAAGCTCAAAGTAGCTATTTGTTAGCTTATATGATGCACTTATTGTATACAGAAACCAAACAATAAAAAAATAATTCTATGTCAATGAACTGACGCAACTTTGCACATCGATTTTTCCTACTCTAAAAGTGGTATTACTTTCCAATCGTATAAAAAGTACAAGGGCCCATGCCTAGTGGCACGGGCGCAGGCTTGAAGTAGGACTACGAATGTAGTGCAATTCGTCTCCCAATGCTAAAGCCGGTGATATTTGTATGAATTTCATATATAGATACTCAAGTTGCGCATTAAAGAATTGTGTTCTTACATGTGATACATGTTGGTGCAGATTTGGGGAATTATTTCGAACAGTTTCGGGTAGATGCAGATTATTGACGTAGGACTACGTCTTACGGCAAGTTTTGAGATAGGGTGTCATTCCAAAAAATCGAAAAATGCGAGCGTCACGAAAAATGAAAGGTTTTGAGCGCTAATAGCTCAGTGGTTTTCCGATCGATTTTCAATATTCTTACACCAATCGATCGGAAAATCTTCTAAGAATTAACCCAAACGAAGAAAAGTATGGATTCTTGATGTTGAACTATTGAAAAATTGAAAATAATGAACCTTTGTTTTACCAGAATTCTCGCTTCGTGATTGGTTGGAAAATTCTTTACGATGATCTAAACCTATACCAATTTGATATCTGTGCTTGGGAAGTAAGCCAAAATAAGTGACAAAGTTTCCTCATTTCAACAAGATTTCTTAACACCGCGGTTAAACCTAGACCATTTTGATGTCTTTGCTTGGGAAGTACGCCAGAAAAATGACAAAGCCCCCTCGTGCCAACAGATTTCTTACGAACGCGGTTAAACTTAGTCCAATTTGATGTCTGTGTTAGGGAAGTGTGCTAGAAAAAATGACACAAGTTCGTTATCCCAACAGATCGCAAATTCTGTACTGCGAGACGATTAAACCTCGGAGAATTTGATATCTGTGTTGGAAAAATGTGCTACAGCTGTAGTGTTCGGTTATAATACGACTCTGTATGAATACGCATGCTTGCCGTTTCATTAGAAATGTAGTGAAAAGATGTGCTGTTGATAAAATAGGATTGAATTGGTAAAATCCCTTCAACGTGGGGAACCATGGATAATAAAAACAATCTTTAATTTCAGTAAGGTAGCAGGAAAGTAATAGTTTGTGTTCTTGATTTTGTTAATTTGTTTTCAAATGCACAATCTTTTGAGAATTGAACGTATGCAATGTTACTACTTTGATAAATGTTACATACAACGCATGTAGCATGTATATATGTTTCATATAGCATGTATACACAGACTAACAGACGGGACACTCGCGTTAATTCCATCGTCCAATCAAAAACCACCCATTTTTCAAAAAAGCATGTTTCGCAACATGAACACACCGCGGCGCGCGTGTGTTGTTTCGAGTTTTCAGTATAAAACCATTCAAATGTAAAAAATCCTACAGCGTAAAACCGTGCAAATGCAAGCTACTCCGCAACATGCATAACAGAGGGTGCTAGTGTGCAAGCAAAATGTGTAGGACAATGGTTTTTAAAGGATTTTCTTCTATGTGTCATGTCAGTTCGTCAGTGATGTATACATGAAGAATCGAATGATTACAAGCGTGGATACATGCTACTATCGCTACAAAGAGACTTAAGTAGTCCTGCGTCACCTATATATGCGGTCGTGTCTTATCAGGTACCAGCATCTTTGGCTCGAGCAGCACGTTCCTCACAATCATGTGGAAGATTTGTGCCTTGCCCATCTTGCCCGTGTCATCATTTACCTGATGAGGACGGGAAGGAAAACCGGAGGAATAGGAAGGGGTGGATGAGGAATTTGGACAAACACAAACATATATATACCGAGAGATTTTTGTACCCCCGAGGGGATACTGCAATCCTTGGTAGTTAACTTATCAAAAGTACACCCCCTGGGGGGTATACTCATGATAAATAAGAGCTTATAGCTCAATACCGCTTTCGGTAAGGAACATCAAAATGTCTCGTAATTTTAGTTTCCTAAAATCCGATTCATTTAAGACGTAGGATCCAAAGATCCTATGACGCAATTGTGCTACTGCAGGACAGTTGCAAATTACGTGATATGGTGTACCGTAGTCGGATTCACATAAATTACAATGAAATGATTCAGCTCGCTGAATCGTAGCCATATGATAATTTAGTCTGCAGTGACCAGTCAGTGATCTGACAAGAATACTGCAATTTACCTTTGAGTGTTGCAAAAGAAATTTCGCAACCTTCTCACAAGGCTTAACAATGAAACTTTTCGTTTGACGACAAGTTTCAAGATTTTCCCAATAACGTACATGTTCAGA